>NW_020799095.1:3196180-3294066 GCF_003259725.1 Athene cunicularia
ATCCACCGTGTACCCCTTGGCCTCGTCCCATGCAGCCATGGGGGGGGGTGTGGTGTGTGTAGGGACTGGGGGGAGGGATCAGTGGGGCCGGGGGTCTCCTCTCCCCTCAGCAGCCACGGCGCTTGCCATGCCAGGAACAAGCCCCGCTCTGTCCCCGCTCAAAAGGGAATTGAAGGGGCTGCACCTGCTTAATATTCCCCGTGCTTCCGCCCCTGGATGCGTTTCCAAGGGGACCAGAGGAGGGGCCGCTGGGATGGATGGGGGGCACCCTGCTGCCACAGCCAGGAAAAAGGGTCAGGAAGAGGCATCAGGGTCCCAAATGCTGGGGGACCCTCCGCCAGGTCCCCGTCATGGCAGCAAGAGGCCGAGGGAAGAATCCTGGGGATGGGGGGTGGTGCTGAGGGAGCCACACGGGGAGGGGAGGTGGAGCCCAGGCAGGGTGGCAGCACCCGTCCTGCACCCAAAGCCCTTCCCCAGCACCAGGGCTGGGTGCTGGCATGTGGCAGCAGTGGCTCGAAGGGTTTACACTCAAGTAGTTGGTGCTTCTTAAGCCCACGGAAACTTCCAACACCCGCAGTTAACTCCTGCAGGCCATGAAGCTCTGTGGGACTCATGGGGACCCCCAGAGACCACCCAGACCAAGGCCAGCTCAAGCCCAGAGCAGATTGCCCAGGGCCATGTCTGGTGGGATCCTGGCCATCACCAGGGCTGGAGGCTCCACCAGCCCTCGTGGCAGCCTGTGCCCGTGTCCTGGAGCCCCAGATCTGTCCTCCTCTCCAGGGGGGGTTGTCTGGCTTTGGCCCATGTCACCTCACAGCCCTGGGGCACCTCAACCAGAAGCACCCCCCCTCCCTGACCCTGAGGTGGGGGACAACCTCCTCCCACACCTGGGCCACCAGTTGTGGTCAACCCCTGGGGGTATCGACACCCCGGGAGAACCCCTGTGACACCCCCCTCTCCCCCCCCCCGGGGTGCTGAGCACTGCAGGGGGAGGGACCTTGTGCTGGATCCCACAGGATCCACGGGGGGTGAGGGGGCAGCTCTCTCCCAGGTTCTGGGGTATGGTGCCCATCACATTTCCCCACAGACCACCTTCGGCATGGGAAGAGCCCCCCCTCCCCGGTGCAGGGCCCACTCCCCTCCCCATACCCGTGGCTCCACATCAGCCCCCCACCAGGAGTCAACCTGTGTGGGCAAGGGGGGACCGAGGGTCTCACCACCCTCTGCAGGCAGAGCTTCAGGGAGAGGAGGGACACAGTCGGTGCTGGGAGATGAATTTCAGAGCCTCTCCCCTCCCACGCCCCCGGGACACGCAGCAGGCAAAGCGCGGCAGAGCCTTAATGCTCCATCACTGCGCTGAAATTTAGGACCAGACAAGGCAGCAGAGCCCAGCACAGGTGTCAGAGCCATCTTGCAAGTCTGCTTTCACCACATTTCCTACAAACCTGCCTCAGGTCTGCCTTCCTTAGAGGCAGAAACAGCAGCGGAGGGTTGGATGAAGGGTGGCAGGACAGACAGACAGGGATGGTGACAGCTCTTCAGTCTCGCAGAACTCGAGCGGCAGCTCCCTCCTCTCGGGCAGAATGGTCTGCTGCTGCCAGGCGCGTGTTTTCCTGGGGGAGTTACTCAAAATATTTAAGGCGAATTAAGAGACTACGAAATGCAGTCACATTGGCAACCCATTTTTGGCATTTCCGAAAGAAATCAGTGTCAGCTCTGTCCATCTGTCCGTCCTGGGAGCTGGTCACACACAGCTGGGGAGGGATCTTACCCCAAAGCCCTCTCTGCCCACTTCAGCGTTGGCAGCTCGTGGATCTCACCCTGCCTTGGGGTCCCCAGAACCCCTTTGCTGATCCCCCCCAGCCCTGCTCTGCCTCGTGCTCCTCATCCCCACCCACCAGGACCCGCATCAGGCTGCAGCCAAACCCCTGGCGTAATGGCGGTGGGGGGGAGATGGAGGGTGCAGGATGGGCTGGGGCTGGTATTTCTCCATCAGCTTTTGTTTCCCCCCACTGTCACCCTTCTTGACATCCTCCCTCCTTGCCCGGGTACTGGAGATGCTCAAACCACCCCCTTCTCCAATTTTTTTATTCAACAGGTATTGGAAAGGTGTAAAGAAAGCACAACTTCAGAAAATGCTGAACTGAACAGACAAGGCTGAGGTTGGCATTTTCCACCCTGGTTTGGGCAACACTCACACTGGACTCGCAAGCTCTTCCCTCTCTCAAAACACTCTTGACAGTTAGCCCAGGGTTAAGCTCAGCTCAGCAAGGCAGGGTTTTAGCAGGCCAGCTTTGCCCTTGACTGGCACCACATGGAGCACGAGGTGCTGAGCCCTGATGCAACACCAATAGCTGGAGGAAGCCACCACCTGCTTCAGCAGCAAAACTTAAAAATCAAACTTGATCCTCTTCTGTGCTCCCTCAGGCCCTGCTCCCCCACTGCCTTCAGCCTCAAACACCCCACAAAAACACCCAAACCCCTTCTGCAGGGAATAAATTCACCCACCATGTATCAGTCACACACCAAACTGCTCCCGCCACCGAGCTGATCTGAAAATTGCCATCATTCCAAGTCCTCAAAACATGAGCTAAGTTTAGGATTGCACAAGCAGCTCAGGGAAGGAGGATGCTGGCAGCAGCAGGGGCGGGGGAGACACAGGGATCTGCACCCTCTGCATGCCCTGAGGTGCTGGAGCTCTCTGGGCCCTCTCTATGCCTGGCCAGAGGGATAAGCAAGCTGGTATCTTCCAAAAAACCTAAGAAAAATACCTGAGTACAAGAAGCCCGAGCTGCTTTGGGGAGAAGAGCCAGCAGAGAGCTGTGTCCTGAGGATGCTGAGCACAGCACCTGACCCTTGGGTTCCAATACCTTTAGTGTTTGCAAAAGTTGACAGAGTCTGCAAGGAGCAACGAATCAAACTGTTAGAGACTGGGGTAAGGCAGCTGCAAGCACTGGCACCTTCCCCCCACTCCATCCTAGCTCAAGAAACCGGTTTAATACTTGCAACTTTGCAAAGAGGGCACTAAACACCCTTCAGACACGCTTTTTATCTTCAAGGTTTTGCTTTTATTACTGCTGGAAACCAGGACAAATCAAAGCAACTATTTCATAGTTTAAGGACAAAGGAATGAATATGCCACTTCACCCCATGGAAAATGAAAAAAAAACCAAAAACCAAAAAACAACTTGGGAGGGCAGAAGAGCTGAACCCTAGCAGCGCCATGGAGTGGTGACCACACACCTTAACCCCTCAGGACAGATCACAAGTATTTATTTAATGACTTCCAAGACTTGGGCTGTATTTCATCTGGAAGATGAATTATATATCTCTGGGCTGAGTATCCTCCCAGTGCTGAGCCTGTCTCCGTTACAACGTCCCCGTCTGCAGCGCTGGGAGGGAACAAGGGATTTCCATGAAATGGATCCTGCAGGGAAGGGGGTGGCTCTTCTAAATGTCCCTGGAGGACCCCAGCAGGACTTGGGCTGAACCTGCATTGTGGAAGGTGCCAGTCTGGGTCTTTGTCAGCCAGAACACCTGCATGCAGCAACAGGTGGGCAACCTCGATGCGTGGTGACCACTAGCATTGTCACCTTTCTAGCCCAGAGCTTGAGACCTGGGACCACGCTGGAAAGGCTGTTGGTTTTGATGGACAGCAGGCTGGTTTTATCACACTTTAACTTGGAAGGACAGAAAATAAGGGATTTGGGGGTGGGGTGGGAATTCAAATCATCACCCCTAGGTTTGCCACTGAAGCCTCCAGGGGACACCCTGCTGCCCGATGGCTCCTGACAAGGCTCCCTGCAATGTGACCCCCTGCAGCAGCAGGAGGTTTGAATGAAAAGGGAAATTGCCATGTGGGCAGCACCAAGAGCCGTGGGAGATGACACAGACAAAGAGGAACACTGTTCCTGGAGAGCTGGGCAAGGCCCTTGGCAGGTCACCCAGACCTGTGCTGCCACCAGTTGTCTGGGGCTCATCGTTTCCTACCTTGATTTGAGGGGCATTAGTATGGGTGCTAGTGCCTGGCAACACCCATGGGGGTTATCCTCAGCAGCCTTGTCCTTACTGCTGTAAAACCTGCAGAGCTTGAAAAGGAGTTTCCAGCCTTGCAAAATCCTTCAAGTTTCTCGTGAGAAAGGTGCAGGAATTGAAACAACGGCATCAGAGGACACCGTGCACTCACACACTTGGATACCCCAAACTCTTTAGGTGTCCTAATGTGCATTTTTGGCTTTAAGTCAGACAGAAGAAAAAAAAAAAAAAAATTGCAGCTTTTTAGGAACCACATGGTGGAGCTGGTATTGCCAGACAGGACACAGCCGCCAACGAGGAGTTTTGGGATATTATTAGGAAGTGGAGACAAGTGCAGGCAGGGGGTGTGAACGTCTGTTCCCATTCCTGGTCCACTGCCCCATCGCTCCTCCTGCCAACAAGGCAACAGCACTAAGAAAAGAATCCTGCACGCCTGATCTGCTGTCTCTAGCGGTATCAGATGAAGACACAAACCTCTCCCAGCAGCACATATTGGCAAGGAGAGACAGGCAATTTTTTGGACGAGGCAGACGGGTTCAGCACCAAGCATATAAGCTTCCATTTACCTCAGTGACATCTTGGTCTTGGATGACCCCACTGCAGTTTTGGAGTGAACACTGAGCCTGTTTAGAAGAGCTGGAGTTTAGAGCTCTGTCCTAAACCTGCCTTCAAGCTTAGTGCATTCATATCACAAAGCTGTGAACAGGAATTTGCTCTCATTAACCCCAAGCCCTAGCGGCCTTGAGCCACCTCAGGCCTTAGGTAGTGGCTCCCACCCCATCACTAGGGCCAGCTGAGGGCATCTGAACATTTGTACATCAAAAGTGGGGTCCTGAACTGCATCTAGACCTCCACTCCACTCATCATTACTGTCAAGAGAACAACCCAGCCTCAGCTGTCTCCTGTGATCACAAAGCATGAAAGGCCCATAAATAGAAAAAACCTGTTCAAAAACTGATGCTAGAATCTACCCTATTCTTTGCATTCTTTAAGAAAAAGGTCTTCAAGAAGAGAGGAGGAAAAATGACAATCTCTGGCCGTGCTAGAGGATGGGAAGGGTGCAAGCACAAGGGACAAGCCTTGCTGGAGGCATCAGGAGTGCAAAAGCATAAAAAACTCCCAACCTTCCCTGCCCGGCCCTAAGCCCACTGAGGCAGCACTCAGCAGGAGACCCCAGCCCTGGGGACCTGCCACGCCAGTGGAGGAGGAATCCCAGCTGGGGATGGGGCTTTCTGTACCTGGGGATGCTCCTCTCCTGCCCTGGGCTTTTCCTTCTGGGCATTGCAGACTGCAGGCATTACGCACATGGGATGCCCAGGAAGAAGTGTCACTAGTTCCTTCAGAAAAAGGCTTTTCCTTGGTGAAGCAGAAGGATCATTTGGAATAAAATCCAGATTGGCTTTCGGGTTTCAGTTTAATCAAAAAGGCAAACTCTCCTGGCAGCCTCTGGAGCCCTGCAGGAGAGCACAAACGATCTGAACATCCGAATTAAACAATTAAGAGTGAAGCTGGTATGGGAATAGAGGAACGGTGGGACCCTGCCGGGTCAGTGTGCCCAGCCCTCCTCTATTAAAACCCGCCCCTTCAGAGCACTCACTTTCAAGGGTGTGATACTACTGGGAACAGGAGCCTGAGCAATCATTCAAGTTAGCACAGCAAGACAGCGGGAAAGCAGGAATCAAACAGAAACAATCCTATTAGGCCTTGAATGCTGGTTTACTCTGTCCACATTCATTAAGCTTTTTAAATCTCAAATAGCATTTTCCAAAGCAGCGCATCACAAAGGTAATGCTCACCTGCTTTACTCTGGTGTCTCCCACCTTGCTCAGGCTTTGAATTTACTCCATTGTGCTTAAGATGCAGCCCTAAAATAGACCCGTATCACGCTAACAATTCTCAGCTCATCTACAACACACAGGGAGGGAAAGGAGACTCCAGACAAACTGGCAGAAGCTTTGTACAAAAACCACATTTTTTTTTGTTTTATTTCACAAAATTGGGTGGCTGTGTCGCAGGAATAAAACCGGCCCTATACATAGGATCAGATGAAAAAAAGTCAGCACATGTATTATTTATACAGAAACACAACAGTGTCAAGAATTCAGGTACTCTGTAGGATCATCACTAGTACAGTAAAAAATAGTCTCCATCTGGATCCTTTATATTTGAAGTTGATCACACTAAAAACAACCTGAGGTTATTCTAAACTGGACTACGGTCTGAACCAGAAAATCCCATGCTCACCCCAAAGACCCTGGAGGGAAAAAAACCAGTAACGCTGGGGGATGAATTTCCTTTGTGGGAGGTGGAAGGCGGGCAGGCCCTGACCGCTCTCTGCTAGGCACTGTGGATTCTCAGAGCTCGATGGTGGAAAACATCCTTCCTATGCACGGGAAGCACCACGGCTGCAGCCGATGGCCCCAGCACCAAACAGTTACTCATGGACTCTCAGGACCTGGAAAGTTCGACCGTGGATGAGTCAATCACCTGAGTGCTCTTCAAAGCAAATCCTTTTTTTTTTTTTTCTTTTTTTCTTTTTCTTTTTTTAAAGTGGTATAAGCGGTTCTTTAGGTTTCAGATTATTTGGGAGATTTCTCTCCGGTCAAGCCTTAGACCACCACCTTGCGCTTGGTCGCTGAAAGCCACCCTTTAAATAAGCAAGCAGTCTTCAGACCTTTGGCAAGGAAACCTGTCAAAGCCTCTCATGCCAGGAAGAGGGCAGAGAACCCGAATCGCAGTCGGCAAAGGCCTTTTGGCAGTCACAAATGAGCGGTTTTGGCAGCCTGGAGGGTCTGTATCAGCAGTGCTGGTGGTCTCACTCAAGGAGGCCTCCTAGGTTTGCCTGCTGAAGCTCTTCCCTCACCCACAACAACCCGCCAGACCAAGGAAGCTCAGCGAGAGGAAGGGGATGTCTGAGTTGTCCCGAAGACACGTACCATGGCCGCTGACCCTGCCCACCTCGGCTGTCTGCAGGAGGTAGTTCTGGCATTTGCATTCCAGCCATCCCAACCCAATCCCATATGCTAGCACTTCTTTGCTATCTACTTTTTTTTTTTTTTTTTTTTTTTTTTTTTTTTTTTTTTTTTTTTTTTTTTTTTTGGTGTGTGTGTTCTGCTCATTTTAAAAAGTAAAAAGTATATGCTCCAAAAAAGAGGGACTAAAAATCATGGTTTTATTCCTCAGTTGGCTACTGTACCAAACTACTCAGAGGGAAGGTTCAACTACCAACCTTCAAAGGCAAAAGAAAGTTAAAAACTGGAGCAAGAAAACTCCTACCATTGAGTGGTTTAATTCCAATTGATTCACTCCTGGCTTCATTCGCACTAGATCAATATTTTCTTTAATAAGTTAAGCGATGCAGCCCCAGAATTACCTGTGATGAACACGGCTGGCATTCCTGCACCTTCCGTGCTACAACACGCCTTTATTTTCCTTCTCTGCTCAAAATATTGGTCTGGCATCCCATCGTGCTGTTTTGCTCTGCCTGGAGAACCCGAGATGTTAAATCACAGGTGGAGTGGTCATGTGTTACATCCTAAAGCTCCGTTAATGCCTCCACCTTAAAAGCTTTGTGTGGTTTGTTTTGTTTTGTTTTTTTATCCTCCCCAGGAGAACACAAAGCTCAAAACACCAAGATGAACAAAACCAGAGTTGAGCAGGAGTCAAAAGGGAAGCAGACCAAGGCGTGAAGGACTTCCTGCCAGCAACATGGAGGCACTACTGGCATCTTTGATCTAAAGCTTTCCCAAAGGAATGCCAAGTACTGCCAGATTTGAGCAGTGGGGAGGGGGGAAAAAAGATGACTGTTTATCTGTGCTTGTATATGTCTATGTGTAGGCACACATACACGACCGGGGCACCAACAGGAGGGGATGACCTCCCAGGGGAACAGAAGGGAACTGAGGAATTCATTTTTGGTCACCACGATGTTGCTGTAGAAGTTCCTTCTTCCTTGGCTGCTTAGGGAGCGGCTGAGGCCGGCGGGGCTCCTGCTGGAGGTGGGGTCACCCCTTCTGCTGGTGGAGGTGGCTGTGCAGGAGGGGGATCTGCAAAAAAAACCAGCAGAGAAACAGTGAGCAGGACAGCAGGAGAGGCTGAACATGGAAAAGGAACCCAACACTAACACCCAGATGTCTATAAACCAAGGGAGATGCAGCTGTCCGAGGGGAAAGCAGCAAGGACTGTCCCCAGAAATGGCCACAACTGCAGCTTCCCTGTCTCTTAAGCTTCACATGAAGCTCCACTGAATGTTTTATTGTGCTTTTCAACCACTAAGCACTGTGTGGACTTTGTGAAAGTGGAAAAAAATTCCCCCGGTTTTCACAGAAAAGATGACAGGCATGCACCTCAGTAGCTGGCAAAGTTCACGTCAAGCAACTTTCTGAGCTGGAATCAGCATTTCTCATCTCCCAGCTCCACGTTCCAGCCTTTAGATTATGGCTCTTCTCTATTTAAAATAGATGGAACAATAGCCTTTATATAAACAGAGTCTGCACTTAAGCTCTGAACAGCGTATGTAGGTTAAAGTAGAGGAATCCACAGATGCAGCAAGTAGGAGGAAAGAAATGAAGGATACAAAAGGCCAGCTTTCAGGCACAGAGAGGAGATGTTAATGGAACATGACGGACTTGTTTAGTAGTGGATAAATAAAGAAGAAATTAAGAGAAGGGAAGAGAGCAAGCAGGAATACAACCTGACATAAGATATTCCCAGCGGTAGAGATTCAGAAAAAGGGAAGGAAAACTAAGGAAAGCTAGAGCACCAGACGAATAAGGAGCAAATGTCTGAACTAAAATAGCATCAGAATGGAGTATTTCATGCTTAGGCTGATGAGTCAATACTCCTCAGCAGCTCCGCTCAGCTGAAGTCAAAATGGGATGGCTTTCCCCAATTATTTTTTGGGGGAGAGGTACTACAAGCGATCACAGTTCCTGCCTGGCCGGTGACAGGCTATGTAACATTTTTTTGGGGTAAGACTGCTGCGCTGAAGCAGACCAGCAGCTTGTCCCAGGCTGCAACTAATACAGACAGATTTACTGAGGAATTCATGACCAGCCAGGCCAGCTTTTCTTTGGCTTTCTGGGTTTGGTCACACTCTCACTCTCATTCACATTAACACCCACACAGGGGCTACTGACTTCAGCTGCGTACTTTTTTTGGCTGGCATAAATCAACTTAATTTTTGGAGGTGTAGGTATTTTTACCCTGTAAGGAACATTCCCAATATATGTCTGCTTCTTCCTAATTAAAACTTCCTCCTTTTAATGTCACGGTGTTAAGTTTTCTGTAAGGCACTGTTGAACTGAATTATATTCTGACCTCCACTATTTACGGATTTAGCTGTAACTCCTGCACCTCTACTGAGCATTCTTCCAGACTAAGGCAGGAGAGGTTTTTGATGATGACCGCAGAGCCTTAGTGTCATTATAAATAAGGGATGTTATAAATAAAGGACAGTGGACTACGTTTGGATGCCTAGAGGGGAGACAAACACTTAAAGCTTCAAGCACACCTCTGGCACTGGTCTTTGCCTGCCAATGTGCACAGATCCGATTGTTCCTGCAGCAGATAAAGGTTTCAACTACAATAACTTTTCCAGCAACAAGGCAAGCGACAGAAAAGGCACGCCAGGTATATTCAAAACGTTTTCTGCTGCAGATCCACTTACACATGCCATTTGGAGCTGCTAGAGGAACACGAGGTCCAATGAGATTTCCTGACATGGGTGACATGCCGGGTGGGGGGGGACCACTGCTGGCTGGATGGATGTTGGCTGACACACTTGGCATCATCCGGCCTGGCATGGGCTGTCCAGGCATCATCGAACCAGGCCCCGGCATCTGACCTGCGAGAGTAGTGAAGAGACATGATCATGAGACACACGGGAAGGCAATCAAGAAGAGAAAAAGAGGGTCTAGCTGTTTTCTGAGCAGTGAGGGGGAAAAAAAAAAAAAGCTTGTGCACAACAGCCAGCTCCACACATGCTCCAAACACCAAAGGAAATGTCTTTTCATCTCCCCAAAGTCAACATGCTTCCTTCAGGAAGAGCCGTGTGTCATCTCTCAAAAACATCAGCACAAGAACCAAGCTGAAGGTCACACTCGCAGTCAAAACCCAACATTTTCAGTGAATCCCCACTAAAAAGACATTTGACAGCAACCTAAATGAAGGCGCAGGAAACAAATTGCGCCAGAATAACAAGGCATCAAAGTTAGAGCACCTGATGAAAGAGAGCTGCCACAAAGCCTAATGGATTAATGTAATGGGAGAACTGAAATCATACAGTTAAAAATCGCACTCTGCAGAAACTTCTGCTATTAAAAACCCTGTTCTGATGTGAGGAGGGTTCCAATATGTCTTCCTTCCATATCAGCTCGGTAAGAGACCCTTTATTTTTCAGCTGCATAAAGGAACTGTTAGAATCATCCAGCTTTGGATACCTACAACGTGCTGATTGACGTTTTAAAACCTCATTTGAAGAGATTATTTTGCATAATCCAATTACATTTACTTTTACACACTTACATAAAGGTACAGTATTTTAGTTAGAAAAGCAGCTATTAGGCATGGATTGTAGTAAAGGCTTCCTTCAGAAGAGCTCATTCCACCCCAAACCCTGGGGAATTATGTGAAATAAAGTGTGATGACAGAACCCTCGAACAAAAAAAAGAAAAGGTTCTGAACATACATAAAAAGCATCACAGCCACACTGGCTGTTAAAGCCAAGAAAGTGGGAGCTCTGGATTTGGGACCAAGTCAATGCCTCAGCACAAACATTATTAACTCTCACATGTTCAGCATCAGAACAAGCGCTTTGAGGAATATTTTATTGATATCTGTTACTTCCATTTTCTAGGGTGTCAAGAAACTGCACTGTCTCACAAGCTACTGCCTGAAACAGGTGGGTTACAGCTCTTAGCAAGCACCCTCTGGCCAGAGGTAGAATCATACGGGCCCACCAGTAGTTCCAAGCTGATACGAGACAGAGCAGCCTCAGAGATGAATCAGTGGGCTGGTCTATGCCTGAATGCTTGGCAATTTATGACCTAAGAGAATAATAATCTACATTTTAAAATAGCTCTGGACATCAGAAGCAAACCCTGTTCTTTGGGAGCTGTCAGTACTTGATGCCTGTACAGGTACCTCTGCCTGAGGGCTCTCATGCTTGCTCTCTCCCACTGGCTTCGTGCAGTCCTGGAGATCTGTGGCAGAGGTGCTGAACCACCTTAAATTTACAGGGAGTCCGAAGCATCAAACCATGAAAACGTAATAGAGGAGCTCCTGGTCACACAAGAGGTCCATGAGCCAACCTGATGCTGCTTGTTCCAGGAACAAGACTAGCACAGCTGCAAGCAGCAGATATGAAGCTCTACAGAAACATTCAGATTTCTCTAACATTTACAAAGGAAAAAGAACTCTGGAAATTTATTCCTGGACACACTCCATCGCTGATCAGTGGCCTGCAGCACACATCATGGCATTTCTATCCCTCTATATTAAAGAGCAACACCAAACTAGAAACGCTGTGTACATTTCACCTTTAATGCCCTCTTTCGTTCCCACTATTAACAAAATATTTTCTGCTTTGGCCATGGTGAAGAGGTGGTTTTGAGGAAGCCCTTTGGAATCCTTACGCCTCCCGTCAACAGCCTAAAGAAGAACGAAAAGGTGGGACATCTCCTAAAAGTGCATGGCATGCTTTTGTGGGTAACTCAAGGTGACCACGTCCTGTACACATGAGCTCCAGTGACCGGTTTCCCTTTTGCAGATAAGCTAAGCTGGATGTTCCTCAGCGTGGCCCATTCGCCTTCCCTTCAGCAGCAACAGGCTGTGGAAGGACTGAAGTTATCTCTGTCACAGAATAACTGGGGTTGGAAGGGACCTCGGGAAGTCTCAAAGCAGGGTCAGCTCTAAGATGAGACCAGGTTGCTCAAGGCTTTGTCAAGACCTGACTGATCTCCAAACGTGCCAGGAATGGAGACTGCACCACTTCCCTGTACAATCTCTTTCAGTTCTTGACCTCCTTATACCCAGTCAAAACCTCTCAAGTTCCAGCTTATGTCTCTCTTTCTCTTAGAGAAGAGCCTCCCTGTCTTCTGGATGACCTCCTTCTGGGTATTTCTGATAGGTCCCTCCACAGCCACCTCCTTTCCAGGCCAAATAAGCCCAGTTCCCTCAGCCTCTCCATAGGAAAAGTGCTCAGGCCCTTGGACCATATTCAGTGGCCCTTTGCTGAACTCACTCCAGTTTCATCGACTCTTTGCTTGTACCAATCCTCCAGATGTGGTCTAACAACTGCTGAGCAGCAGGGGGACAACCGCATCCCTCAAAACCTGCTGCCTGTGCTCCTGTTTGTGCAGCCTGGGATGCTGCTGGTCTCCCTTGGCTCACGCTCGGCTTTGCTGCCCACCAGGACCCACAGGGCCAAAAGGGTTAGTCCTCCCAGGTACAGGACTTTTGCGTTTATCCTTGTGGAATTTCACAAGGCTTCTGTCAGCCCCTTCCTCCAGCCTGCCTTAGCCTTGCTGAATGGCAGCCCTGCCCTCAAGCGTATCCATGGATAATACGCAGATAATGGAAGATTTAAGCAGACACGGCATGAATTTACTGCTGCTGGCATCTGTGCATCTGTTTTGGTCCAGCTCACTCTGAGATGAGGAGTGGGCAGAAAGGGCACGACAGGCAACACGAGAACGCTGTCACCAAAAGCAACAGCCAGGCAGAGGCTGAGACTTAAAGACATCGTAATCTATTAATACTAGAAGTGGGCTGAGTGCTACAGGACCAGTGCTGTACAAGAGGTAAAATGCTGTTGGGTTTGCAACAGCCCCTGTAATTGGTTCTGTGCTAGTGCTGAGCTTCCAGGAAACTGCAGAAACCAGTCTGGGTTCTCAGCCCGAACGGATCAGCTCTGAGGCAGGGCCAGTCAGGAGTAGATGGCTGCATGAGGACAGCTGGTCAGGCTCCACAAGTTGGGGATTTTCCCCAATTTGCAGCAGACAGATGTGGGAACTTCTCACGTGCTCGATGTTACGTGATGATCCGTGGCACTGCCAGTCACAGCAGGTTGAATTTCAGTTGCTGGAAATTCTGGGTGAAGTATTAAAAAAAACACAAACACACACACACACACACAAAAAAAAATCCTGCATCACCAGCAATCTCAGTCTGCACAGAAGAAAAGGGGACTTACCTGGCCACTTCAAGTGCTACCCTATTCTGTTCAGTTATGAAATGTCCTGACAACTTCAAAGTAGTTACTTTCCAGGAAGGATCTATATTATTCTGCTCCATTTACCTGTGCAAGAAGTCCTCCAAGAGTAGCTTGTATCTTCAGTGGCTGCTTTTGTAAATACAGTCTATTCCTTAGAGCCCAAACCACAAGACAGGTTGGGTTTGCTTCATAGGCAAAGGGGAAATTTG
The DNA here is from genome assembly GCF_003259725.1 of Athene cunicularia. Classification (NCBI taxonomy): domain Eukaryota; kingdom Metazoa; phylum Chordata; class Aves; order Strigiformes; family Strigidae; genus Athene; species Athene cunicularia. The sequence goes on from NW_020799095.1 coordinate 3,209,639, forward strand.
AGCCTCTGCCTCACTGCACTGATAGGCTGCACATTCCTGGTCTATTTGAAGTCTTCTAGTGGACTCAATATTTAATAGAGAAGCAGACTGAGGCGTACACAACTAATGCCCATCAGGGTACTTGGGAGAAAGTCTGTATGGGGAAAGGGATGACAGCTGGATGACGGCTTATTATATGGCTAAGATCATAAGATGTATGGGAAAAGCCAAGAGGAAGCCTTTATTTCCTTGAAAACAGAATTAAAGGTGGCCACAGCGATTCTTCTGCTGCCAGATTAAAAATCCACTTTCACAGGAGTTAGTTACACTGAGGAACATGTTAACACAGATTCGCAGAGGGCAGGTCTACTGGTGGCTCTGAACACCCCAGTTCAAAGCAGCCCCCAAGAACCAAAACGCTCAAGGAGTATGACTGTGGAAGGCTTACCTGCATGTACAGTCCTCACAAAGCATTTGCTATCCATCAGATCAAAAACAGTGATGTGAACCTCCGGGCTGAGCCAGCACACACAGACACACTCACAACCTACCCGTGAAAGTCAAGTTTGCCAAAGAACAGAGCAATGAAGCTGGCATACTGAGCTTCAGCATTGGAAAACGTGTCTGGATCTAGATTAGCTCACCCAACTGAGATGAGCACTGCTTCCTCCTACGTCCTCATCCTCACACTCCTTCCATGCTTTGACTCCAGTGTCGTGCTCTGAGAGGCACAATAAGAGCAGCCACTTGGTACATCAACACCACATTATTATTCTCTTAAGAACTCTGGCTTGAGTAGATCTTTTATTTTCTAATGAATTCCTGTATTTTCAGCCCCTCCCTGCAAAGGAAACCCAAAACAATGGCAGCTGCAAGCATGCAGAAGTTAAGGCAGACTGGCAGAAGCAGGTACAGGGCAAATCAAACTTCTAGAGAAAGACCCTGCCAAAAGTGGAGATAAAACACTGCTCAAAGACGTAGAGAGCTTTGTAGCAAAAGGGAGAGAGAAGATATTCAGAGTTACGAGGGATGTTGTTCACTGGCAAAATTAAGGTTGATCAGAAAGTAAAAATGTAAAAACTGGAACAATGCTGTTGTGTTTGGGAAGAACAGGAAAGCTGGGAATGGAGGAATCCCCAGCCTGGGTGCTGCTGCTTGACAGGAATCTCCACCTCTCCAAGCATGATTTGGACATCTTCCTTCTAACACCACACGCCTACAAGATCCTCCCCACACTAATGAAGTGATTAATATTTTAAAAACCTCTTCTGAAACACCTGAAACTGTATCAGACTTGCTACACACTGAGCAGCTTCACATGAGGTCTTCAGCTCTAACACTGGGCAAGTATTCCTTCAGTGAGAGAAAGAGTGTCAGACCTGCAGTAATGCAAAGATTCAAGGACTAAGTTTTATATTCAAATCAACCAGTCAAGCTAAAATCACCACTGAACAGAAGTTAAATCAACTTCAAATACATTTGTTTCTTCATAACTTTGAAGTGTGTCATGACTCTGAATCTCATAAAGATGCTCGTTGGGAAGCACCCTCCTCCCCGGACCAAGGAGTCTGTAGAGCTTTTTTCCCTCTCAAATACTGGACATTTAAAAATAAGCAGTATTGCAGTTTTTTCTGAAGATGCCCGTAAGCTGAGAAGCTCCTCTGTATTTAAAGGACAGGGTTGGCTGGCTGCCCATTTTTTGCCTTCCTGACACAGTATGCAACAATTTTATCTTAAAATTAGCTTAGGGGACTTGCAGAGGAACAATCCTATCACATACCAGAACTTCAAAATGCTGAAGTTGAGCAGTACCCAACCAAACTGGGATTAAGCAAGGGGAAATTGCTACTACCACTATGTCAAAAATGAAGCCCTATTTCTATAGAGATGGTACTTTTTTTTTTCTTCCTCATTTTACAAGTGATACCGCTTCAAGACAACAGCTCAAGCATAAAATGTGGAAGTGTGACCTATATAAGGGGGAGAGCTTAAAAACAGCAGACGCAGTAAGAGATAAAGCCAAAAGGTTCAATAAAACGAGATTTAGCAGACTAAAAAAAAATCCTTTACATGTTAGAGATTGTAGACATTTTCTAATGCATGCTCTGAAGCACTCCACTATTAGTAAAGTGCCAACTGCAGATTCACATTCCAGGGAAATGGATGAAGAACAGTTTTTAAAGGATCTCCAAGGTATTTATCTCTATTAAAAAAGCCTCTACCTCTATTAAATCAGGTACTTGAGGGGCACTGGAGTGGTAAGCAGTTTTAGTATTTTTTGTTTCACTGTAGCAGATGACGGGGCACGATGCACAAAGCTTGGACGCGATTCAAACCCTCCTGCACACCTCTCCCCATTTACCATTCAAAGAGAAAAATCTGCAAACGCAGCCAGCGCTGTGTGAAGGGAGGCTCTCCTTTGGCAGCCAGGATTGTGGAAGGGAGCAAAGCAGGCTGTGCTCTGACATCCCTCTGATCTCCATAGGGGACGAACCTCGCTGCAATCTCGCCCTCCTACTACTGAATTGTTTCTGGTAGGGGAAGAAGCAGAGCACTGCTCCGGGGAATGCCCGCCAGCTCCGCTGCAGGGCGGCTCCGCAGCGCCGCAAGATGCGCTCCTGCCCACCAGGAACGTTTTGCAGAAAACCCAGCAATCTGTACTTGTAACCCACCTCCCAGACACGTCCCTTCCTTCGGCACGTTCTCTCCCCACACGCACTGCAGCAGACAATCCCATACCCACCAACGGTGAATAATTAACCACAATAACTCGTTTAGCATTTAATCTCGGGGGGAGAGGCAGAATTTTCGCTTCACTTGCGTGTTGCATTTCTGTCACACCCCTCTGGCACGATTCACTCAGCGCTGACGATGGAGACAGCTACACAACACCAAGGTGCACGCTGCCAGGCTCGTGGGGCCCCGACAGCCACAACACCTCGCTGTTATTTTTCTACAACGTACGCACGATACAAGATACTTTGTCAAGAAGCTGCTTAGTGCGTCATGCCAGCAAGGACAACCATTCTGCAGGGCAGCACCAGTAACCTTCAAATATTAATGCATCTTCAATAATACATTCTTGTAGGGAGCTGCTCAGACTTACTGGAGAAGCTCTGCAGATGTTAAGACGACAGCACAGTGCAAGTCACTAAAACATCACCCAGAGTCCCTGGTAGAAACGCTGTCCCATAGTTAACTCTTGATTCAAATACTCCGGCCCATAATTTCTCTTGCCTGGCCAGGTTTTCATACAGTCAAGAATATAGTGGAGGGAACCCAGAGTGGCTTTACTGTTTCTGTATCACCAACCAGCGAAACATCTTGCAAACCCACGAATACACAGAAATTACGGCACTGTGGATGAATTCTGCAAACCCAGTTACCACCCTTATGACTTTACTTTTATCTGACTACTCCCTGCATGGCTTCTGCCAGCAAGCTCGTTACATATGATGGACAAAAAGCAAGCACTGACAGTTCTTAGTAAATATTTACCAAAAGGAAGTGAACCCAAAATTCTTGTCTGTACCAAAAAATTCTGGAACTGCAATCAGTCCAATAAGTAAGTAAATAGCATCCAGTAGCTCAACTTAAAACCACAAGTTTTAAACAATTGAAATGCACAACATTTACTTGAAAAACCACAAAATTACCTACAAAGCATTATTTTGAATACTTCAATCATCGACAGAAAATTATGCAAAATATATATGGGGGGGGGTGTGGGTGTGCGCGGAATGTTATTGAAGTTACTCATCTAGTCGTAGTGGAAAGTGTACCCTTACCTCCTTATTCTATTTGTGCTTTGGGTCAGAAATTATTTACTAGCTGAAAATCCCCCCCTGAAGAGTTAATTAATGACAGCTATTAATACAGATCTCTTCTTCCAAGAATTTCAAGAAGCTTCTCATGTTACACCCCACCAGTATCACTAGTAAAAGGCACTTCTCATTTCACAGATAGCGAGCACAGTGCACATAGAGAAATCAATAATGTGCTTCAAATGACACAATCAGCAGCAAGGCTGGTAAGACAAGAAGAAATTGGGAATTTTATTTTCCATTATAATTAAAAGGTACAGCTTTTCACAGTGAAATTAGAATCCAATTTTATTTTTCTATTTTAAAAGTTTTTATTGCAGGGGAAAGAAGCGAGCAAAGTTAAGTTCAGTCAAAATGAAGGTAAAGTAAAAAAATGTGGGAAAGGAACTTGTAATGGGACTTGTCTGAAATCAGCGCCTGTGCCAGAGAACACCCACATACTTCTTGGCTTGGACACTGAGGTGACCAGAACCTCATCACACCCAAGCACCAAAGGACAAACTGTCAGCAGCCAAACTTGGGAGCACAGGCTCGCACTGGAGAGGCAGACATCAAGTTAAACCACACGTCACAGCAAACGGGTAACAGTCCTATTTCAAGTCTTTAAACTCAAAGCTTTAACCATCAAGCCATGTTGCTTGCTGATTAGCAAAAGGACAGTTAACCCAGACCCAGAAAGAAAAGCCCAGGGAGAAGCAGCAAAAGCCTCTCTGGCTGCGCGTTGTACACTGTCTGCTGTAAAAATTTCACTTTATGTGGAATTCACCAACAGCTCTCCCCTCTCTAGAGGAGCTCTCCTGACTCGCCTTGGTTTCTCTTTCACTGAACCCACCTGTGGGCACTGGCCTCTGGACTGATTCCAGCTCTTCAGCATGGCCCAGTGAATTCTACAGTCCAGCAGAACCAGACAGGGCCACGACAATGAAAAGCAGCACACTGCAAAGACTGACACTCAGCTGGAGATGTTCACCAGCTGTTTCCAGAGACTGACATCTAAGCTAAAGAACATTTTCCTAAAGCTTCACTGTAGCTTTAGTTAAGAGATTTGGCTTAACTGCTTCTGCCTGTGAATCCAAAAAAACTATAGCAGGAATTTTTTTTCTTCTATTTATAAATGCCTTTTCAGATCCTTTCATCACGTTGTTTCCTACAATCTCTTCAGCTTTTGTCAATCACTTTAAAGACATCCGACTTAGCATTTTTTTTCACGGTCTACTGAACCAACAGTTACACTTTTAGTCACTATTAAGGTCTGAAACCTGTTTGAAAACATCACTGAAAACCAAGGTAAAGTCTGGAATTAAAACCATGCAGCTGAACAGGATATTGTGCAGGGTTTTTCCATCTCCAGCTTCCCCTCAGGGCTGTTTTGGAAGGTTGCCCACTGGTGCTTCTCAGTTACTGCTAAGTTGTTTTGGGATTTTTTTCCTCTAACGCAAACTGAATGGGTCAGTTCTTCCCGCAGAGCTGTCAGACCAGCAGGCAGCAACTTGTCTAAGTCTCCAATAACACCTTTATACCTGAATGAAGAATTACACCATGGTACTCATCACAGAGGTTTCTTGAAACTGGCCACCTTGGGGACAGAAGGTTGTTATTGGAGAGACGCTGAGAACTCAGGTTAGGAAACTGTTCCTTCTTCTTACAAAAGCATGGCAAGCTCTGCACTGGGAAGCTCTACACCATCAGCTCTGAACCCAGATACTCATCTACAGGACTAAGAGCAGCAAAAAGAAAAGCTTTCAGACTTCCTCTGCAAGTGTATCTGAGCCCTCCCTAGAAGGGTTAAATTCCTCTCCCTACAGCCTCCAAATTTTGGCCTCACTACCAAGACTGTAGGAGGCTCATGGGCAAGTACACAGTGAGGGAACTTCGAGAAGTGTGGTCATTAAGGTGAAGTTCACCAGTTTATTTCCGAGGATCCCAAATTAGCAACTGAACAGCAAAAATTGCTACTGATCTATGCATGTACACATCTGTCCTGAAAACATGGGACTATTAATGCGCCAAGACTTACAAGTCCAATAAATACACCACAATTGCCCTAAAAATGTCAAAATATGTAGGATACAATAGAAGCTCTACAGTATTTATCACAGATTCAGCACAAACAATGTGATGAGATAATATAATACACGGGGTGTGCGTACACAAAATGCAACTGCTGGCCACTTCAGCATGTCAATAAGATTTCTGGAGAGTGCTGCACTCCAGCAGAGATTCTCTCTGCGATGATGTACTGATTTGTCACGGAAAGTCAAACTCTGGGCATCTTAAACTACCTAAACAGAAAATCAGGTCAATTTGTGAGTCACTATCTCTGGGGACGAAAGGATCCTTAAATTACTATTTACACATACGTGCTCAGAACTGCCACAGAGCTGAAGTGTTGGACGCACTTGAGGGAAGAGTGAACTACTCCGTTTTCCCCCCTTGCCTTCAAGTTATACAAAGCTCCACTGTGTAGCCAAAGAGCTTTGGCACTTGTGGACTTCCCAAGCATTTTTAACAAGCTTCCACTGAAGAGCCTGAGGAAGAGAGAGTATTCTGCTTTCTAGACAAGGTCAGCTGGGATATGGTACAAGCAGCTGAGGGTTTGCTTTCAAGTTCTCAAAGGGCTTCTGAATTCTCACCTTCCCAAAAACATCAAACCAACAAACCGTCAGAGTAGGTAAAAGGAAGATCCTAGTCCTGTATCTGTATGGCATGAGAGCACCACGGGCTTCACCACTGCAGGAGCCAGAAGTGCTGTGCCTCATTCATCAATTTCCTGCACTCCAACAGGAGGAGTGGTGGCGGTGAAGTCAATTTATTGACAAACTTTAATCAAATTTGAAAAAGAGATGTACTGACTAATTAACATGGTACCACACTCCCCACAATACACACTGAAAGGGATCACTGGGGATATTGAGGGCCTGGATGATTATGATGGGGCTGAAGTAATAAGATATTATGTGAACCAAGGATGTGAATACATTAGAAATCAAGTTTTATTAGTCCCCTAGTGAATACAACAATGCATTTAATCTTGTTACATTTTCACTCTCAATAGCAGCTTGTAAGTAAGAGCTAGCCTAATGATATGCAATGATTCCCCCCTTTAATCTGTTTTCAATTTGCCATTTTTCCATTTCACAGAACGTCTCTCCATTCTACTAAGTGAATAGTGCTGAGTTGTCAATACAGCATATAATAGACAAATTGAGCTGCAATATTATTTGAATCTAAAACCCAAACCATATATTATCACACTCCCAATTCAATTTTAACAAAAAATCAAAACATACTCCCAAAACAGTATCAGCCTTAACTTTCTGTCCACAAGTGCATAACGAACCCAGGAACTCACTAACTGATCTTGTTAAAAGATAGTTAGCTTAGGCACCTGAATCACAGGACAACTAACTCTTACTTTCCTCTCCAATGAATACTACTCTGCATCTGTCGACTGAATCAAGTTTTACAACCGTGGAGATTCACCCAGATGGATTAGATGCTTCACACTTTCATGGTGTTCCGCAAATCCTGCTAGTTTCTTATGCACTTTTACTCTTTTCCAAACCATACACTTAACACAGGCCATTCCCCAAGATGAAAACTCAAGCTCCTGCAGGTTTTCTGTTGCCATGTCCCCTTTATGATTACGATACCCCAAAACTTTTCAGCTCCTTCAGCAGCAGCCTATGCAAGATCTTCCCAAATATTTTTGCCTAATAACCAGTCGGGTCTTTTTAGAATGGTTTGTGGTAAAGCAACTGAAAATTGACAAAAGCTCTTCTCCTTCACTGCGGTCTAGTCCGACCATCAGGTTACTACAGGCCAGATGGTTCTATTATATTTTAAATTATCATTTCAACAACATTCAGCAAGTGTAGTAAAGCCTTCAATTCCAATTCCCATAAACATCTTCACAGCAGAAGTACAACATTTGGTAGTCTTAATCCCTTTTAACAGTAAAATGGTTTAAAGCTGAGACTGCAAATACTGTTAGCAACTTAAGTTACTTAACAGTAGGGCTGTTAGTTTTGACATTCAGCACAAATAGTTGTTCTGAATAGATGGCAATAATATGTTTTATGCCCAGTGGATCCTCCTCCTCCTGAGGTGAGGCACCTAATTTCTCCATCCTTTGATATTAGGAATGTCTCCACCCTTGGAGATATCCAAACCTCAAAAAGACAATTCCCTGAGCAACCTGATCCAGCTGGCCTTTCAAGTGACTCTTCTGACCAACACGGTTCTGTGACACTCATCTGGCATCAAGCTCAACTGAAGCAGGCAGAAGCCAGAAGCAAAGCCCCCAGTAAGGCACAGGAGCATATTAGAATCAGGTGTCCTGCCAAAGGAAACTGCTTATGGAGCTTCCTGCCTCTGCTTCTTCTCCCAGTCCTCTCCTCTGTGTTCTTTTATACAGTTAGGTGTGTCACAAACGGGAGAATTTGAGGCAAGGATTGTTTCTGAAGGAGCAGAGATCTATAGGCATAAAAAAAATGTCCAAGGAAATACAAACAAGCTAAAGCCATGTGAAAATCATACTTAGTGGCAGCTCTGTTTTTTATACTAGAGCTTGGTGTGACTATCTCCAAGGATGGAGACTCCACAGCCTTACTGGGCAACTTGCTCCAGGGTTTGATGACCCTCACAAAGAAAAAAAAAAAAAAAAAAAAAAAAAAAAAAAAAAAAAAAAAATCTTTCTGTGTCCAGATGAAATTTCCTGTGTTTTAATTTGTGCCCACTCCCTTTTGCCCTGTCACTGGATACTACTGAGAAAAGTCTGGCTCTCTCTTTTGTACCTTCTTTTTGGGTATCCACATACGTAAGATACTTCCCTCCCAAAACTGCATCTCCACATCCGGTAGAGGCAAAAGCTATAAAACAAAGCTGCAGTCCAAGCAAAGCTCATCTTTCTAGCAAGCTGCTTCTGTTTGATAAGAAGCACCATTATAAACCACTACGTAACACAGACCATCCATTACACCTTGTGCAAGTTTACCTGGTACTACCTCTTGCCTCTGGTTTTAATCTGTTCTGAAGGGTGATTAGCGTTAAGGGGATTTTCTCCTTCCAGCTCTTACCTGGCTGTGGTGGGTGAGGTGGTGGCATTTGGTGGTGCATCATAGGGTACGGCGGAGGCTGCTGATGAGGCAGTAAGCCTGGATGTGCTGGTGCCCCAAGGGGGTTCATCCCAGGCCCAGCAGAGTGCTGGTGTGACTGCTGTGGGTTTTGACTGTGCTGCTGCTCCATTTGCTGACGAGCCCTTAATTCAGCATATTTCAGCTGTTCCATGTGAAAATTCTGGCGTTCTGTCAGCAATTGTTGCCTCTGCTGCTCTAGCTACATCAAAAATAGGGGGAAAAAAAAGACAAAGTGAAGTTAAGAACTACACATTTAAAAGCTGTTTCTGCAAATCAAACACTATCCTCTTGATACAGCTGTCCGATTTGCAGCAGGTTTTGGTAAAGGATCAGGCCATTCTCCAGGTAGAACAGCTGAACTCCCCTTGTTTTGTCCTAAAGAATCTCTCAGTAATACAACAAATCACTCAATGAGTACTGTGCAGAGCATTCAGCTGTAACATAATTCTAGAAGAGACTCTATGTTTTTCTCTCAATCTCCTGCGTGTCAGAATGAAGGGAAACAGGAAACTAAAGAGATTTTCTCAGGCAAAACCAAAGCAGAACATGTGTGCACCAGCACAAGCTCAGTGATCACAGGCAGGAGGATCCTACTCTGTATCTTTAAGTGTAGGACTTGGACATCACGATAGCCAGACAGCAATGATTTGCACTATTAAGAGGAGTATTATGTAAAAACAAACTCATGTAATTTAGGCCACTTAATATAAAACATGCTACTTTGTTTAATTATGAAGCCAAGTAGAGAGTAAGCAAGCCCACAATGAAAAGATAAAAAGCTATGGAAAATATTTCTTACTACTGGGCATTTAGATGATCGACCACTGTCCTGGTTAAGGAAGTGTATGTTTGACTTATTTAAGAAATCATAACACACTTTTCTACATCTATTGCTCTAAAGCAATTGGACACATGGATTTGCGTGACTAGTTCACAAATATTGAATGAGTGTTTTAAGAAATACTCCATGAATTTATCTGAAAAGCAAGTTGCCAAGGAGACTTCCACCTAGCAGAAGTTCTCCAGAAATCCCAAAGCTCCATCAATACTTTGTGCTAGCAGTCTGACTGCTGACAAAGCACGGATGAAAAGAGAATACCACAGAGCACGCATTCACCAACAGAACCAGATGGGGACAGAGCCTCATGAATAATACATACTCCTTGTTGGGGGCTGGTTTTCTGCATGTAGGGACTACAATGTGATTATTCATGCTGCAGTGACTCCTTTTTCCTTGACCAATCTGATACGTTAGCGGGAAGAACTTGATAAAATGAAGAGGCATGTACACCAATGGTGTAATTGTGCATGTGTGGAAACACATTCAGTAGGTGGCAGGCAGTTCAGAGAAGAATTACTGCAAATGACCCATAACAAAGGCTCAGGCAAGAAGTACGGCTACACCACACTTTTTATATTCCTTTTATACTCTTTTGTATTCCTGCTTTGTTCTCTTTATGGTACCCTATCTTGCTACAGTTTAAAAAAAAAAAAAGGTCTTTACAAGTATCCCCAAAGAGCATCCAGTGCCTGAAGATACAACTTGTACTTAGGAAAACCAGTGAAAACTTCCCTTCTACACATTCCTTCGCCTCAGGATGAGAAAAGACAGTTGGACAGAGGAAAAAGAAACATAAACACAAGTTGGTCTTAAAACTTATGCAGAGACCAAAACACCTGGTTCTGTACTAGGTTCTTGCATTTGTTGTAGCCATTTCTGAAGCAGGTTTACAGTTACAGCCTGCAGGTTTACCCCTAGATTAGCGTTAAGACAACTGGTAGTAACACATTTTCTGGTGGGCTGTCTATCAGTAATTTGCACTTGCTCTTCAACTCTCAAAACTCAGTTATACCTGCAGTGGATCTCAGGCACCTTAATGAAGAGCAGCACCTATCAGTTTGCCACACAATCTTCCCACACAACCTGATTCATGAGATCAGCCAAATTTTTAGGTACATAAGTCGGGAATACTACACTCGACAATCTTCAAACTTGCAACAGCGTGTTTTTGCACTGTTGCAAAGTGATTCGCAAATAAAAGGGGCTACTACAAGTGCTTAATGTATACCCATACAATAACCATCACTGTACTACAAATTTCATCCCCAGCAAGTAACTCCTCCCTAAACAGAAACAGTGAAGGAGGCATTCATGTGCTATTAAAAATTTTGGGGCAACAAGGCTCCTACCACCAGGATCCCTGGTTACACACAGAGTTGGCAGCACTGAAATGACTTCAGTTTAAACCCTGAAGTAAATGTGTTTTGCCTAAAATCTAACACCCTCCAGTCTGCAGCACAGATTTCTTTCAGCACTTAGAATCGCCTTACTTTTACTACAAGAAAAAGCCAGTGCAGCAAATAAGGAAATAAGCATAGTGTGCAACTGCACTAAGGAATTTTTTTGCTTTAATTATTCCACTACATATCCACAATGACAGGTGAAAAGACCAAATATAACTATCAGGAAGCCAAGGGAAAAATTTGTATGCCCATTTTAAAAAAGGAAAATGTCATATGCCTCAAAATGAAAAAAAAAAAACACCACAAACCAAAACCCTGTCACTAATAGAATATAACCCCGAAAGAAAGGAACCCACAGAGAACCTTTTCAAAATAGTTAGGTCCATTTCTTGAGCTGCCAATCAGTGTCAGAGGCAAACATCACGCTGAAATAGTTGAGGATGCTGAGCAATTGAGAAATTCTTGCTGACATTCTGCTACAACAAAAGACCACAGTTTGTCAAACTCTATCAATGTGATTAATGCCAAAGTGAGGATGTAAATTCCATTAAATTCACATGGTAGGGTAAATGTGAAAACCCCTAGAATGATGAGTCAGCATCTTCAACCCGTCTAGAGTAATTATGTATTGACCAAAATGAGCAAGGTAGGTGACAGAAAAATTAAAAAATTGACTGCTTTCCGATAAAAATGAAGGTTTGGGTCATCTTTACAGTAGCTGGAGAAACTGCTGCTCTGGAAGTATATGAAAGAATGCTTAGTAACTGATGCACAATCCAGCCACCGAGAGGCAGAGACAGCATCCCTTCCACGTTACACCTTGATTTTAGGGATACACAAGACTCCAGCCAGATGTCAATAACAGTGTCACAACATAAATATGATCCTGCTTGGCACGCACTGTATGTATGTTCTCTTAGTGTCATTAACTCCTTCAGCTGGCTAGACCTCAATTGAGACCTGTGCCCTGGCTAGACCGAGGACAGAAGCTAACAACCTTCTTGCTTAGCTTGCCTAGCTCCTCCTACTCATCACACTTCTTCTTAGATCTGTCAATTTAGCTTTCTTCTATTTTGATATTTTTCTGGTCCCTCTGAGCAACCACCTTTTCCATCTCTTGATATCCTGGCTTCCTTGACTTCTCTTGAACCTGCTGTTGCTCTCTCCAGCTCAGGCAAACCCATCATCACAAAACCAGAAGCTGTTACTCCTGAGCAAGTATCCTTCTGCTACTGCATCTCACTTCGAGGACCTTTCCGTGCTGAGAATGCTGTCCAAACAAAACCTGAACTGCTTGCTTAAAACCAAATCTCTAGTCTAAACTGGGTCAGGAAAGGCAGACAGAGCTAGTTTCCCTTCCCTTAGGGAAGTAAGGTTTCCACCCATTTCATTCTCTTTACAGGGAAAATCCATTTGCATGTCAGATATCATTCATGTGATAAGATCTACATAAAGGCTCACGACCAGTTCCACGATCATGTTTAGATGACAGGAGCAGGAAATTAGGAAACAAATCTAGGATATCACCAGTTTGCTGCTTATGGCAAGGAGAAGATGCTAGATAAAAAAGGAGAGGGCTCAAATGCTACTGTAGTGGGTAATTATGAATTCTAGCTGAAGGAGAAGTATCTGCATAGAGGTGGAAAACAATTAAAGTTTCTATTTTTCAAGCTGTTAGTATACATAAATCTTTGCAGTGACTGATTTAATCCAAAAACCCTACTTACTGCCTCTTTCTCTCTGTCCATAATGGTTTCCAACTCTTCAAAATGGCGAAGTTTTATCTCCAACTTCTTCATCTGCGTTTCCACCAAAAGGGCAACCAGGGACTTGATCTTTCTTTCTTCCACTGCTGCTAGGTGCTGAGGATAAAACACAAGTTTTTGCGTTACACACATTTCACAAAATAAAGTGCTGTAAGGGAACAAAAAAGCCAACTGTGCCTGCATCTAGCTTTAGCCATCCTATTGCACTTCTGGACAGAAAACAAGGCCTTAGATTATCAAGTTTATGCTTGGAACAGGAAGCCCTTGAGAAATTATTAAGATTTTAATCAAATAAATAGGTGTCAAGCTTTAATACAAGAACCATTGTGCATGCTCAGTACTCGTAAGCAATCCAGTTTTGCCTCAAAGCCTTCGGAGCGCTGCGCAACAGAGAGCACTTTCAGTGGAAATGCAAATGAGGGAGCAAGGGTGCGTTCTACGGAGTCAGATGTAGGTCATCCAAAAAGCTTTCACCAAAACACACACAGAAGACTTTTACCTGGAACGACCCACAAAGACAGTGAGATGACTCTTGCATGCCTTTGCCATTAAAGTATTTTTCACTCAAGTAAATGAGAAGCTATGTATCTAGCTAAGCATATCCCCACTACACACAGCACCACACCATTAAACCATAAGCTTTCTCAGAGCAACAGTTCCACCTTGGGCTAGGGAAAGCTTGCAGAGAAATCTCTACACAGATATTAGAAGAAATTTTTTTAAAAAAATCTCCAGTTTCTTTTTATAACCAGGTTGCAAAGTATTCCTCTTGCTGAAGAAAGCTCAAGGCAAAGCTGTATTTAAACTGCAGAAAAAGGCAAATAGACTCTTTACAAGGCTTTAGCTTTACCCCATTTATACATACACATAAATGATACAGGATATATATATATGTATGTGTGTATATGTGATATATGGTGACAGCCTATAAAAGTGTTTCACATCCTCCAAGTGTGAAAGGCATGTTAATGATGCTTTCTACTAGCTTTTGGTAAAAGCCTGCTGTTCAAAATGAAAATACACTCAAAACACACCTCAAGTGTACTGCCTGGGAATTTCTGTATTAATAGTCAAAGGATGTTTCCTGACCATAGTGTCTGAGCAAAGCCTTACTGACGCATCCAAGGGTGGAGGGGGAAGGTGAGCTGGCTTTGAGAAGGGAAAGGTGAGGGCCAAGGGGAAGAAGGAAAAAAGAAAAAGCTGGATCTCATCCAGCTCAAGCTGCAAACAGAGACTCATACTTAGCGAGCTGTGCCCCAAACTTTGGCTCAGAACTGCGAGAAATATGGAGCTAGAGAAAAGAAACATTATAAAACTCCCCAGTAATCCTAATTATAAACATAATTTCTCAAAAATGTACGATATTGTTTCCATCGCTAATATGTTCTGTCATTTGATAGCATTCACCTTCACTAACCCACCAGCAATAAAGCAAGTCTTCAGTAAATCTGAACATACGTCATAGGCTCTCACTAAATTTAAATTCAGAGAGAACTGGGGTGATTCCCCTAAGTTCATCTAACAGCACGCCACTTTAAAATGCAAGTAGGCTATTCTGTTAAATACTGACCAGTGGTGTATTTGAAATAAAGTAACTGAATGGCTGACAGAACTAGAAAATTTCGTGTCATTTAATGCTGTATAGTGACAAACTCATTTCTGTGAAAAATCAGAGTGACAGAAGTACCTTTGTTGTCATACACAGCCTCCTGACAGTCATTTCGCCTTGCTTGATGCATGCAATTTTAATAGTAAAACCAGCTTAACATAAAATCAGCAAGCCATGTGATTCGGTAAAAGACAGGTCTCAAAATACATATTAGAAAAGAAATGAAGTTTTTCCTAGAGCCCCAAAGTGACTGCTCCTTAGCCAGGCATTACATACTGCTTTTACATGGATAAAGAACAAGTCATTACTAACTCTGCGGCTCACAAAAAAATAGTATGACAAAATGATTAGTGATTTGAATTGCCTGATAAAGGTGGATGCAGCAACGTGTTTAAGTAATAAAGAAGCAAAAAAGAAGATGGTTTGGGACATTATCCTGGGACACAGCAGGCCTGAACGACCTGAGCATCACTAAGTCAGACAGCAGACCTGGCCTCTGGCTGAGAGCTGGTACAGAGCAAAGCTTTGGTTTAGTATTTAAACACGGGAGCCCTAAACACAAGTATAGCCAGGAGCACCTCTGTGCCTGGGCTTGCGCCCATCATCACAATACTGACTAATTTCACCGCTCAGAAATTTTATTTCTGGGTGAATACTGTTAAACTTGGGAGGAGGTTAGCTACTGACCTAGCACACACACATTACAGACACTTTCCCAGAACCTAGCCCATCCTCTAATCTTCTTAAACGCAGCTTTAGCTGTGAAATTAGCTAACCACAGCAAGAGCAGGAATGTGACAACTGGTATAGACAACTGGAAAACTAGACCACCTCTGGAAGATGGGTATCATCCTAGCACCATGTCACTGGAATACTGTGCTGAAGTCTTCTCACCCACACACAAGAGGTTAGCTGAAATTACAACAGGCAGAGAAGAATACTCTTTCTTCCTTCTCTTGTCCTATTTTGTGAAAGGAAACGAGATGTATCACCTAGCTTTTGTACTGTGAGGCCAAGAGGGGATAAAACCGTCTTTCACAAACGAAACAGAAGAAATAAAGGTGGCAGATAACACAGCACTATCTAAATTAAGGCACATAGCGGGGAAAAAAGTAAGTCCTGTCATGCATACATTCAAGCATGAGTTGAAAAAGGTCCTAGAGAAAGTTTCTAGAACAGCAAAAGGAACCAATTAAAGACTTCATTTGATTTGCCTGTAAACAGAAGATGGGATGTAGCTGCCTGCAAAACCAAACATGATTTCAGCAACAGGGTCCCTTCTATTCCTGAATTTTACATTTCTAAATACCTGCATCACATGAAAAAGGTGGTTGATAACCAAAGGCTTTTGAATTCAATAGGCGAAGGGAAGTGCTGCAATGGTACAATGGTTAGTCGCTGAAACACAGACTAGGAATAAAGCTTAACAGCAGAGTTTACCATCCATGGAAAAACTTACTGACAATTACAGGAGGTTTTGAATCACTGGCAGTTTTGATTATCTAGAAAAGATGTATTCAATCACAGCTACCTCAAAAACAGGAATTCAGGGAAGTCACGAGATCAGTGTTATGTAGGAGGTCAAATTATGACCAGGACAGTCCTTTTCAGCAGTGTAGGTGATGGATCAAGAGCTACAGCAGAAGCTCTGCAGCTCAAGCACAAGTGGACAAAAGCCAAGAGCAATCTGCAGGAGAAAGAACATTTTTCTATTGGGTGCTACTTGAGCATAGAAAGAAAAAAATAATGGCTCACATTGATTTAGGAATCTGAGAAGAAAATGACGAAAAGGGACTTTAATTCTAGTGCTGTTTGTACAGAAGCCTGTAAAAACACATTTAAAATCGTTGCTCTACTACATGTAGTAACAGAGTCACACCCCAAAATGCACACATTCACTGGATACCATTTCTCACATAGTGCAACTTACTGGGAAAGCCACTTATTCCAAAAGAAAAAAAAAACCCAACCAAACTTCCAGTGCCTGCCTTTAACCCCTGTTTCTCCTTAGAAGCCAACTGCAATATTCTCTAATATAAAGTCATAAGGAAAACAACTTTGTAACAGCTCTTTGCATGACCAGGTCTTGAGTTTATTACAAAGAACCAAATTACTCTCTCAGACAAGATCCAGCTCACTGAAAGCCTTAATATTGTCTGGGTTCTTAAATGCAGGTGGAAAGAGAAACCCTTCTTGAACTTGAATTCTACTCTGAAGTGTGAACATCCTAATTATATAATTTCCTGTAATATAAAGCTTAAATTCTTCTAGAATATTACCACCACCATAATGAAAACTGCCGTTAGCCAAGTCCCTCCTCCCTCTAGCACTCATTATCACCAAAGGAAGGAAAGTAGGAGATAATCTTTATTCGAAGCAAGTAGCCTTCCAGAGATTAAATTTAATGCCTCCTTATATATATATGCAGAGGGTTGTTTTTTTTTTTCATCTCGGCTGAAAATATCTGCAAGTCTGTTGAACTAAATTACTCTCAGCAAGACAGCTTGGTGCTTGGGTGCAGATAGGCAAATTGATGCACAAGGGAGTCAGTTAGGGCTCTGCACTCCACCAAAATAACCAACCTGAAGCTTGCCTATGAAGGGGGATTCCACACAGCCAGGGTGCCTCACTCTGACGCTAAGCAACACTGAATTCATGCAAGTTGTGATTTGAGAACCTGGCTTGAAAGGTGGTAACTAAAAATATTCTCAAATCTCAGGGGTTCATAAAGGAGGGACTGTACCATCCTGACAACACCTATCATCACACTATCCTCAATATGTATGATGCAGTCAGGAAAAAAAGTCTGAAGTTATAAGAGTCAAAGATCAGACTGGAAAAGTCAGTACAGCACACTCAACACCTCATTATGTCTACCATTACATGTCCTGGAAATCCATCAGGAATTAAACACCATCCATGCTTTGCTTTTGGTATCTATAAAGTAGGTGACATGAAACATGGCACTGAATCCAAGAGCAATTAAGAAACCCAAACTGCAAATCCCCCAAAAATATGTAAAGAGAAAACAGATATGATGACAGAAGTGAAAGCAGTCTGGTTGCTGCAAACAGAAAATGGAAGACAACGTGCAATTAGTAATTATAGGTTAAAGAAAGGCAATTAGATAGGACACTGATTCAAACCACAGCTCCTTAAGAGACTGCAGACAAACAGAAGTACAATGATAGAAAGAACGTACTTAACAGACACATGGTACCTCTTAAAGTAAAACCAACACATTAAGTTGCCTATAAAAAATTGTAATGCTACAACTGAACATCACATTGTTTTTACAGATAAAAGAGTCCAAGCACAGGAGGCTTGTGTGACATCCACAGAACAGCTGGTGGCCCAGCAAAAAAGGCAAGGGAAGGGTTTTGTCACCCAGGCCCATGCCCTCAGCAGTACAGCCAGACCTATCAAGCAGAGAAAAGTCTTTCCAAAAAATGACAAACACATTTTGGGGCTATTTCTTAGTCATGTTAATCGACGTCA
This sequence comes from Athene cunicularia, assembly GCF_003259725.1. Classification (NCBI taxonomy): domain Eukaryota; kingdom Metazoa; phylum Chordata; class Aves; order Strigiformes; family Strigidae; genus Athene; species Athene cunicularia. The sequence continues at coordinate 3,227,697 of NW_020799095.1, forward strand.
TAATCATAAAAGTAGCTGCCTAAATTAAAACGATGCTGTTTCACTCAGGAGTTCATGCAGGAGAGACTGAAGGCAGCATTCGTGCTCCTTCAAGGTACTAGAGATTAGAACACGAAAACACTCAGATCTGGAACAAAGGACCATTTTAAGAAGAGTTCTAATGTGAACTGGAAACCAAGCCAATGGATATTTGTATAAAACAAACCTTTGCTTTGGTGGCAGCTGAGGCAAGGGCAGCAGCTGCAGCTGTAGCTACGTTTCCTTCCGAGATTTCATGTTCCACTTTCTTCTTCCCAGCCTCGTTTTCTTTGTCTTTGCTTGCATCAACGTTCTCCTTGTTCTCTTCTGCCTCCTTTTCTTCTGAAAGAGATTTCCCACCAAGTCCATTACGTGCATTCTTCCCATGTTAACAGTATCACATCAAGACAGGAATTGCACCACGCATGCTGCTATTAGTCAAACAAATTAACTCATCCACATGCTGTCATATTCCTGTGTTACAGTACTGCTACTTGTCCACAGATCCTAACAGGGGAACAATTCTACTCTTAGAGGATCTGATCTAACAAACAGGGCAACTTTTAAGTGCTTTTAGCTTCCATCCTGTCAATTCACCTCTGCCATCAGCATACTCTCATCAGAACAATTTCAGATGAGCTTCCAAATCAACTCCATTATTACATCAAATCCAAATGCTTCTTGTTCCACCTGGTGCTAAAATACTGAATGTAAGTTCCAGGAAAAAAAAAATATCCATGTGGTATAAGTGAAACGTGTTAAAAATAAATAACAAGAATAATGTCTTATGTAGAAAAAAACCCCAGTACTCCTCAGCCTGTCAAAACAAAGGCTCTGCATCACTTCACAGGGAAACTGAGCTACCATATTAACTTCTAAGGGTAGAAGTGAGCAGTCCCATTTCTTTTGCATCAAAAATGATCAAATGGTGTGCAATACAGGCAAAATAATATAATTTATAGGACCTACATGCACTTTGCTACTGCAGTTTCTTCACCCCATCACTACACAGTGAAAGAAAGCTCAGCTGAGGTCTAAAATGAGTTCAGGAAAGAATTTAGCACCTGAGCTTTGCAGGGAAATTAAACTAGAATATTTACTACTGAACCATGAAGCAGCCTGATGTGCAAGAGCAAATATTTCTGCCACAGTTGAGTTTATAGTCTATTCCAACCACTTTAGAGAAAGGCTATTAAAGCTAACACAGCTTGAGGAACAGCTGGGAACCATTACCTGGCTTGGTGTCTGCAGTCACTTCGCTATCTTGCTCTTTTTCTGGATTCCTCTCATTTTCTCCTTCTTGTACTTTATCGCCTTCCTCAATTTCACTCTCCGCTTTGTTTTCCACCTAAATGGGATGAAAGATTGTTGAAAAATGAGAGCTACAGAAAACACTGTTAACTTGGTTTATAGCTTTCAAATTAGTTCACTATCATAAGGGAAAAGATCAAATTTTAAAGGTTGACTGATACTTAAGCCCATTTTGACAACTGCAACTGAAGTCTGAATAAACAAAGTAACTGCTATACTGGACAAAGTCCATCAGATTCCACAACCCAGGCCAACCTGGGTTCATCTGAAAGTACCAGAAATCCTGAACTAAGATGACAGACAGCTTCACCCCATGCTGCCCTCATTTATTCTAGTAGTTTGTCAGTAAGTGTTAAGTATTGTATCATCTCCAGTGTCTGCTATGTTAATATTTATACACTATTCACCTATCCACACAGCTCCAAATTCTGCAGAACTCATGGTCACAACAGCCTCCTGTGGCATAAATGCTACAACTGAATTACATGTTACAGAAAAATGCTTCTGTCCAGGAATAGGTGGAAGAGAGCAAGCAGCAGCTTCACGTTTAACACCGGAAACATCATTTTCTCCTTGAAAATACTCCAGATTGACCTGAACCTTTCTCATTTGCTCTGCTCTACAGAAAAATGCATCTTTTCAAGCTCTGACCCAGTCTTCTATGCTTACCTCTACCCAAGTGTAGCTATTTTATCAGAAATGCAGCAAAAGAACTACCTGAAAACAACGAGAAGGAACATCAAGAGTACACTCAGCAGCCACTAAGTTAGTTTTATCTCATTCATTTGATGAAGGAGGAATATCACCTGTTGCTGCAGACTCAATAAGCACCTACCACCATTTATTTAGTAGGGTGATGTTCTAATTCCAGGATATTAGTTTAATTCCAGCTCAGGTCTGAAACAACCACAGCCAGCACCATTATTGTAGACTTCCTGAAAAGAGGTACTGGCTGTGCAGACATGGTTATGGAAAAGCCCCAAGCAACTGCATTCTTGTAGGCACTACCAACAGGTTGAAGAAATTAATTTCAAAATATCTGATCTTTATGGGCAGGATGCACCATTCTTGAAAACAAGAGCACACAATGCACAATAACAAAGAGTTAGCCCAGACTTCTTGCAACGAGGAGTTTTATTGGCCAGCTCAGCTACAGGCAGCCAGAGCTCACCCTCCCATGTCCACTAAGCTGCATGTGTTTGCACAGAACAGAAAGATAAAATAACTTGCATCGTCACCAGAGAGCTGCGATGCAGCTGGGGCAAAGGTTTCGTTCAGGTTCCCTGTTCAGCTCCACATGCCATGGTTGCCAAATACTGCAAGTAATCAGAACTCGCTTTCCTGAAAAGCCCTGATCTCTGATCTTGGCAGAACCAAAAGCTGTGTGGAACTCTGGGAAGGCAATTTGTCACAAGACAAACTCTTACAGGGCAAGACTTCAAAATGATGCTTGCTTTAGACCACTACAAGTCATGAACTGTAACATACCAATGTCCCTCTGCAGATGAAGTCTCTAAATCACTTGGTATCACCCACTTTACATTACCTTTTTTCCTCAGGATTAAAAAACACCACACCAATGTCTCATTGCCACTTGTGCAGCACAAGAAATGTCTCTGTATGCTTTGAGACTAAATCACTCCTAAGAAAATGAAGCCCTATGGAGACTGAGAACTCTTCCCTACGGACATACACTGACCATCGCACTACCACCTACCTTTCTCCAGGCATTTTAGAATGTAGTAATTTAGGTTTGTAAGTGTCAGAAGTATCTTTTCGGAATCAGTGTACTGAGCCAAGCTTACCTTCTCAGACTGTTGCCCATCTGTCTCTGTTTCCATCTTTTCTTCTTCAGCTCCTTCTGAGAAAACAAGCAAGTATTTAGAATTGCAATATTCAACATTTATTGCAGGGTTAACTAAAATTTTCTGTTCTCTAACAACAGTGGTTTAAAGAAAGCCACTACATTAAACTCCTGGAAGAGTAAAAGCTTATTATGCTAATTTTAGTTTAAAAATCAAGTTTACTTGCAAATTAAGTTTAACTGGTTTTTCTTTTCGGCCCAACAAGCAGGACAAAGCATTAAATTATCCACGCTCTGCTGAAACCTCCAGTTTGGAGAAACCACCAAATCTATCAATTTTAGCTACATAAAGGACAGTTCAATGGACAGTTCTGCAGTATTCCAAGTCATTCAGTAATTCCCATTTGTAAGTCACAGCATTATAAAAATGTTTTTCCTGATACAGCCAATTTGATTCTGTAGATGGTTGTCAGTTACGTGATTAACCTCAATTACGGTGCTGCCAGACTTGTAATTCCTCCTTAGCATAAGATCCCCTGAGCTGCTTTCGATGAAAGGTCTATCCAGAGGCATTGTCATGCGCTGTGGGTCAGCTCAAGATTTAAATTCTATTTTGCAGGTGGTGCAAATACCAGAATTCTCCAAAGAAGAATTATTTTGAAGTCTGCAACAGTGGAGTAAGCACTAGCAAATTTGTTAAAGCACTAATGCTGTTCTTAAACACTAAGGATCTCCTGTTATTTCTGGCCTCAAAACCACTGGAGTTGAAGGCAGCAAGCACTTATCCTCCACACTGGTTTGATGTGAAACCCTGGACAGCAAAACCTTATTTCGCACCCTTCATATCTGGTGTTTTGCAAGAGCATGATGAGCAGCTGGTTCTCCAGTCCTGTGCGGCTCCAAACTATATTTCTCCCAAAAGCTCTCTGAAATTGTATCCAAGCCCTCTGAAATACCATCAAACCAAATGTTTGAGTCTGAACTAAACAATGAAGCTTAAATCAAAAAAAATGGCCTAGAAGGTATAGCCCTATGGCAGATGTTCCTGGACAGTGCTCTCACTCAGACCTTGATCGTTCATTCTCCTGCTTCTTCCTCAGCTGTAATGAGATCAGGAGTTGTGCGTTTGTACTAAAAAATGGATCAATTAAATGAGTTAAACCCTAACACTTGCTTCACCCTCTCACTGAAAAAAAGCTGTATTTCAGGACCTCCTCAAGAGCCCAACTGCAGCTGCCTAGTTAGGGGCAAAACAAGATATGAATCACATCTGAGCACAAGAACTGGTTGTTGGCTAGATATAAGGAAAGAAAAGCACATAAATTACCAGCTGAAAGCTCTGAGTTTCTTCTGCATCCAAAACACAGGCAAACAAATGAGAAACAGAGCTGAGGCTGAACGAACACACCTCCTGGCAATGTTGTCACAGGACAGACTGCTCAACTCCCAGCTTTTTAGAAAACATGCTTTCCAAGATGCTCTGAGAAAAACAGAGCTGATTTGCACCTTCAGTGCTAATGCTGAAGAAGATAACAGCATTGGGCGAGCTCTTCCTTCTCCCCAGCGCCTTCATGTACTGCTGACTGACACTGTAAGATGTGCAGGGCTCTCGAGAAAACCACCAGCTGGGTTCTCTGGGCAGTAAGATTTTCCTGGACTTCTCCAGGAGGTGGAGCCTCAGCCTTACACCATGACCTGAGTCTTCAGAGGAATTGCAGGAGACAGCTTCTGCCAAGACTGGCTCCGAGCCAAGGCTCCCGTCCCAGGGTCATGAAGTACTTCCTCACAGAAAAAGAGACGTGTGTGCTCTGAAGGAGACCTCTACAGAGAGCAGAGGCAGCTCACCTACACCACTGCAGCCTCCAACTCTGAACTGGTCATCAAAAAATCTCCAACTTCATGAGAAGCTAAAAGTATGTAATAGGAACTATTTGGACACTTGGCAGGTTCTCACTGTTGTGGATGCATGGGTCAGGACAGCATCTGCTGCCTCTTACACCTTCACATTTGGAACCCGGAACAAGTCTGCCAGATGCCCTACCACCACATGTGAAAAAACCTGAGAGTCAATACACAACTGCGCACTTCCTGCTACTGCTCATTTTGTTTGGGTTGGTTTGTTTTGGTTTTTTTTTTGGCTGACTAAACTGAGCTTTTCAAGCTTGTAACCTCTTATTTACTGTCTGCTTGGCATTCAAATACCTATTACAGAGATATCTGAAGAGTTCTGCCAAAACGGAGCCAGGCATCCTTGCATTACAGATTGCTTTCTGAGCAGCAGCTGACCAGTTATTATCCCATCTAACTTCAGCATCTACAACAGAAGACCAGTCTAACTGGCATACAAGCAAAACTAAAATGAGGAAGGAAAAATAAAAATAATAATTAAAAAAATCACTGGTACCATGTGCTAGATGCATGCACCTCCTAAGAGGTGAGTATTTTAACAACAGCTAGCATATTCTTGTGCTTAAGACACATCTCTTGCTGCCTAGCCCTTAGTTCATTCATTATTTCGTTACAGAGCATCTATTTAAAGTGGTCCTGCTAATGACAGCAGGCCTCAGAGATAAGAGTATAACCACCACCATAGTGATGGAGAGTGTCATGCAGGTGTCTGAATAATGTGCTACCTCCTAATATTTTGTATTTAAACAATATGGATTGTTTAAAGGCCCAATTTATTTGCAGCACTCAGCAGTTCTGCAAGAACAGACAAGAGGGAAGCATCAATGCAATCTCATACTCCTTGTCTAGGATCTTCACTTTCGCAAGAACAGAAACTCTAGTACAATTTAATGTACAGAGGCATTAAAGGAGCAGCTTATTTAGATTAGGGACTTCCCAACACATGCTGCCATACCAACAAAACTGGTGGTGAAAAGCGCTGATCCATCTCTAAGCTTCTGAAGCTATCAGCTGGGGCTGGGTGCTCATTTTTGGTAATCCTCATTTTACTGGCAACTCCTATGTGCTACGGAACAGGCGTACAAAGTGTTTTACTCTAATAGGAACGGTTCCATAGAGAAATTTTCACAAAACTCCCTCATATGTAAGAAAAACACACTAAAATGTCTGATCGAAATATAATGGTTTTACTCTTGGCTTATTTTAGGATGATAAACCTACTTATCTGAAGTATTTGCTACCATAATCCAATTTATGGAGACTGGGGACGTACCTCCTCAGAAGTTTTATCTCAGAGGTAGGATTTAGTGACCTAATGATGTCACAGGGAAAATCTAGATTAGGTTTTGTCAGACAGCAAGCCTAGGAGTAAAGTTCCAAGCTGGGCTTAAAATGTCATCTCTCCTAGTAAATGAAACAGAAAGCTTTAGAAAGTTTTATTCTCTCCTTTAGCAAAAAAAAAAGTGGAGACCAAGTGCAGAACACTCCAAGTGTGCTGGGGTTGTTAGAGTGGAAGATCACGAGCTCAAACTAGGAAAGCTCTACACATGAATACACAAGTTTTCATTTTGGTGAAGCTTCACCCAAACACCAAGAACTTCAAGATTCCTAGTACTGGGATACAGTGTAAGGAAAGAGCCTACAATTTTGTATAAACAACCCAAAACTTAACCACAGGGAGAAGTGGAGCAATTCTGAAGTTCCACTTCATACAAAACTCCAAGTCAGAGTGCAATAAGTCAGAAAAGTTCTACCCTGTGGACAATTTTCAGACAAAATAGGGAGGCTTCTGCCTTTTAAAATCTCATGACTTGATAATTTCTTCACTCTTCTGGAAGATGGGAACCTAGAGCTCAGGCTCTCCAGTCTAGAATCAGTTGAGCAGAGACTCAAGACTCAGCATCCCATAGTAGCAGGAAGCATCTTGAGCACTGGGCTACTATCTCCTCTGTTGAAGTCTCCTAGTCCAAAGGAGTTCCCACAGAAACCTCCAGCTTCACATTTATACTCCAAGGGAGGAGGAAAAATTCCCCAGAAAATTCTCATCATGCAACTGCACAAGATTTGCTCAGGAATGCAAACTCACAGGTGACAACACTTCTTGCTAGATTCGGAACCACATTTGAGAGAAAACTGTAAGTGAATAATCATGCAAGCTGCCCCTAAGCATGCTACAAAATAAAGTTCTATAAGACACAAACTTTCCTCCTCTACCCAAAAAAGTCAGTTTGTTCTTGCGCCTTTTAGTTCAGACTGAACTCCTGTTCAGTCTAAACTCAGTTTTGAATGTGGGTTTTGTTTTCTGATTGGAGCACATTTCAAGGTTTCCCATCTTAAGGTAAAGTTTTTCAGAAAAGCAGCACCCAGCAATGTGTGAGTCACTGCAATGGGTGAAGATGTGAGCACAGGACGAATTTCTGTAGGTTTACAACGTGCTACACGTCAGGCATTATCACAGATTTCAAGTGTTTGCTATTAACTCTCTGCAAGTATTGGGACAAGTTTTATTAAATATTCCTTTTTTTAATTTCATATAACACAGAAAAGTTTGGTTGGAAGGAACCTTTAACCATCAATCCAGTTCCAACCCCCCTGGCCCAGGCAGGGACACCTTCCCCTAGCCCAGGTTGCCCAAAGCCCCATCCAACCTGGCCTTGAACACTTCCAGGGAGGGGGCAGCCACAATTTCTCTGAGCAAATCTATAGACCAATCTGTGAACCATGGTAAGAGTTCCTAAACAACTACTGCTGCAGAGGAAGTTCCAAGGCAAACAAGACAGCCCAGAAAGACAAACTCTTTCCCAAAAACCCTTTAGAGAAAATGTTCTCAAAGAAAAAAAAGCACATAAAACACCTCACAGTAAGGAAAACTGCCCTTGGACTCTCCCTTGTGTCATAACACATCTGACAGACACTTTCCAAAACAAAGTGTTGTTTTATATCACATAGGGACACACTCAGCTACAAAGAGAGTCAGAAGGTAGGTGTGTGTGACAGTAAGATTATTGCAAACATCCTGATTTAACTTAGGTGTTCTAGTCCTGGCTGTAATAAATGTTATTTTAAAATCAGGATGACAACTTTAGGCAGGTTGTGGTCAATGGTTTTTGAAAACTTTTGTTGCATTAGCTACTAAGCCCTTACTTAGTGACAGCACTATGCCTCTGTAGTTCCCACTGGCATAAGCCATTCTGCACTTGGGTATGTCGAGGGGACCATGCTGAAGTACTACATGTATAAGGAAAAAGAAAATGAAAAGTACAAATTATGAGTTTGGAGGTTAAATAAGTTTACCTGAGTTAAAGGATGTTTTTTGCTTCTAAATCATGGGCTGCTGAAAGTATTTCAAAATAATTAAGAGTGCCATAAAAGTTAATCTCTAATCCAAATACAAAAGGATCAGGAAAAAATTAAAACATTTCTGACCTTTTGCACGAGAATGACAGAAGTGGCGCCTGCCTTTCAGTTTACTACAAACACAACCATACCGACTTTCCTGTATGATCTAATGAGATTAATGAAAATAACTGACAATGGAAACAGGAACTGATTAGTTGGAGATACATGTCCGTAATACAAAAAGGGAAGACTTAACTTTAAATGAGAAAGACCCTGTAATCCCTCTGACATGGCACCAATGATTCTCTTTAACCCTCTCCAGCAGGTTTGGTATTGTACCTTGCAGGCTGTGGGGAATCAAACTAACAACACTTCTCAAATCAGCAAGAGGCAGATGGTTATGAGTCACCACAAGACATCTTTCAAGCGGGAGAAACCACTTGCTGTTTTGCCAATTATCAGGCCTAGCATAAAGGATACAGCCAGCATCAAGATGAACCAATCACCAAACTGTATTTGATAAAAAAGGGTCAGTACATGGGTGAGTGCTGGGGGTGCAAACAAATCAATCAGATTATACATAATCGACATCAATCCCACTGACCCCAACAACGACACCACACGACCAACAATGGGTGGAATAAATGGTGACATGCAGTCTCCCATAGAAGGGACGGGACACAACCGAGTCAACAAGCCAAACACATAAGACCAAGGAAGCCACAGCATCAATCTCTACACAGCCCACTTCACAAAAGCCAGAGCTGACTGGAGCCCAGTCCCAGGGAGGCGGGAGGCCCTTCCCCAACAGGGAACTCTGCACAGGGCATCCCCCTCACAGACAGACACTGCCCCTCCTGCGAGGGGTCCCAGCTGTTATCCCTCAGTGGGACACCTGACCTTTGTTCACTGAATGCAGACACCCGGGGCTCCTTTACCCCATGGCTCTCCCTGCCAGGCCGGCACCACCCTGGAGGGAAGCCTGAAGGGAAACTCACCCCCCTTTGGGAAGGGCTGTGGGAACCACCCACGTGTCAGCATTAATTTGGGGCTTGGGGTTGAAACTCCAGCATTTTACTTGCAGACCAGGAAAGATTGCATCTCCATGCTCCTCTTCAAATCTGAAGCACATTTTTTTTTTTCTGTCTCTATGGAAGCTTCCCCCGTTTTGCATATTATCTCCAAGAATGTGGAACCCTGCTTTCCAGTACATGAAGAATTTATAACTGACTTCTGGCAAAGCCCCATGGCTTTACAGAGAAGTTAAATTGACTTTCAGTCAACAAGGAAAACTATAAAATACTTCCATAGTAGCATTTACTCTATTACCAGCAGACACTTGCACCCTAAGCAGACATGTAACCTCCATTGTCATCAGAAGAACAATAAGCAAATCCCCACAGAAACGCACTGAAATCATTAGTGTGAGTTTCAGCTCAGCAAATAGTTTAAAGATGCCCTCAAGACATCCTAGTCTCCTTTCTTTTCACTAAAACTTGTCAAAACTCCAGCTTGAATATTAATATTTCATTGAGAGGAAGTTTATTATAGTTACAGAAAAATCCTGGGTCTGAACATGATAATTATGCTAGAATCTAAACCATAATTTCCATTTTCCACAGTAAGCCATGACTCCACAGCCAGAGCTTCCTCTGGTTCTGCTTCATGCAGCTTGCAGGCGTACAGCAGGATAACCAAGTGGGCTTCCACGGAGAAGAGTGCAGAGTTCACAGAGAGCTTCTGCAGTTCTCATGTGAGCTGCACCAGTCCATCACAAGAGGATTGATGGGCTCAATCTTCCAGTGGTGCACAACAAGCTCACAGGCACCTGGATACATGCAATGTGGATGAAGCGCTCGGAGTCTGTTCATTTTAGCAATGCTTGCATTATTGCAGAGTTAAAGCATGCCCTGGAGACCACAACAGAAATCTTCCTGCCAAAAATGAAGCAAAATAACTTCACCCGTGTATGTATACTTGCGTGTAGTTTTCCTAGTATGTGTCTTTGAGACTGATACAAAACCATCCATAAAATGTTAAATTTAATCATCCATTTAAGTCACTTACAGTTGTAGCAGAGCCAGTAAATCAGACCACCATTCCCTCAGTGTTTACTGTCACAGATGAGCTACAGCTTGAAGCACCCATACACTTATGTCAGCAGAAATACTTTCAGTGAATACTTGTTAAAATAAGACCTAAAATGCACAAGTAACTGCCTCCACTCCAGGCACTTCAGAGACTGCCTCGTGCCTCATTCAGCACACAGATATGCAATCAATGTAGTTAATCACCTTTGGAAAGCCATTAAGAAAGCGCACATACTCCATGTAGACTTAATTGAAATTACTAAGTACCACAGGCATGCTGAGTATTTCCCTTCTCTGGAGCTTAATTGCTAGCCTAAAGAGTCAGGATCTCTAGTTTGCTCTCCTCAGTTCATTTTTACTAAAACAGATGCAGAGCATCTTCACCTCTCATACTCTGTAATCTACAGTAGGGCACTATCTTGGAAAGCAAAAGACAGTGTCTACCATGCTTACCACAGTATGTGAACTACTCAAGTCTCCTCTTAACTCTGTTAAAGCCTTACTATATCAATTTAAAAAGAGTCACCATCAGCTTTCAGAAAAACTAACAATGAAGACTTAAAAGAGGAGATTCTTAGATACTAACGTAAGCTCCTGCAATCTGTTTCAGTCATGTTTTCCCCCTTCCCATTCCACGTTACCTGTAAATCATTAATATTCAGAGTTTTAAAATTATTATGGAGCTGTGATATAATTTTGTTTCTAAAATACGACCACCAATGATCTTGAATTACAGTATGGAATCCTGAGTAGATATTTTTAGTTCTTCACAGTGACAAATATAAAACTTCAGGTCTAGCCATGCAAAAACCCAGCTCCATTTCAGCAGTTGCACACCCCAACACTACACTTCAATGTATTAAACACCCCTCTGCAAGTGCAAGCTCTGGGTTCCCCTGTGCCCTCCAGTGCAAAGCTGTTCTGGAGGTGGAAGGCACCGCAGACTGTTGAATGACCCAGTTCACTCTTGCTGAGCAGCTCCCCCAGGGAGAACCATCTGCTGTTGTCCTAATTTATTCCATTAGTCACAGCCCAATACAAATCGCATTAACTATAACAGGACAGTATTACTTATAGAACTCACCACACAGCTCATTCAGAAATAATCGTGTTATGGTCATCTGCTCTCCAACTCCCTATATTAAATGACAAGCACTTCAAAATCTCTGTTTGCAACTTGTGTGCAAATTCTCCTAGAAAAGGGCAAGCCTACAGACTAGCAATGGTAAACTTCAGACTCAAAGCATGCATACATGTAACAGAGGTTCTCAACATACTGCAGTGACACCTGTACTTGGAGAACAGGGAAAAACAGGGAGCCTCAGGAAAAAAAATTAACTTAAATTAAGATTATTTTAAAATAGCAATCAAATTAAACGTAGTCCCAGATGGAATAACACCTAGATTTGTTTTACAGTACACCTGAAAAGAAATCTCAGTTTGGCACCTTGTTTATGGCTCTAGACGGGGTGACAGCAGGTCAACTATGAGATGCACAAGCACAGCCCAAATCAAACCTTCCAGTCAAGCTAGATTACGTTCTGTTTTGTTTTACCCAAAGCTATACATGCCTTTAAATATCTAGCCACTAAATCACTAAAATGATTTGTGATAAGCTGAACAGAACAGCAGCCAACTATGCTAGAGAGAAAAATAAAGATCTACTGACAAGATGGTGGATCTGTATCAAATTGAAGAGGTGGAAGTCTTTGAGAAAGTCAGTAGGTATGTAGCAAACTGTGCATGTCTACTCATTTTACTGCTGAAAGAGCCAAAACAGAGTTAAAGGGGTTAAAAAAAGTGGTTTCACTTTATAGGGAGTTACTACAAGATGTGCTTTTAATCTTCATAGTAAGGAATTTGTACCCATCAAGGTTACAGGTAAGAGACTTAGTACTAGAGTATCTGCTGAATACTACAGAAACTAGCTCATCTGAAACTGAGCTCTAAAACAAGCCCATACTAACAAGCATAACATGCAACCACCAGAGCCAAGAACTGAGGCACTACCATGTACCAGTCCACCACTTAATAAAAAGATCCTCTTCTGTTACCACCACAGTTAACAATGTACTCAGAGTACAAGACTTCCATTAAAACTGATTACCAAAAGGTGTGATATAACATTATAGATTCAGCTGCAGCACCAAGAGCCAATAAAACCCAGTTTGCTTTATGATAACTGTAATGCTAGAAAGGCAGCATCCTCCAACTACCCTAACACTCACAGAATTCACATTAAATGTTCTGCTCTTGTATTTCTGCTCACTCAACTCTGTGCCTCCCAAGCAATGGCATTTCCATGTAGTGAGAGTAAGGAAAACAACTTTCTAAAACTTAAGCTACTCCTAAGCTACTCCTAAATTCATTAATTCAGTGTCAAGAGTTAATAATCCTGAGGCAAGTAGAAGTGGAATGACCTGTCACACACTCCTTATCCATGATTTTCATTCCTGTTTGAGGTGAGCTTATGGTTTATTATGAGTCAGAAAATGCCTAAGGAACCTCATCTACAGAAAATTTTTGCATTTTGATGGACAGCCTACCCATTTTCTCCGGCTCATCTGGACCTGTTCCAGCAATGCAGCTGCTCTCTAGTCCATACGTTGGATCCACCTTCCCAGAGGCTCTTGCTGCTTCCTGTACTTTCTTTACATGGGCTTCAACGAGCTCCAGTGGTACCTCCTCTCTGACTCGAGAAAACTCCTCTGTTTAAAAAAAAAAAAAAATAAAAAAAAAAAATCATCACACAGTGTTATATTGTGAGGGCTTTACAACAAATTATTAGGATTTTCTCCAATCAATATGCAGGTAAATCTCATGAAGTGAATTCTCAAGTACATGAATTCCTTCTTTGCACATTAGTTAATCTTCTCTCTCAAACATGGTAGGAAAGAATCTCTTCCCAATTATATAAAACTGTCTTCTAGGTGAAGAAATAAGGACAAAAAATAAAAGGAACTGTTTAATCAAGTTCCTTAGAGGACACATATAACCGTGGCAGATGATTTCACACAAGTAACCAGGAAAACTAAGTTTAGCATTGTGCATTTACCCATAGCAAAGCTAACAGTGGTCACAGCAACACCAACTGCTAGATGTTGCTTACAAACACTATCAATAGTCAAGGAGTACAAAAGGGAAATGCAAGCCATCTTCAGACATTCAGTGGCCTTTACGAGCTATTCTAACTTGCCTGTACATTTGCAGTTTCTGTAACAACAGAACACAAAACTGGGTATCAGTAGATCTGCTTTCCACTTACATGTACATTTATTTTTACAACTCACTACTCATCCATAAAAAACTCTAGTAACAGATCATTTAAAGAGCAGACTGACAGAGAGAAAATTTATAGAGACAAGGTGGAAAAAAAACTGCTGGGGCAAACTCATACCTAATGCAGCCTTTGCTGCGGCTGATGCCACCCGGGGATCCACCACTGATGCCAGAAAAGCAACAGTACTCATCACTGGATTGCCAGACTGGCTGAAAGGTACAGGCTGGTAAGCCAGAGGGCCCAGAGATGCATCAGAGTTCTCCAAATAGGGGTCTTCGATTGGGAGCCTCAGAAAATGGAGAATGCACTCATCTTGGGTACGGCTCCCGACGTGCTCTGAGACTTTGTTCCAGTCATCTTTGTACATCTCCAGAGCCTGCAAAAAAAAAAAATCACTGTATATACATTGACTGCTCTGGGAGGGAAAGAAAGAAAACCCTATTTTATGCAAAAAGATTTTTAATACTAGTTATTTTGGTGATGGAACAATAAATTGGGATCAGACAACGATTTAAAATTGCATTTTTTATGGTAGCAAAATTATTCTGCATGAGAAATATGAACATCTCACTGGGACATCAGTTAAATCTAAGCTGCACATATCATCACATGAGTTTTATGCTGTTACTATATCAAAAAATTACCAGAAGATTTGGGATTTACTAATAATATTTGCATAGTTAGTGCTTCCCCATTTTGCTTTCACATGAAAAAGCTATGCAGAGAAGCAAGTTTGCTTATCCTACCAACTCTCACCAGTTCTTTTAATTCCCCTAACTACTCCCCCTGAGGGTAGTCTCGTGTTCTCTCATTTATGTCTTAACACACCAAGCTCTTTGAGGAGTCCAGTTTTTAGATCCAACAGAAGTTATGAAAATGAGAAAGTATCAAACCAATATACCAGGGGGAAAAAAAAGGAAAATATATTCCACAGCATGAAGCCAGAAGGGATTGGTTCTCTTAGCAACTGTTCACCACTCTGATTTTTATTATGCATTCAGGTTAACAAATCATTATTACGTAGATAAACCACCTGATAAAGTAAGAACTTCCAGATTAAATCAAAGGTTCTGTAATTCAGAATGTCAGTCACTTTTAAAGTTTCTTAAGAAAAGTCTTAACAAAAAAATTTATTAACAATGAGCTACTCAAGTCCTGCTCTAGTTATTGAAAAACTAACAATTTAGCAGTGTAAAAACTCAAAGTGGTAGCCTAATAGAATATTATCCCTTAACAGTTTTTCCCTGAAAACTGTTTTAGTTATTTCAGCATTTGGATAGTGTAATGTAAGTGCTAAAACTCCTGAACTGTTAACTTTTAAATTACTGAGATGATTCGTGGTCCAGTCACCTACAAAAAGAAAAAAGCCATTGGAGATCTAGGCAAAATATGTTTAAACTTAAAAATGAAAATGGGATCTGCAACTCACAGGCATTACAGAAATCTTCTGAAAATATTTGATACCAGAGGCCTGAGCAAGGGTAGTAAACACTTTTCTGATGGAGTTGCAGTTACCATTTTCATTTTTTGGTTTAATTTTTTAGTTGGCTGTGAAGTCAAGCTGTTTTGTTACTTACACTGCACCCATGCTACAACAAAGCAAGGTAAGTAGCTTCTGCATTGCTCCCCAGCAAGCAAGCAGGCTTTTCTGCAATAACTGGGGCAGGTGGAAGAACTGAGGTTAAAGCAGGTATTATTAGAGTGCTTGGGAGGATCCCTACAATATGTCCTTACTGACTTGCTGGCCATCAGGCAAGCTGCCTTGGACTTCAAGGCACCTGTCTGCATGCATAATATATTTCAGAAGATAGAGAAATCCTCCTCAACTAACTACTCATGACAACTGAGTTTCCCCAGCTAAGCAGTACGTCCATTTCAGCACAAATGTTTAAGAACAAAATGAAATGAATGGCTTTTCAATACTTGAAATCTCTCCTACAAGGCTGAGAACTACCAGAAATCTCAACCTTCAGGGTAATACGCAAGACTGACTTCACTTTCCACATGCACAACCTTTTAGAGCGTAAAGGCAGAATTCAGTGCTGGACTGTATCTGTCAGATGGCACAAGGAGGATACATCCAATGTGTCCGAGTAGTGCACACAAAGTTAACAGGCTGGATGTTTCTGCAGAGTTACTAGTGACAAGTAGAAGAGAAAAACTGAGTCATCAGCCTCATGTGTTTCCTGATCTGGGAAGGGATATTTCCACGAAAATATTACTACATGCATATCTATATAAATATATATATGATGGTTGTGCGTTCAGAAGACATTCTCCTGCAGGACTGTATGTAAACCAGACTTTTTCATCAACACGAAAATATTTTTTTTAAAACTCCAGGAGTTTCTGTACATACTGTTTTCTTCACAGCAGTTCTGGAGGAAAAGTGTTGTAGTGTTTTTGCAGCTGAAACATAAGCTATGAGAATTCTTCAAAGACAGAGTAACCTGCCTGAACAGAACCCTTGGGCATGTCATGGATGTTGAAGGTTAGTTGGGGGAAAAATGCAAACAGAGTAGAATTTTCAAAGATGTGGAAGCAGACTAACTAAAAGCACAAGATGAGCTAAACCTCAAACTGTTAGAGATCCAACAGGCACGGAACAGATTAGAGAAAAAAAGACCAAGTTGCCTGCAGTAGGTGGAGCTTTTTAGCCTTCTGATCTGAAAGCCATTTAAGCTTTACCTGTCTGAAGTTTTAAGTTTCTCTCATAGATAGGGTCTCACTGTTGAACTGGGTGAAAACCCCCAGTATATCTCCAGAAGGTCACTGGTTCCCTGCCCCTTCCCTTCAAACAGGGGGTGTAATACTGCCTGGGCAGGTACCACACTACAGGAATGCTGTGCTCCAGCAGAGCTTAGTTGGATGGGAAGAACAACACAGGAGCTGTTGAAGAGCATGAGCCAGCCAACACCACAGGTTTTGAAAGCTCCGTGGAAAGAAAATTTGGTTGGGGAATGAACCAAGAGCAGATGACACGGACAGCATGGTCAGTGCCGCAGGAATCAACGCTCCCCAACTGCTTACAAACCGTTCTGACCTCTGTCTGACCTTGCCCAAGTGTTTAAAGAAATGAGAAACTGCTTAGTTCAGTAGGCCATCTTCATGGGGAAATATTTACTTAGTGTTCAACCTTCATTTCACTTTCCTTAATCTCATCTCTCTGCTCTAAGTTATGTGTCTGTCTATCCATTTTTAATCACCCCAGCATATTAGATCAGCTCTGCTTTTCATGACCATGCAGGATTTTTTTGCTCATTCTCCTGCATTGCTTGTTATTTTTCTGCTAGACGAACTAGCTCTCACAATAGTTGTCCTTACTATAAATAGCTGAACATGCACTTAACTATGCAAGAATAGTGCTCCATGGAGATAGGGAGCAGCAGTGTGGCAGGAAGATGATTCTGGGAGGGAAAACAGTATTCCCCCCCACCCCCAATTCATTCAGTCAACAGGCAGAAGGACAATAATAATTTTAGATAAGATTTATTCTTTGGAGCTTCACTGCATATATATTTGCCCAAAGCTACTCTGAGGATTTAATTGGACTGAGCTGGCTTGTTATAGCTGAATTACTTATGCTTGAACTGATACACTCTTTACTGATTTATTCATAGGTTAAATCCACGAAGAACAATGTTATTAATTTGAACTCGCATTAAATAAAATTGTAATCTCAAGATTTAGGGGATATTTGTTTTGTTTTTAAGACAAAGAAATATGTCATCTGGATTATTTCATTAGGCTGCTACTTGCTATGTATGACCATAAGCTACAAACATACAAAAGAATTAGTTTTAAATAATAGTACTAGTAAGCAAAGAAGGCAGCATATCAAGGTATTAGTCTTGTTTTCCCATACAAGAATGCCATGAAAGACATTTTAGCTGCTTCCACCTTATAAGCAAAATTTTCCATGTGTCAATAGAAAAGCATCAGCTAAACTCTGGGTATCAACCTAATAAAAAAAAAAAAAAAAATCTATTTTGGCTGTCTGATGAACACACTTGTATATTTGTGAAGGCTGAATCAAAGCACGCTGCTGATCAGGCACTTTGGCCAGCTCAGAAAAGCAGCCACACACAGAAGTTGAGTATTGTTCAGCACCATCAAGTGCTGTCAAGACCCATTGTCCATGTTTTTCCTTCTGAAATTAACTTTTCAATGGGTTTACTGACACATGTAAAGACAAAAAAGCCAGAACAATCATGTAATTGCAGTCTGCTTTAAGCTCTCCAAGTAAAAACAAACATGAAAAAAACCCCAAAATTTGAATTCTTATATCAGAACCCTGAATTACATAAAAGGAAAAAAAAAAAATCAACCACCCAACCTTCACAGAACATTTTCTTCACTTAGAAGAAAGCTAGGTAGATGATAATTTCTTTATAGGAAGTGGCAGCACATTCATTATTTCAGGCCACTGAGATTCTTCTTCTGACAGAGCACTATGAAAAACAACGCTGCCCTGACCGGAGCGTGAAAGGCTAAAACACACTTTTGCAGTGCACCTCGTGTGATGGTTTTCATCCTAGACTGGAATGCCAAGAAACCTGACAATTACCATGTGGTCCAAGAGCATCAGATTAAGTGATCTGTGGACAAAGACCACATTCTAGCATGCTAACAGTTCTCTGACCTCATTTTTACAGTACCAATGTGATTTGAGTCATCTCATATATATTTGTTGTAGATTTCTGGGAAAGGCTTAAAGAATACATCAAGTGCAGCTATGTGGCAAAAGGAATGTGTAGATGTTCAGGATTAAAGAACTGCCAAATAAAGAGCTTCCCTTCTTAGCGGCAGGAGACAGGAAACAGACTCATCCATTAACCATTTCAATTTCAAAATGTAGTGGCTTCCCTTAACCTGCTGTGGCATAGCTAGGAACCTTTAAATTTATCAGAATTTAAAAATATTCATCTTAGGGGTAGCTAAACCATTACTTGAAGGGCATTTATTTCATACTGTTACTAACTTCTGTTAGTGAAAAGACCTCACTGCTCTGCAAGATCTGTTCTTGAGTTCATGCAAAGTTCTTAAACTCTGAATTTCTGGTTTGGATATACAAGTCAGATAGAACTGAACCTCATGGTACATGAAGCCCCTCTAAGTACATAGATGTTATTGCCGTCTCTTTTTAGTTCTTGTAGCCATGATGGTCAAATAAAGAGATATGGTTTGGAGGGAGAGCTGCAACCTTTAACCAATTCAAAAGCCAAAACCATGACAGAAAGGCAGCCTTGGATACACAGATACTTGATCACCCCTCTCCTCCAGCTACATCAGTTGGGTCTCAAGTGATTGCTTCCAACTATAAACTCAGCTTTGCCATCCCAGTTTCTGTAAAGGCATGCAGCTGTCATCTAACTCCACTTCAAAAAAAATAACCTGTATGTAGATTTTTAAAGCATGCAATATCCTGTATGTTTTGGTTTCCTAGCCCCCATCCTCCATGAACTTACTTCTAATAGCAGCAATGTCTCTTGTTCTGTCCATTCTCTTCCAGCACTTGCACCTTTACTCTGCACAAGACAGGAAAAAAAGTGAAATACAGATTCTGAAAAACAAACACTAAGAAGGGAAGGGGAAGAATCTGTTATTTAATCCACTCAAACATGTACCTTTCACAACCCTCCTACTACAGCTAACCAGTCCCTGGTTGTCTTGTACAGTGGTTCTGTTCACATGATTTACTTACGTAGTGAAAGCACACAGGTGGGTACATTCTTGCAGTTTATGTGGAAGCTGAAGGTTACAGATTCTACCTTCCCAACATGTTTAGAAGAACCTGCAACTCCTCTGATTCCAAACTAAAGCAAAGTGATTTAGTGTCCTTTTCTCCTGGCTCTCAGGTATCTTTGCTTGCACATACAGAAAACAGAAAAGAGGATTTTCCTACTGAATAAACAACCCTAGGAGTGCTGATGACATTCTGGCCAGCTTGTCTTTGGCCAGTAAAGTCAAGCTAAGATCAGGGCAGTTTATACAAGGCATTCTACAGTTCACACCAAAGCAGAGTGGCAGCCAGGAGACACAATGGGATATGTAACTCCTACTCGCACAGCCAAAGAAGGCTGCTGTCCCTGGAGGAGACAGGATTACTCAATTCAGGCACACTTGGGATTGCCTCATCTTGAAAGGCACCTTTCTCAACAGAGAAGGGTTTATGTCAACGCAGCTTTAGCTCCCATCAAATCTCTGCTTCCAAGGCAGACAAGGCTGGACTGCCTAAAGTGCGTGTGGGTCCAAAAAAAAAGTTAATCTATCTGAAAGCTCATCAGTAACTCAATAAAAAAATAATAAATTTTTTACAAGTGAGATGAGCTATCTGAAAAGAGAGAGTAATTACAGCACAATAATCTGCATACTCAGCAATTACTTGCTCCAAGAGTTGCTGCTCCCAGATCTGTAGCTCACAGTTAACTCCTGAGATTTTTCAAAAAGTTACAAAACTCTTGGTGAAAACCTCCCCTTCTGTGATTACAGACACTCATATCCATTACATGTCAAATAAAGACAAAAGCAGCTTGTCACCTACTTATGAAAGAATATTATCTGGATTGGATGTCTGTGCAAGACCACAGCAAAAGGAAAAGGGTTTTTAGAATAAATTAATCTATCTTATATCGAGATGGATTTCAAACAGATCATTAACTCAAACAGAACATTAATCACAGTGAATCACCCAGCAGCTGATCAGTTCTCAACCAGGCTGGTATGAACAGAAAAAAAAAAAAAGGCAATTGCTGCACAAAACAAAAAGGGGAAATCAGCTTCTGCAAACAAATCTGCTCAAGTTCATTGGCATAGATGCTTGTAAACAGAAACAGAGTCTAGAACCAGTAAAAGATTTATGAATTTCATGAATATTTATACCTCCCTAAACTAAGTGAAAATATGATGTGGAATCAGGCTTTAAAAAAAAATGCCTATCTCTAAAACGACTGGTTCTGTGGGTTTTTTTTAAATAGTTACCTCTTAGGGGATAAATAGTGTATAAACAGTATTAATAATAGTGTATAAATAGTTATCCCTTCGGTTTAAACAGTGATCTCCTAGGACAAGGAGGACCATACTTATGGAAACCAATTTCATGGGAGTTAGCCTGATGTCAGGCCAAGAGAGGCACAGCTCAACAGCAGCCAGCAGACTCCCAAAGGGAAGTTTATGCTGAGGTAGTAATGGGGTATTGCTGCAGTACCTCCAAGGTACACACAGGTATCAGCCTGCAGAAAAGCAAGAGGTGATAGAATTACCAACATCATGGTAACGGTATCTCAACACTTTAATTACCCAATACAGTACATCACAATTACAGTTCCAAAACATCCCCTGCAGTGGTTTTGTGATACCTTTTGTCATCAAGCACCTTTCTAGTTCTCTCAGTCTGAAAAACCCTGCTCAGACCTGGAAAACAGATAATTAAAGACCCTGCTGAAAGATCTCCATTTCTGTACTAAACTATTAGTTTGTTGATTCTGAACCATTGAGGTAAAATATGCAATAACATAACAAGAGTTCAGTGTCTGACTGACAGTATTGACTAGCTTGGCATAGGTACACGCCTTTATTTCTACAGAATCAGATATCCAACACAACCATGTATCTTAGTGTCCTACACTGAGATGGAAGAAACCTAAACTGGGAGTGTAAGAGTAACATAAGTCACCTCAATGTCATCTATGGAGGACACTTGAGGAAAAAGCTTAATGGAAGGTGCAGGGGGGAAAAAATCCCAACATACTTGCCTTTGCTAAAGTCTTTTTTGAGTAAATATCTGTGCGAAGTCCAAAGTTCTGCATATCAGTAGGCTTCTCTTTGTTTTTCTCAGGAAAACTCAACATCTGCTGAGCAGCTGGAACCTGTGAACAAACATTATAAAAGAAGGGGGGGGGGGGCAGAAATTGAGTTATTCAAGGATTTCAGACCAATGTTAAACAAAACTGAGCAAAGAAGTTGAACCTAAGTCTACAGAGATGACTCTGCACGGTGTCACGTGCATACAGTAATTGACTGTGGATAGTATAGCAGATTCATTTTAGAGTTTAAATGCCTGAAACTCTCAACCTATGTGGACAAAAAAAGAAACAATTCATCAAATCACGCACAAGTTATTCTACTGACACGTGAAATGACACTGGCTAGTGCAACGTGTGGGGCTCACCTGTGGAGTGCGGATGTGGAGAGGCATAAGTCCAGAGGGTGTGTCAGCCAGCACATTGAAATGAGGGGTTGGGGGAGGCCCCATTGCCATGGGACGGCTTTCTGGATCCACTTGGTAGTTTATGAGACCCCACTGCTCCAGAAAAGCGTGTACCCTGTGGAACAACGTGAGAAATTAAAAGTCTGAAGAACCAAAGACTTGCTTATGCTTGACACTGCAGAAAGACAGCAAAGGAGGAAGTTTGTATTTCTAGATCAAACACAGATCCAGAATCTTCACTAATCACAAACAGCAATACAAATAACATAGCAGGAGACATGACTGCACTTCAGCACAGTGCATAAAACATTACATTTTTGGTTACAGATAACAGGAAATTAATTAAGGGCAAAGGCAAAAACAAAGCTGGGGCTGCATGCTTGCAACCATTTGCAGACAACGTACGGACAGCGAAGGCTGCACAAGCATAAAACTGACATAACTGAGTTGCAAAACTGGAATTTTTGAAAAAAAACTCCACATACACACTAAACAGCAGAACCTAAACAATCGCAAGCGGAGATATCAACTCTGTAGGTATGGTTCAGCAAGCACAGTATTATAAAAGTGAAGGCAGTGGCTGAAAAATCCCCCGTTTTTACCTCATGACAGCGCAGACATCTCCAGTCAGATTCCTTCTGCAGGCCGTGCTGGTTAGGTACTCTTGAGGGTTTAAGCGATAGGTGTCAATCATGAAGTTGCGATAAGCCAGGTATCTGGAAGACAATTGGTACACAGTTCATCTACACTGATGTCTAACAAAGCTTAGAATGTGTTTTAGAATTCACCTTCACCTATATTAGTGACACACAAACAGCACCAGATAATTTTTATTGATGAAATTTATGAATCAGTATCAAAAGCAATAGGTAAGTACATTTTTATAATATACATCCTGAATAGGACCCATCTCTTCCAGATTGTTTCATGCTTGATTTTATATGTAATGGGATTAGCAGCACATCAGAGCATGTTTAAACTACAAAGCACACCAACAGCTGTGGGCAAGCAAAACGAAAAAAATTAAGCAACCGAAATGGCTACCTTGACTACTGTGAAAACTGCAAGCAAAACAGCAGCAATAAGTCTAGATGTGTCAGAAGGTAAAAGGCAGGACAACTCCTTGAAACATCTGCTCTCAGCACTAATACAAAGAAGAAAGGAAGCACCTACTCTCATGCCTTTGCTGCAGCTCTACTGCAAACATGCAATGCATGCAAAGGTCAGGGATGTGTGTAGGTGGTCATATTTTCTCAGTCTCTAGAAGACAGACATTGCATCCTTGGTGGAAAACAGGATAAAAATAAATCCTTGCCTTGCTCCGAATCACACGGATTACAGCTGTAGCTTGGTCACTAAACAGACTACTAGCTGCAGAAAAAATTACTAGGGTCTGGTCTTCACATGGAAACAAGCTAAATAAACCTTCTCAGTCCCTCTGTGAACCTGGAAGGAAAATAACTGTGCAGAAAAACAGAAATAGTACACTAGATGGAATGCTACTCTTTCTACACGTGGACTTTTTAATGTGTAAAAAAATCAGTAAGGGAAGGCTAGAGAAAGCAACATGGAGAAGACAAGGTCTTTGAAAAGCAGAGGGTAAGAGCCCAGAAGCCAACACAACTCTCCCCACTCATTGAGCTGGGAACAACTAAAGCAGAAGTGACCCCTGTGAGATGCCCTTATCGCAACGGTCCAAGCAGGCAGGTTTGGGGGTTCAGCCCGTTCCCTGCACTGCAGCCACTGCTTCACAGGCTTTTCCAGTATTTTCAGTAAATTTCTGGAATATACTAATGCTTCCTAATACAAGTTGTTCGGAACAAAATCAACTACCATAAAATTATGGTCAGCCCCGTTCTTTAGATGGAACAAAACCAATCTGCCAAACACCAGTGTCTATCCTATCCAAAGGTGTGTTCAAACCAGCATATTATAAGCAGATTTCTGCCTTTGGAAATTAAAGACAGGGATGTCTCATATGCAGCGTGCAAAAGCAGCTGGTAACCAAAAATATAAATCTCACAGAGATAGAGCATCAATGCCTTTCACAGGCAAGACAAGCAGACAGATGCTGCAAGTACACACTCTTGCCAAAATCCCACATCTTCATTCGGACCAAATTATATACAAAGCACACTGGAAAAAAGTTATGGGACTAGGTGTTGGGCTCCTCCACATTCAATGTTTGGTAGGCAAGAAAAAAAAGGGAGCTCCTTCCATAGAGGAATATGCAGGAACACTTCTGAATGCTCCTGGAGAGAACTGGGTTACCACCTGTTCAAAAGTAGGTACTTTAAAGCAGTCTTGGCTGCAGAAATTAATTTAATATTTATTAGTTCAGGTCCCATTACTAGGTGAAGAGAGAAGCCTAAGACAGAAACATCCCTAAATTTTATCCTGAAGGGAGTCTGTTTTCAACAATGACATTAGCCATCAAGCTAAAACTTGTCAATTGTCAAAGCATTCAGTTAAAATCCCTTTTAAGCCAGAAACCAGCCCCTAGGCACTACTGTCACAAGAATAAACCTGTGTGAGCTTCTGAAACATGGTATTTTGTTTGGCCTGAAAATTAAGCTGGAGGCAAGACATTTCCATTCAGAAGGATGTTTATTTAAAAATAAAACACAAAGCCAAGACCATATGCTATTTCTACAATCCCTAAATGGCAACAAAAATACATCTCTAGGGTAACATCACGATTGGGAGGAGTCCCTGAATTTGCTTCACTCGTAGGCAATAACCAGTAGCAGCTCATGGATATCAGGAGACCTGATGTTTTGATGTCAGCTGACAAGGGAAGCATGGGATTACATACGATGACCACATCAATGGCAAATATGAAAGATAAGCATTCTTTAAAAATTCAATCTATTTGCAGTCTTAGGCAACAAGTCCTAGAATATCCAAACCAAAAATATGCTGAACGGTAAAACTGATGGAGCAGAGTCAGTGTCAAATACATTCTGGATCAAATGCATTTGAGATCACTATGATGCAGCTATAGTTAACTCTGCAACTCAGACATGTAGAGAAGCTGCAAGTAAAGACTATAGACTGAAAATCATTCAGGGTGCCAGGGACTGCAGGAGATCTCTAAGCCAATCTCCTCCTCAAGCCATGGTCAGCACTGCATTTTGATCAGGTTGCTTAGGGCTTTGTCCAGCAAGGCCTGAAAGACTCCAAGGCAGAGCATTCCCAGCTTCTCAGGGCCCCATCCCAGTGCTTCATCTTCTTCAGAGCTAAAAATTTCTTTTACATCAAGACAAAACTCGATGTGTTTCAGTTTGACTTGTTTTTCTCCTGCCACACACCTCAGTAACAAGCCTGGCTCCATCTTCTCAGTAACCTCCTTGTGCACTGGGCAACTACTATAAAGCCTCTCTATCCTTCTCCTAGCCGATAAAGCTTAGTTTCTAATTGCTACCTCAGTGTTAGATCAGAGGCCTCCCAAAATATCAGTCATGCCTGAGGAGATTCAAGCCCAAGAACACTCTGTCTGAAGTCTGCCTTATTTACCTGCCGGAACAGCAATGCAGGATGACATTACCACTATCATTTGCACCAAGAAGAAACTGAGCGGAAAAAAATCAGTTTGAAGAAATACTGTTGAAGAAATGGTAAATGCATGGCTTGGCTGATCTTAAGACAATGTACTGAGAAGACACCTCAAACGCTTCCTTTAGTAGCTAAAATCTCCAAAAGCTGCTTTGCAGCCAGACAAAAATTTGATACCAAGATAAAGTGGACACAACTAGTCTAGTTCCACTGTCCAAGTCAACAGCATACAATGGTGTTAAATTTATGATTTTCTTTTTTTTCTTTTTTTTTGGTGACCTCAGAGGTTCTAGGATTATAATTTTAATAGAAACAAGCACATTGATCAAAAGCCTGATGTTGAACATTTTCCTTTAGTCAATCACCTTTCAAGACTGCAAAGTCTTCAAAATTTCAAAGTACAAACCTCATGAAGTGCAACAAGGCCAAGTGCAAGGTCCTGCCCATGGGTCCCAAGTACAAACACAGGCTGGATGAGGAGGGGATGGAGAGCAGTCCCGAGGAGAAGGACTTGGGGGTATCAGTGGATGGGAAAACTGCCTGTGAGCCAGCAATGTGAGCTCACAGCCCAGAAAGCCACCCGTGTGCTGGGCTGCACCCAGAGCAGTGTGGGCAGCAGGGCGAGGGGGGGATTCTCCCCCTCTGCTCCCCTCTCCTGAGACCCCCCTGCAGGGCTGGGTCCAGCTCTGGGGGCACCAACAGCAGAAGGACACGGACCTGCTCGAGCGGGGCCAGAGGAGGCCACGAGGATGCTGGGGGGGCTGGAGCACCCCCCTGTGAGGACAGGCTGAGAGAGTTGGGGGGTTCAGCTGGAGAAGAGAAGGCTCCGGGGAGATACATAATAAGCCTTGCAGTAGATTCTCAAGATAAGCATTTGATGTAAAATCAGCAGCTTATCTTGTTACACTGCTAAGTCAGATCAGAAGTTAATCATTTGATGTATGAAAAAACCTGCAACACCTCAAGACAATAATCAGCTTTTTTTTGTTATTAAGCTGTTTAAACAACTATGTGTGTATAATTTTGAGTTAAGAACACTTAAGTTCCGCAGTAGATACCAGATCCCACAAGCAAATGAGATAGGTACAAACTGGATCTGAATTCAACTGAGAGAACTCAACAAGATTTAATAGGCATGGCCAGAACTAAAATGCCACTAGAGGGTTTGAAAAAAAAAAAAAAAGTGTTTTTCTTCTTGCAGTGCACAACTCCAGCTCTCTGATTTAAATCAGACTATCTAATATTTGAAAACACAGTTATATCTCAGGCCTGTGAAGATTCATTTTCCAACCCTCACCTGCACTTTCAGAATTACCCATCAGCTGCTCAGGGAACTGTGAAATCACCACAGATAACTGTGCAAAACCCATTCTACAATCTGACACAGTATCCTACAACAAACTTTGTGTCAGTGCTTATACACAAAACTCCCGAGTCTCAAAAATATAGCACAGCATGAGAGGAGAGAGAAAAAATAAGGAGGATTATGAAGTTTCTACAGTATCATGAAATTTTTCAGATGTCTTTGGAAGATGATCATGTCTCGTACCACAAGAAGTTCAAAAATTTGTTCCAATCCTACTTGGGAGAAACTAGTTTTATTTTTCTTGGATAACCACTATTAACTATTAATTTGATATTTAAACTTTTACCTTTACTACAATAATGCACAAACATTATCAAACTACAGGAAGTGGTTGTACAGGTGCTCTTCACTTCTCATGCCCCTACAGACAATGTTAACACATGCACAGCTGAAGTGAGCACAGGATTCACTAGAAGCTCCTTTATCTTACCACACTTTTATATGCCTGTATTGACATATTTTTACTTACATTTCTGGAGTCTTGGACTTGTTTTTTCCATTGAAGAATTCAGGAAGAGCACGACGTTCAATCACATGAATACTGTAAGAAAAATACACAATTCAGATACCAAAACCTAAATAATCTTGGAGTACCTTCACCTTCAAATGACTATTTTGAAGGAGAACATTTATATCATAGGTTTTGGGGTTTTTTTTAATGACCCCCTGTAAACTTGCTTATTTCATCAAATAAGCAAAGCTGCATTAAAATAGCATCACAAAATTCAGTCACTGATCAAAGCAAAACTACATACCCAAAGCTGCCCTAAAGTACTGAGCAGCAGCCCGTTTTCAACTGTACCTTCACAAGTTCTGTATTCTGACAGAAGCATCTTTATTCTCCAACCTAGTTAGTGCAAACATTCAGCAAAATACCAGTACCTCAAAGAAACTACACTTTTAGGGTATATACTTAGAAGATGGGAGTCCAAGTAAGTGTTTCGAGTCCAATTCCAAAGTTGGATCTATCGTAATTACTAGTGCTCACAAGTCAGGTAGGAGACTGGCTTCAAGAATGCAGCTAGTACCTCCCTGGTCAATTGAGAAAATAAAATCCAAAGCATGGATATTCGGAGCAACTAAACTGTCTTAGAAATAATTCTTCCCCTTTGCACTCCAAGGAAGAAATATGGAGCAAAACCTGACCACATATGGAAGAGCAGAACTAACGATACCTAAGATGCTATGCATTATATAAAATAAACTAAGGTAAAGATCACAGAGAATTCAGCTTTAGTTACTTGAAAGATGTATTTTTATTTTTCCTTCCATAGCTGTTCCAGGTCAAGTATTTAAGTTTAAATGTTCTTTCAGTAGAATCTTCCATTCTGCACGTACTACTAGCCTGACAATGTAAATAGCACTGCAGAAACTTATGAAATCACATTCTAAATAAAGGACTGGAGGAAGTGATATAATTTATTTTAATATAAATAAGGAAATTTGGTCCTGAAACGTTTTAATTGCAGGGTGATTGCACCTGTGGAGTTCTACCAGCAACAAATGAAGAAGATCATTTTGTGTTATCGATGGCGTATAATGTGATATAGTAGGGTTTTTACTGCAAAGCAAAATTATAATGCAAGTAAACAGCCAGAGTATATGTAACTTGATCAGTCAACTCATTCTTTTCCAATATCTTAATATGCAAATTCTTCGACAGACCTAAGATTTAGCCCACCTATTACTAGGCAAGAAAATAGCTTCAAGATTAAAATAACCTTCCATTTTACAAAAAAGTGTCAGAAATGCAGAGCTTGTTAGAGCAACCAAAGACAAGCTCGTAGAATGGCACATAATTTATGCAAGTTAAAAACTGGAGAACTACAACAGTCCTTTAGGAATTGTTACTTTTAAAGGAAACACAGGAAAATATGTTCTTTACAAACCCTCCTTCCTCCTGTATGTTCAGTTTTTAACCTACCATTCACTTGTCCTTTTATGCTGATACTGCTTACTCTTAACTTGTCATTCATAGGAAAACCCTCTAACTTGAAGATAAAGATAACAATAAACTATTTGGATTTTAGTAACAAAGAAATTATCTAGTTCTTGCAATGAAGTTGCCCAAATCGTAACAGCCTACACTGAAATTGAACTGAGCATTAAATAAAATTTATCTTTTTACTAGAAAATTAATTTTAGCAAAGACTTCTAAAACAGCAGTTTATAAGACATTTTCAGAGAAGTAGATTAGAACTGCTCTTCAGTTTGCTTTAAATTAGTTGTGACTGGAGACATCTCAGAGACAAAAATGTCCATCTCACAGCTGTGCTGTTATTTCAGCCTTAAATCCAAATCAGCTTAACATGCTGTTTCTGGAGCACTAGAATGCAAAAATCAAAGCTTCTTTTCACATCAAGCTGCTACCTTGTGGATGTCCACTGCTGCAGTCAGAGGTGCTTTAAGTTTGCCTTTTACAAGGTCAGAGCAAGAACACCTGATGCAAAGAGAAGTTTATTCTGTTTCTTCAGAAATAGCACATTAGGCTTTTAGCTGTGTTTCACAGACTGATTCAGTTCCCAGGAACACGGTCAGAAATACTGCTGCTACTACAAATGCACCAATCAAGAATTTTTAACCAAGCATTATTACCAGTCATGCCCAAAAAGCACTTGTACATTAGCATCAGAGTGATCTTGTGACAAAATGACATTGTTGTCATGTTCTCAGTAGGGAAGTATTATTGCACCTTCACTTTACAAACAAGGAATTGAAGCACAGAGACTACAGCTATACCAGCCTTGGTTTAATGTAAACCTCAACTAGTTCGAGCTACACAAAGTTGCTTTTTCTGATCTACAGCAGATCCAGTTCTTTATCCCTTTCTGAAGCACACCAGTGGAGCATTTCATCCTCTGTGTGCACCAGAAATACACCTCAAGCCTTTCCACTCACAACGCAACTGGAGCCTCTATAAATCCAGACTGTGATCCTTGGCTTTTCTGCTTCCAGGATCATCTCAGAGCAGGAGAGCAAGGGGACTGAGAAAACAGAGGGTTCTATCTATGGGGATTTAGGTCAGCTCAAGTCACCAGCACTGACAAAAGCTACGTCACTGACTCAAGGTAATGAAGTTTACCAGAGCTGGAAACTGAACCAACCCTTACACTAACAGTTCACTTCCCATCTTAATTCACTACTATAAAGTTACCCACTTTGGAAAGTTGCATGTGAATCCTAATACTCAAGTGTCATAGCACATCTTTTTAGATTCCAGCCTGAATAATGTCTCAACTTCTAGAGGTGAGACAAAACACACACTCAAATGACAGCCCTTCCAGACAACTGACCATTCCTTATTCTGTTTCCAAAGCAGTTTTTATTTTTAAAAAAACTACTACATGAGTTTAACTCGTAGAGGGACTTGCATTCCCAGCCACTTCCTCTCTTGCCATACCACAGAAGTTTGAGTATACAGAGAACATTAGAACATTACTATAGTGAGTTATATGGTCATAGCACACCACAAACCTCTGACTCCAAGGAAGATTCCAAAATGAAACAAGTATCCTCCCTGTATAATCCGTGACTTATCCTCAAAGTCAAGATCTGAAGCAATGTAAAAAGCCACGAGCTTTCAGAAGGAGACACAAACACACACAGATCATACAAGGACTAGAGAGTAGGGAAGAAAAAGGAATCTTTTTCCCATGGGGGGAAAGAAAATAAAAATCCATGTAAAGCAAAAGATTCTGAGAAGACTGAAGATCTATGCTGTTTGAAATTCTCTTCCTCATTCCCAATACCTGAAAACTGCCATAAGTCAGTCAGAAAGATTTTTAAATGGTAAAGATGTACCCATACAGGGGAACTAGGCCTAGAAGTAATTTCTTTTAGGCCTCAGCCTGATTTATGAGAAAATCACCAAAACTAAGTCTTCCCCCCATTCCCAATTACTTTCTTACCAGTTGTAGTCAAACCAAGATGCATAGCTTGGAATAATGATGTGGTTGGTTTGTTCTGTGACATTATCTTCACCTGGATCAATTGACCGACTTTGATCACCTTTGTTAGGATCTTCATCTTCCTGTATCACGGAGGGAATACAATGGTTAGTGGGCTGCAGAAGACTTACCTAACAATTCTCAGACAGCACAAAGTTAGTTCAACACAAGTGCTTTCCAATCCTGTCCAGAATAAACTTTTCCTGATGCAATCTCTGGTCAGTGGGGAAGATCTCTGGGACCAGATAAAGTGTAATCGGTGTTCAAAAAAATACTAAAGAAAGCGTAAGGCCAGTAAGAAGTTTTTACAGAGCCAATTCTGAAATCTGATTGTTGGCAGTACAGTTAAAACACGCTTCCTTTCCTATTTGTGAAATTAAGCATGCTCTAACTCAGGGAGAAAACACTGCATTTCAGTTCTGCAGTATACTGCAGCCACGTGTAATGAATACAGCACCAATTTAGAGTGCTTTGTGAGCTGTCAGCCTAGCTCTTGCTGCCATCTCCAGCTACTGACACTGCACCAGTTTTTCATATTGACTAAGATGGCATGTGTTTTTTGCCACTCTTCCCCAATTAACCTCACTCCTCAGAAAAGCATTAAAGGAAATCAGATTCATTACTTCTACTTTCACTGGGAGACACATGTCAGCAGTAACAGCTTCATGTCTGCAAACCTGTGTCTCTAATATTACACTAAATTCTTGCTTGGATAAACTCACTTTGATCAATGTTAAAGCTGGTCTTGGATACTTCTCTCTTGTGAAGAAGTGATACTAAGTTCAGTTTGTAACTCTGTATGTCCCTGCACCTACTTCCACTCAGAGGGGGAAAATGCCCATGAGTTTGCTCATGCAGGGCTGTGAAGACATCAGTGAGCAAGATTTCGTAAAATTCCCAAGCAGAGGACAAGTTTTTGGTCACTTTCTGTTGCATCACAAGAGAAGCCTCTGGTGAACGAGTACTAGCTGTTCTGCAACTTGAGTTCCAGCACACATTTGCTTCCTGAGCCAAAGGATAAAGAGAAGGGCACAGAGGTGGCATAAAAACGGTCAGAACATGATTAGAACTGTACAAGAAACCCTCAGGTGCTATCTGAAGAGCCTGTAGGCAACTTGACATTAAATGCTTTTCTGTACCTGAATATACTAACCCAGGCAGATTTCAGTAAAACAGAACAGACTGTTAAAAATAACAAAGTCCCCAAAGCAAGATCTTAAAGAGTCATTTGTATCAACAGTGTATCTTTTTCTGGGACTAAATTCCCCCCAAAACAACAAGGTATCATTCTAAATATACTTAGTGATCTGACAGCAGCTATTCAGAAAAGAAGTCCTTCCTCTCATCATCCCCTTAATTTCCAACACCCTTCTCCTCTCAAAATGCATTCACTGAACAGAGAAACAACAGACCACATCCCCTGCGAAAAAAACACTGTTTAACAAAGGACATAAAAAGCAAATCTCTTCCAATACAACATGGAACAAATACTAAGGCTGCTGCACAAATTCCACAGTTCCAGGTCACACTCAGGGATGGAGAAATTACACCAGAAAAAAAACCCGGCATCTCCCATACTGGAAAAGCCTGCTGTTGTGTTCCTTTTGAGTTGGGTTTCCCTAACTTTGAAAATGGTGCTTGCCTAAGAACCATATTTTGGCAATCTCTGTTCACATGTCTGCATCTAGATACTCAAACCCACTGTTCCTCTGTGTGATATCCATGCATAAAACCTAAAAGAAAGCTTGCTGACCAGCTAGCCAGTTGTCTGTGTACCTAGAATTGCTGTCTTTTCCCATTTTGAAGCATGACAAAGGATTTTTGAGCACTTCTGAATACACATAAACAATCTGGACATAGGAACTGCAATAAGGTAAAACTACAAGTACACCAGTATGGAAAGTCAGATTTTCTTACATGTGTAACTAAGGACACATTTGAGTCTCTGTGCAGGCCTGCAACTGTATGAACTTAACACAGATGTGAACTTTTCTTACCCACATGACCAGGCAAGTCATCTTATACTAAGCAAGCTGTTAAAAAAATATTGCCTGGCATACCAGCAACGCAATGCAGTACAGAAACATCTCTGGCAACTCTATTAAAATGATCAGGAAGGCTATTCTGGGTTTAGATTTAGTCCTAAGACTAAAGAAAAAGCATAACCTTTGAAAAATCTTGCATGTGAAAAAATGCTGCTTTGAAAAGACTTTGCATCTGTGACCTCATTCTCATTATTAATATACCAGATTTAAAAATACAAAATAATCTCACAGCATTCATAGTTGGGTTTTTTTAGAATAGCAAACCAACATTCCTATCAGTAACTAATTTAATCATTACAGGCTCAGTTACTGAAAATGAGATTAAGATCTTGCTAGGACAAGGGACCATGGTTTTAAACTAAGAGAGAGGAGATTCATACTAGACATAAGGAAGTGGTTTTTTTATGATGAGGGTGGTGATACACTGGCACAGGTTGCCCACAGAGGTGGTATGTGCCAGGTTGGACGGGGCTTTGGGCAACCTGGGCTAGTGGAAGGTGTCCCTGTCCGTGGCAGGGGGTTGGAACTAGATGGCCGTTAGAGGTCCCTCCCAACCCAAACCATTCTGTGATTCTATGATCTCATTTTCTATCAAACTTAGTAAGAAACAGCTGCTGTTACCTTTCCTCCAGTTGCCACTGTCTCCTCATCCTGTTCATCTGAAAGGTAAAAGCACTGAGAATTACACTAATAAAAAGCATCTGATTGCTCATAAGCCTTTCTAGCAATACAGTTGCTTAACTGGAAGAATATTTCCTTTGTTTTGGAAAGGAAGTGAGATGGAAGCCAGAGTGGACCACACACATCATTAAGGCAATCTCATCCTCATGCAGGCACTCAGCTATCCCAGGCAAGGGAACCGATGAGAATATAGAGGAAGGATAATTAGAATTTTTCCACACTTAGGAATCCATACCTAATTACTGCCTTTCCCAGTGCCCTATATGTACCCTTGTATAACAGGATATGGGACACCAGTTTGTATCTCTTACGTCAAAAGCTTAGCAAAGCTCAGGGAACCTGCGATTCACTTTGATTCCTAGTAAAAAAATTCTGCCAGGAAAGAGCCTACATGTCATTAAAAACATTTTTTAAAAAAATGCCTACAAGAGAACAGCCTTGCAAGAGAAAAAGAGTCAGTAAGTTTCAACTCGGAATACACATAAAACCAGAATTAATCCAATAAAAGAGTAGAATTGTGGATTGCTTTTAAAATTGAGAGATTTAAAAATATCGGCTCCGTTGGCCTGCAAGCAAGACTTTACTATAAAATTTAGGGGCCAGGGTGCTGGAGTGTTGTGCATTTGTTTTACCGAGGTCTGCTACTGTTCCTCCTTTCACAGGCGTGTTTTCACTGTCCTTCTTTGGGTTCACTACAAAAGCAAGCAAGATTGAAACTGATGAGTAATCATCAGACAAGATACAATTATTAAAGTCTAGAATGCTTTTAGTATGTTATCAATAAACGGTTCTGTTGGGTCACTGCAGTTCAAAAGAGTTCATCTGTGCAGAGCACAAAAGACCATTTGTTTGATTTCTCTGTAATTTCACATCTGAACACAAAGCAGCTTCTATTCATGCAGTTAGTGGACTAAGTACTGTACTTTTTCCACCTGTACAACACGTAACAATTCTTACATGCAAGTTCAAACCAAGTGAAAACCAAATGGTGTGACACCCAAAAGAGTTTGGTGTCAGGGACCTGATAAAAGGAATTATTTTTACTTATGTTTACCCAACAGGTATTGCACAGATCAACACTTTTCTGAAAAGGATTAAGAGCTGAATGCATATGGCATGTTGCTAGAATTTCCACTCATTTAATGTGCTTATCTTGAGCACTTGGCATACAATTATTTTCCTCCACTACACTCCATCCCCCAAAACATGAAGTCTGTATAACTGGTGAGAGCAACCCTAAAATGGGTGAAACTAAATATTTAAGTGGATTATCGTAGAAGTATTTCAAAAAGCCAGAAGGTGAATCTGCTGCCCTTCTCAGCTGTCACATTCAAATCCCTGAGTAGATAAATTTAGACAGGCACAGATCACCTGGCCCCAGGGCCACAAAGTATTGCAAAGATTGGACAAAATACATGTGTATTTTTCTGTGCTGTTTGAGCAACTATTTTAACATTCCAACAATCCAATGTATGCATATTTTACCATTTTTGGGAAGTACCACTTCTTCTATATTAGGTACTGGTGTGGGATCCTCCATGTCCTTCGTAAGATCTTCTTGCTCATCTTCTTCTTTCTGCCCTCTCCTTTTCCCATATAAGGCTGCTTGTCTAAAACAGATCACACACAAATTCTCTGCCAGCTGCAACTGTCATGTTCTCATCTTGATGTTATTCTTCAGAGACAAGGATTCAAGGACTGGGTTATAACACTTATGAAAATATGAATGCTGCATGAAGTGGTGCTGGTGGAGTTAATAAAAAATATCCTCTCTATAATTACTAAACAAGTAAGCTTAAAAAAAAAAAAAGTCTTTTAAACTGTTTCAAGACAAGAGAACACCACTGTATAAAAATCTTGATTCCAACCTAAAACTGTCTCCAGCAGGTTGGCAACACTTTCATACTAGTGAGATTCAAGGGAGCAGTGATTCACTTACATCTGTCCTTTCTGAAACTGCAATAAGGGCATCTGCTGTGCAGAACAGAGGAGCAACAGACCATCTCAAGGCATCTGCCTTGTTTGAGGAGAAAGGCTAGCTTGTGGAATCAACTCCCTGTACTGAGGAAGCCATTTTGGAAATAAAGGCAGAATCACCCACACCTCTCCTTACAGAATCTAACTCAGGCTTTACATTTTGAACAAAAAAGTAATTCAGATTATAAAGTAGTTCTTTCTCACCTCGGATGATAAATTTTCAGTTTTGTCTTATTAGAGCCCAACAGGTCTATTAAACAAGACCTGAATTTTTTGTTCAGAAGCGCTCCCCTCCCTATCCACATATAAACCCCCATAAATAAGCTTTTTTTGGATATTTCGAGTTGTTTTTTAAGAGATCAAACTAGCATTGGAAAAAAAAATATTAATCTGTAGGGCACAAACGCTACTGTTAAAGCTGCATTCAAGAAGTTGACTTTAAAATACCTGCCTACGTACATAAAAAACCCTCTTTAATTAAATGAAGATATTTATGGGGCTATACTTCAAGAAGTGTACATGTACAACATGATTGCACTAACAGAACTAGTTTGAGTTATTTTAGAAGCAGCTAAGTAACTTTTCATTTGATAAGTTCTACGCTTGATGCAGCAATGAATTCTGTCCCTGACACAGATAACATGACAACTGGCAGTAGATTCTCTTCCACCTGCAGGCAATACATTTCTACAGAGGGGTAAAGAAATTATATACACTGCACAAGCAAAATCACTCAAGTCTATTGTAGAAATAATTATTCTTCTGTAATCTAAGGTGAGACAAGTGGAAGGTGACAGATCTCCCCATAAGCATTTCTTCAAGAAAATTTGCTTCAAATTTCAGGACCTAAACACTCACCCTTTCTTCCCTGTCTTTTTTCTTGACTCCACAGGAGTGGGAGGTGGAGAGGGAGAATGCTTTCTCTTTCTTGTACTTGCTGCTGCCTTCCTGTCTCTCCTCTCCGGGCTACGTACAGGCTGTTAAGAGAAGTGAAGTAGTTAGCTCATACCAAATACTACAGTTATTGAAACACTGTAGGCTACACTCTTCCTTAATACATCCCACAAGAGAGAAGCTAAAAGTAATAATATCACAGCATGCACCACATACAGTCACCCCTCAGATGCTGCAATAACTATGTACTTAAGAACTGTGGTCTTGAAACAGAGCAAGAGTCAAATGCTAATGTGTGACTTGTTCAATATACTCTATCCATCAGAAGAGATTTCCTGGTGAGTAGCCTGGCCTCAAGTTAAACGAACGTGCTTTCAGAGTTCTAACTAACTTCCTGCATTGGGAGAGATACAGGAATTAGTTTCAACAGGTACACAGAATTCAGAAATCAAATATTAACCAATGCTGTTTAACACACCCCTGGCTTCAGTTATGCGAAAGCACGGAGTGGGTCCTACCATCTTCAGGAAGGGGGAATTAAAAAAAATGAAGTTCAAAGTGGACACTTACACGTCTGGATAAAGGAATTTTCAGAACAAAGTTAAACTAGACTGTGTTATAACAGGCACCTCAAACTGTTCAACCTGCTTAACTTTAGCAACTTTTTAATTCCAAAAATTTGACTTATGGAGAGATAAAGAACGTGTCAACAGGTCAGGAACATGTCAACAGGTCACCCATTAAGCAAAGAACCACCTACCTCTTCATTTTTCATGGAGATTCTCTGTCGAAAACTCACTGATTTCCTGTTCTCATCTACCTCATAATCTTCTTCATTCATCCATTCATTGAATATATCTGTGTCCAAAATCCACTTGGCATGAACCTACAGAACAGAACGATGTAATGACACGCCAATACTTTCTGAAAGAATACCTCCATGACAGACCTCATGGGATTAAGGAAGTACTTGCAGCTTTGTTACCCAGGGTCTGAATATCCAAATATCTAGTAATGGTTTCACACATAATAGGTAACAGTTTCATGAGGCAATACAAGGATGAACACAACTGTAAGTCTACTGGAAGTCATGGCTGCTCCTCAGTCATTTTTAAGCCTTCTGAAGTGTGAGGTCAGTTCTCACAGCTGGGACAACAGCTCTGTATTAAGAGCATACTTTGGATGCTGAAAATTACCATCAAATTAATCTAAAATATACAGATCACCTTAGCAGATGTGCCACAAAAGACAAAAATATTATGAAGAGTTGGTCATATCTTGCAAAGACGACACAGATGTCGTTATTTTCTGAACTGAGCCGCTCTAACTCTGCTGTTGAGACCAACAGCACACACAGAAAACATGGCATGTTACGTACAGAACAGCAAGTCCAACGAAAGAACAATAAAGTAATAAATACTACTGTTTGTTTGTAACTGCTCTATATCCTTCTCTTGCAATGAACTAAATCAGAAAGGCAAATCATTCCTCTACAAAGAAAACCAATTCTGTAGAGAACCTAAATAAGGTTGCTGATGTTGGTTTGACTGCTCAGATGTTCGACAGATAGAGAAGCAGTGACTTTCTGCATCATTACAACATCAGTTAAGAGCAGAGTTGGCATTAAATTGAACCTTTCCATAAAGAAAGGCAAGATATGACCCCTGGGAATTCCTTAAACAGCTACCAGTTTTTTCGTTCACTCCCATGTTGGCTCTAACTCTAGGGACAGCTGCATTCACACACTACAGTTCATTAGCAATGCCAAGGATTTTAGCAGAATCAAGAAACTTAAACTGTGCCCTGTATGAAGAGCGTACAGAAGCTGTTATCTACAGTGGTACTGTGCTAAGATAAATGAACTAAAGAGCTTCTGTAGCAGCGTGAAACCAGGGGATGGGGGAGCCCACAGCCACGCACAATCTGTCAACCAGACCACAGCTTTATTTTGATCCCAGTAGCTGAATCTGTTGGAAATCATGTTGTTATTACAATAACTCAAAGAGGACAGATAAGATTTCAGTTGTACCTCAGACTTTCAAAATTCAGATTTGTTCTCCTAAAGCAGCTTCTCGATTTCTGTATTATCTAACTCCTAGTACTTTTGGTCATTTCTATATTAATAGAAAGAGATGAACTGTCTGCACACAACGTGCATTTTAAGCCCTGTAATACATGTGTGGTAATCTCAGGTTTCTAACCTGACAGTTTTCTTTAACAATATTTTTTCGAAAACATCATGAAGATATGGTATTTTACCCACTTCTCCTCAAACACCCTATAATGCCATTATGCCTTCTAATGGGTTGTCAGGTTTCATCCCAGAAATGGCTGCACTTCAGCTGTAAGGGAAGGACTTACCTTTAACAGAAAACACTGCAAGTCAGGTGAAAATAAACACGGTCATTTTGGCACCATCAGGGATGCATAAGCCTGTCCTTTTAGTTTTTCAACAGCATTCCTCCCCAGACCAAAGAAATGTTTTAGGTGTTTTCAACATGGCTCTAGAAACATCATTCTGCTTTTCCATATATATATATATATATATAAAAAATACAGTCACTGTTACTCAGCAGCATGTTTAAACATCTTATCTAGTAGCACCTGCACATGAGCTATACCAATATAGTAACTCTGGGAAACTCTTTAAGAGACACTTACCTTCCATGGCTTTTCAGGAATTGGAGGATCCTCAATTTCAGCATCTATTTCATTGGCATGAACCCAAGTGTCATAGCTAATGAGAGAAGTCAAGAGAAGACAAAACTGGTCCCCTGGGCTGTTCATCCAGAAAAATCATCAGCAGGAATACTTATTCAGCAATTCTGACATGTGCAAATCATATTGCTGAGATAGAATAGAAAAGTACTTTCCACTCAACAAAAAGTTTAAGGAATAATTACTGGTTTCTGCTACAGGAATAGGACACACTGAAAAGAGAGGGGGTCCAGGGCATCTAATGCACATTTTTAACTTTCTGAATTTAAAAGCCATCTCAGTGAAGACAGCTCCAGTTTAAAATTGCAAATCTACTCTCTAGATTCAGAGGTATAAATGCAGTTTCTGAGTCACCTGTTCAAACCCTGGCATTAAGTTAATTAACTTGTTTCTGTTCTTATGAGTTTAAAGCAAGAGATACCGGATTCCTGTAACAAAGGAGCATGCACCCTCTCCTTCAACCACTACTGCTGTAGAAATCATTTATTATTTACATTCACTTTTCCACATGCTATTCCCTCAAAAGCCTATTTATAAATCCTAAGAAACTGCACTCAGTAACAGCAAAAGCCAAAATACTTTGTAATCAACACCAGCCGTGTACTGAGCAACTGGGGTAAGTCATACACAAGAAAAAATGTGTATATAGCATTCCTCATGTCTTCACTGTTATTTATAAATACATATACACAGAGTCAACACAAACATGACTCATATAATATAAATATAAAACCACTTAAAGGTTCTTCATTTGTATGAAGAAAGAA
The DNA here is from genome assembly GCF_003259725.1 of Athene cunicularia. Lineage (NCBI taxonomy): Eukaryota > Metazoa > Chordata > Aves > Strigiformes > Strigidae > Athene > Athene cunicularia. Next base: position 3,267,606 of record NW_020799095.1, read on the forward strand.
ACTTAAGTGTGATTGTTGTTTGCTCTCTTCCACTGAAATAGGCATATAGTTCCTAAGAATCCTGTGCATGCACAGCGAAGCAGGTATTAGTACCCTGAAAAAGTTATTTAAATCGAAGCCAATGCTGGGTTACTACAATCTTTTGAGCTTTCATAACTTGGACTCAGAAACCAGTTATTACAAATATATTTAAGTTACTAAGAGTACATACACTATCTTTTAACATCTTCTAACAACACAAGACAGCTTGCTCAAATACGTTCATTCAACAGACACTTTGCACTTGACCAAAGGCAACTCATGGAGTAAAATCTCTGTTGAAGGAAGTTCAACAAGCTGATTAGAAGTTCTCCCTTTTGGCTTCACAGTCTTACTAACCCTATGGAAAGGTTCACTCTGCCCTTTGAAAGTCTGGTTCAGTTTGCAACCTTACTAGTGACTCTGTAGAAGACTAGTGACCCCTCTTCTAACCTCACCCACCTGCCAGTATCTCAAATGGGTATGTATATTTGTTTTAAACCACTGATTAAATCTTTTCAAGCTCTGGACATTGAGATAAACAGCAGCAATGCTACATTACTGCGTGGTTATACTCCATAAGACAACCACTGCTCGTCTCATAATATGAACAGTGATGTACAATCATTCAGAATCAAACCAATAGGAATGCAGTACTGTATATTTGCATTAAATTATTAGACAAGTCAGCCAGAGATAGGCCTGAACTTGTCATATACTACATAACATGAAAACATAGCTGGGATATTCCCCATGCAGGTTCACTACTGATAACCAGAGAGCACTGCTATTCAGAGAGGTAAGCCTCAGTAAACTAAAGGAGCAGCTTGTCTGGAGACAGGGATTTTCCTACTTGCAAGTTTTAATCGAGACTTTTTCATCAACACACTTAAGTCAGATCTGGGGTCTGCTTTCTTCCCCCACCTTTCTTTACCTGTCTGGAAAGAAGCCCCAGTGTACCAGCACCTGCTTGTCTTTTTTCATCACAGGTCTCAACCATTCATCTGCAGAGGGGAAAGAGATGTAGCATCAGATTCAGATTCTAAAGCACGTTAAAAACTATTTTGCCTTCCACAGTCAGTCATAGTGAAGCCACTGCAATCATCTCTGATAAAAGTCCACTGAACTGCAATTACAACGGCCTGGCCTGCCACAGGAACACACTTGCTTGCATTGCCCTTGCATGTCTAAGCATGCATGTGCTCTGCCTGTATATGACACATGTGTTACAGTAGTAAAGTCACTCTGATGCTAAGAATTATTACATTTCCTTTCCTAGACACACACATTCATACCCTAACACAGTCCAGATTAAGATCTAAAGAGGCCTGAAACAGTCAGAGGCATTTCTGGCTGACAGGTGGAAGCACTATCCTCTGCCAGCTCATCTCGTCCCATCTCATCTCCCAGACTCCTTGGCCAGCTGGGCCAGGAACTCAGAACAGGACACACCAATCCTCAGAGAAGACATTCAGTAAAGACAGCAGAAATAACATGGAGAGAGAGACACATGCTCCAATCTGTCACTTTTTAAAAAAATCTCTGTATAAACAAAAAGACTGAACTTCTCCCAAAATGCTTTCTTGTCAAGTGGTAAATATTTCCCCTCTGTCTTTTTCTATCCTCACTAGACATCTGAATCCCCTCATTAACTTAGTCTATTGATTGACATTTATTTCAAAAGACCCTCTCTTCCCAGTACTAAATTCTACTCTTAACAGGTATTTAATAGAGTTTTGAAGGAAGAATGTCAGGGCAGCAGGTGGTGGTGAAACAGATTTTAATAAAAACCTTTAAGAGTCTAACAGAACTTGTATTTCAACTTTCTTCTTTTACAGCAGTGCTAATAAGGACTTCAAGTTAATACAGATTCACTGAGCAACACTAATACTTTGCTGATTTTGCAGTAAGGCACACACTCAGTCTGACTGGTGTTTTAGAGGTTTTTTTTCCTTTTAAACTGCCCATCTGACACAATGTAGTAACCTACCCCTGAAACCCAAAATTTGAGAATATGGCCCAAGCAGGATTAAAAGAGAAACACTGAGGCTTTGAACCTGTATGAAGTTATGCTGCTTGAATTCATGGCTGTTTTCTCATCTTAGTATAATCAGGGGTTAAGAGAGCTCTGTCTAGAAAATCTGCATGTTCACACACTACAAGCCATATGAGACCTACCAGGCCTGAAGTGGTTAAAAATAAATACAAATCTGTGACTAGGCACCCTATTACCAGAAGTACAGAACACAGACAAGCACCTGAGGACACACATGCCATGATCATTCCTACACAGGAGTAAGCACTTCCATCTAGTGGCCATCAGATGCCAGGGCGTATCAGAAAAAGCTAATTTATGTCAGACTCAACAACTGTGATCCACTAGACAATTAAATGTATTTAAGATGAAAAGAATTAAGCACAGTTTTTTTGTTATTTGCTGTAGGATGCATCTGTTAAACTGCTTTTCTGGATCCTATGTACTTCATAGAGAGGCAGACTGCATTATAATAAAGCCCACTATCTCCATTTATCAGGTCCACCTTGACAAACCCCATGCAATGACAGGGATTAGCATTCCCAACCTGTCACCTGGAAGGACGAGAACACGGCAGACAGTTTTTCAGTTCTCATTTACTTTAGCATCCACCTATCTTTCACACATCTAGTTGATTCCTAATAATGTTTCACTCAACATTCTGACCTATACTTACACGCTGAGAGATACAACAGAAGCAACAACAGAAAAAAAAAATGGAAACTTTAGTTTTAACCCCCTTACTTCCACAGTCCTTCCTTTTAATTTTTAATCTAAATTAACTTCTTTAAGTTCTCCCAGATCCTTAGCTTTGCTGCCCTTCAGCCTGCAAGTTATTTGGGACAAACAAAATGTCTATCTGCATTCAGCAATAAATAATATCTCAATTTCCAACACAATCACTGAAGAGTACTCAGTGTTACGCACCTTAAGATGAAAATGTTGCATCGATTAAAAATGTGAACATTACACCCAATAGTTAGAAGCAGGACACAATGATTTTATGTGCAGTTGTCAAACCTACAAATACTTTTCCAGTGGCTCTCAGGAGCGGGCTAGGGCTTTTTGTCTGTGCAAAAGCTCGTGTAAGTGCTAACAGAATTTAGTTGCAAGACTATTTCCACTTAAAAATTAGAAAGGAACTTTACCATCATCCATTGAGGTAGGACTTGGATAAACATGGTGGGTAGCCTTTGATTTCTCTTCAGTTACTGTTCCCTGTGGGAAAGGCGGAAGAAGAAACTGCATGAGAAATCTTTAACACATTACCCCAAATCTTTTCAGCTGCTTCTTGTTACCCACATCCCGTGCAATCTAGAAATATTCAAGGCTAACTTCAATGCAACTACAAATGCTATGTCTAAGAAGTGCCAAAAACCCAATTATTTTAATACTGCTGCCAAACTACTTTATCACCTCCTGCTCTTTTAATCTCAAATCCTTCCTCCTCCAAGTTCCTTCTGCCTCGATTTTCATCGTAAATTGTTCAACTATCAATTCATACAAACCTACTGGTGAATACTTTGTAAGAAAGCATCTGTAACTTTTTTCCACTAAGTACACATCTTGGTCCAAAGCAATTTCTAAATACGACAATTTACATGAGAGAAAGTCTATGAGAAACTTAACTAGAAATGGCTGCCTTGAATAGAACATCCTCAGTACTCAGAGAAGCCTGTATGTCAAGAGACAGAATAAACACCCCTTCTTTCAAAAGAGCCTCCTAAATCATAGAACAAGGGGAGTAAATCAGAAATATACTAACGTGATACCATTGTTTGTCGAATATTCAAATGCAAGAATACTTTTTCTTCTTGCTGCTATAGGACAGCATTTTCTTGACATATGAGAAGCAACAGATGTTACTTCTCATGCTTATGTATATGCCACAAACAGTGATATATAAAGTGATTTCTCTACATATGGGTACAGGCCATAATTATATTCCTATTGGACCTATATCAACACACAAGAAAATTCTACTACATAACTAGGTATCTGTTAAATAAATGCGTAACTGCTTAGCGTTGCCAGTCAAGAATCACAGGATGGTTTGCGTTGGAAGGGACCTTAAAGATCACCCAGTTCCAACCCCCATGCCACGGGCAGGGACACCTTCCACTAGCCCAGGTTGCCCCAAGCCCCGTCCAACCTGGCCTTGAACCCTTCCAGGGAGGGGGCAGCCACAGCTGCTCTGGGCAGCCTGTGCCAGGGCCTCACCACCCTCACAGGGAAGAATTTCTTCCTTACATCTAATCTAAATCTCCCCTCTTGCAGTTTAAAACCATCAACCCTCATCCTATCCCTATACCCCCTGATCAAGAGTCCCTCCCCCCTTTCAGCCCTGGGAGGCCACTCTTAAGTTCTCTCCAGAGCCTTCTCTTCTCCAACTGAACCCCCCAACTCTCTCAGCCTGTCCTCACAGGGGGGTGCTTGAAATGCTGGAGTTTCAACCTCAAGCCCCAAATTAAGGCTGACATCTGGGTGATTCCCACAGCCATTCCCAAAGGGGGCGTGAGTTTCCCTTTAGGCTTCCCTCCAGGGTGGTGCCAGCCTGGCAGGGAGAGCCATGGGGTAAAGGAGCCCCGGGTGTCTGCATTCAGTGAACAAAGGTCAGGTGTCCCACTGAGGGATAACAGCTGGGACCCCTCGCAGGAGGGGCAGTGTCTGTCTGTGAGGTGGATGCCCTGTGCAGAGTTCCCTGTTGGGGAAGGGCCTCCCGCCTCCCTGGGACTGGGCTCCAGTCAGCTCTGGCTTTTGTGAACGTGGGCTGTGTAGAGATTGATGCTGTGGCTTCCTTGGTCTTGTGTTTGGCTTGTTGACTCGGTTGTGTCCCGTGCCTTCTATGTGAGACTGCATTTCACCATTTATTCCACCCATTGTTGGTCGTGTGGTGTTGTTGTTGGGGTCAGTGGGATTGATGTCAATTCTGTATAATCTGATTGACTTGTTTGTACCCCCAGCGCTCACCCATGTACTGACCCTTTTGTATTAAATACAATTTGGTGATTGGTTCATCTTTATGCTGGCTGTGTCCTTTATGCTAGGCCTAATAATTGGCAAAACAGTGATCCAGGCTCCCCCAGTATCTTTGTGGCCTCCTCTGGATCAAAAAACCCTGTCCTTCCCTTAACTGGAGAACCATAAGGATTCTCCCACATGCTGCAGAGACACCTCCAGTCTCCACATATGAAGAGTCATTCCCAAGGGCAGCAGAAATTCACAGTCTGCAGACTCTTCTGCAGAGGAGTTGTGTTTTCGAACAGTTTGTATGAAAATGTTATTTAAAATTTACATTCCATAAATACTTGACAGATTTATTTGAAGGACTTAAGAGCACATGGGGTAAGTTACAGCCAACAATATGCGAACAACTTATTTAGAAGACAGCATCAAAATGAGGAAAATTAAAAAAGCATGAAGATGCGTTGCATTATGGCAGCAATATGTGAAGACTACTCTGAAATCAGGGGCCAAAGGGCAAGAGTTCCTACATCAACAAGAGTTCACGGAACTGGGTAAAGGGAGAAGTGTTCTGAGCAACAGCAAAAAAGAAAACTGGAAAGTAAGAAGAATTTAAAACCCTTCAAAGTGAAAGGAAAGAGCCCTGGCATGAGTGAAGACCCTGCGAAGTGTTTAAGGAACAATAATGGAAATTCTCCCTTCAGTCCCCATGAGCTAAAGACACTTCTAGATATCTAATCTGAGCTTTGTGAATCAGATCAGTACATTTCATCTACTTCTTATGGGGCTTTAAAAAAAACAACATAAACAGGAAGTCTCTCTTAGATGCTATCTTAACTGAAAACAAAGGGATGCATAACCTTACATTATTATAAAACAGCTTTCTGAAAGATGTAAGCAGATTGTGAGGCTTATTCCCTGCCTCTGCTAAACTGAATGTGACTGGAAGCTAAAGACATAACAAGATGGAAGAATTATCACAACAAAACGCTTTTCTTGAAACAGACAGATATAAATGCTAAATCTCACTAGTTATCTGCTTTTAAGTTCCTAAATTATTATTTTGGTTCTTCTCAAAAGAATCCTCAAGACTTACAAAGAAAATGAGAAAAAGCGTGACCACCAAAACCAGCAACAGCATCTTTATCAGCAGAGAAAACAAACATCTTACTGACACCTCTTCTTCTAAGCCCAGAGATCACACGAGCACTGTGCTGGGGCAAGAGATAAGCAACTCTTCTGCACAGGCTGCAGTCAGGGCAGCAAGGGCTTGGAAACTCCAGACAGGAGGAAGCTACAGGCACTAGGGATGGGGTAGAGGGAATACAACAGAAACAGTTAAAAAACAAAAAAAATCATCAAGATAGTGAGGAAACATGGGTAGCTACACAAGATGAGAATTCAGAGATAAGGCAAAGGAAGAAAGCCCAAAAAGCAGAATTAGGGATAATTTCTGTATTCAGTTCTTCACATCCCTTTAGAGACAGAGCTGCCTGCTTTAAAAGTCCCTTAAATCATTTATGGATATAGCATGCTTTGAGTTCAGTACAGAATTCCTTTATGAAAGGAAAACTGAATCATTATTTTAAGCAACAGCAAGCATCCTGAATTAGCTGAATAATTAAGACTAACTTGTCAAAAATTACACAAATGAAGTTGAGGCAATGGTTCATAATGACAACACAGGAAATACATTTAATCTGAAAAGAAACAGCTTGCTTTGGCTACAGCCATGAATTATCATAACAGAAAAGGCTATCAGACGATCTGGAGTTCACATTCCAAGATACTTGTCTCAAGACAAGTGAAAAGACTGTTTACATTTTTAGGAGACAAAGGTATTAATCTTGTTCAGTTCAGCATCTAGGATATTAAATTACAATGGCAAGATGTTGACTCTCTCAGAAGTATGCTGAGTACCTAACAAGCGAGAGACCCTTGTCTTCTGTCAGCACAAGCAAGAAAAAGTAAAATAAAGCAAAAGAGGTAGCGATCATTTTAAGATTAAAAAGCTTCCTTACGCTGTCCCCACATATCTAGAAGAGCTGTATTACATACTGCCCTCCTCTGGTCTCAGATTTGGACCTTCTGCTTTACATAAGCAGGTTATTCACGCTTCAATCAGCTATTGCAGTGAATTTGCTGAGATACCATAATTACTTCTCACTCCAGCAGTAATTTCAGATTTACTTTTAGAACAAAGTTATGATTCCATCTCCCTGTGAGGGTAACTACTAATGGCATTTTACAAATGGTGAACTTCTGGTCTTAGGTGACTTGCTGCTGCTGCTGTGAGTTGTCAGACACAATCCAGATGAAACTGATATGTTGAAGCCAAGCAAATCTATTTTATCTTCGAACTGACAAAACATTTGCTTTAAGATAAGCTATTTAAGAGTTACCTGGTGACGTTTGACAATATCCTTCAATTTATTAGCCAACTTCAATTCTATATCTGGAATGAGGTAGATGGTTGGTCTGCTCAGACAATTGTTCTAGTGGAGAGAATAAGAATTAAATAAAAATTAGTAGGCCACCTGTGACATAAATCAAAAATTTCCTATTAAAATCACCAGTACTTGAAAAAGCTCAAAAGGAACACAAATCAGCTTGTGACACAGCACACTAACTCTAGCTCCAGCAACCCCCAGGACAACAGTATTTCCTTCACACACCTCCCCACCAAAGTTTATCCTGGGTTTCCTTCTGGTCTCTGCAGACCTGCCACTAGCTCTGTCAGGCACATAATGACAGAAGAAGAACGCAACGCAGCTGCTCTCATGTTCCTGCTTTCACAACATCTTTAATGAAAACCACATCTTTGATTTCAAAGAATTTTTACCAGGCTCTGGAAGACTCTGGCTGAAAGGGAATTTAAGTACCCTGCATGTCAACTTCCAAATCTGAATCTGTCCTGTTGCACTGACGTGCAGATTCATGCATTTCTACAATATTTGCAGGTACACATTGATTTCATTTTGGATTTTAAGATGTACTTTATTATGTGCTAAACCCACCATACAATGGCCACAGTCTTTTATAAGAAGAGTATTGTTTCTTTTTGCTGTCCCTCCTATTCCCATTTTTTAACAAGCACCTGAAAATTATATCTTGACTGAGCTTGGTTTTAGAGTTTGAAAAAAATATTCTGTTATTCACACACAGCAGTTAAAAAAAAGTTAATTTCAAATTAAGATTCCATACAGTTGTTATCTGCTCTCTTCTGGTAGTAACTTGTTTGATAAAGCAAGAGAGTCTAAATATATCCTAACCTAAAAAAAGTTAAATTTTTATCAAGCTGAAAGTCTCAAGAAAGTCAGCAATTGAATGAATATATAAAGAACTAGTTACTTGGTCCTAAGAGTGCTTCTTTCACAGGAAGATGGAAACACTTGGAATGCTTTCTCCCACCTTACAAACACGTTTTTCTCACCCTATGCATACCTGCAGAATATCAATGAAAACATTCTGAAGTTTTCAAGTGGAAATTGTGACTAAAATGGGTGGGAGAAGGAGGGAAGAGTATAATATTCCCACAGAAGTCCAGGATGAAACTCTTCAGTGAGTCACAACTGAGGTACATAAAAATCCCCTCCCCAAGCATGTGAACACAGTTTTGTATATAAGTCTCTTGCCTGCACTAGTGTTTTCTCAATGTTCATGAACATCTCCACATTTCGATCCATTCGGGATGGATTCTGCAGGTCAAACCTCCGCCTGTTAAGGAAAATTATTCAGAAATATTAAATTCAACTCTCCTCTGTTCAGCAATCAAGAATCTTTCACGTTCCACATAAGAAACAGTGTATCGTGGTAGCTACATAAGAACACTTAAAGCACAACCACAAATATTTTGGCTTCACTTGGCAGCCCTCACAAGCAAGAAAAATTCACAATGAACCAAATAAACAAAATGCAACTGATTTGTGAAATGTTTAGGAAAAAATGAAAGCTGACACTGTCCAACAAAACCCTGTAGCAGGGTTGTGCATTCCACTACAGTCACAAAGGGTAAACTAAAACAGAAACAAAATCAAATGCTCACAATGGATTTCAACAACTAGGTGAGAAAAATTAATGAACAAGCTCTCACATTTCTCTTACTTCTAGTTGTACCCATCCACCAGTCCCAGATCTAATCCAGGAAAAACACAGCAATTTGTCAGCCTGAGATTTTCTAAACTACTTATCTATTTGAGAACAAGGCATCCCATACACAGCGTACAGATAGCTAACAATCCATGTAAGCATTTTATGATCATCTTTATTGGAGTCTGGTACTTTAAAGTTTGCTACTTCACTGACAAAGTAATCAAAATTCTTGAAATAATAATGCAGATTTCAGTGCCTATCAAAAATGGGGGGGAGATAACACAAAATCTGAGGTTTTCTACTGGGAAGAAGCACAAGAGTCCCCCCAGAGGCATTCTGCCATATCCACCTGAACCGTGCACATATTCAGAAGTCACGGATGAACCAATTCAAATGAAGAACTGGAATGGCGACCCCCAGCAACCTGAGAGGTGGGATGATAATAGCACTAACACCAGTCCCTTGCCAAATTCAGCACCCACAGGTGTCTGTGCTGGCACTATCCCACGGGCTTGTCACCACCAGCCAGGGTAAACAGGGCTGCAGCAGTCTCTGAAACAGATTCAGGCCTGACCCTTCACAATTCAGCCTTTTCCAAAGCACCGTGGTGTGTTTAGACAATCAGGTTGTTAACTTTTAGATATAGAAGACTATCTGGTGCACTTCTGTACTTTCCAAGTTTTAGAAAAAGCTGTTGCTAGAGTCTGGAAACAGTCTTAACTGGAGTGCTGAGTTGGTGTTCAGGAGTGGCAATACCAGCAGAAGGGATTTCAGTGTATAAAATAAAAAGTACCCTGTACTCTCAACACAGTGAAAAAGCCACATGTGTAATTATCATGCAGTGGTCGATATGCTTTAACACCCCCAACTTAAAATACAATAATTTATTCCTGTGCCCATTACTAACAACAGTTTCTTTTAAAGACATGCTTGTTTCCAGTAACACATCAAATCAATTTTTAAAGTTTATAAATATACAATGAAGGTAAACCAAAGCAAGATTGATTTTTAGTCACAAAACCCACTACCACACAACAATGGCATCACATCACTATTACACTACTAAATTAAACAAAGACACTTCAGCTGAGACCACCATTTTTTTCTTCACTTGAGGCTCTCTAGAGTTTTCAAAAAGAAGTTGCCCATGCAGGTGGCACTGCTGAAGTGTTGGGCAGCACTACAAATATTCACTATTAGCAAATGATGGCTTTTCTCCTAAAGCAGTGCTACAGACTCTTCCTTTCCCACCAAGAATATGGCAAACAAGTTAAAAATAATACCCTGCCATATTTATCAGAATCATCTTTCAATTTTAAAATAAATTTATTACTTCCTTAAATAGCATTGTGCATGTTGAAAGGTTTACACTGACTTCCAGAAGTAGGGCCAGTCGTGAATAAGTCTGTTAGTTTACTGCACAACACAATAAAGTATTTTACACCTATAATAGACAAGATTTTAAGAGCCAAGATCAAGCCACTTCTCCAGTATTCAGCCACTGACAGCTTCACAGCCTGTATTCAAAACATATGCTTCTCAAGGTAAGAGTTTCAAGGAAGTGAAGGAAGATAAATGCCAAACAAAACACAATGTAGACATCTAATAAAGTCTTCAGTACCTACGAAACAAAGATACTTAAGGCATTGAAGCCTGACCAAAATTTTTTACGTTCGGTTGCCTAAAATCTGCATTACATATTTGTTGAATGTCCCCAAATTTCTGCTTACTTTTAAACCCCATACTATAAGAGAAGCATGTCTATATATTAAAAAAATAGCACTTTTTTTTTTTTAGTTGCTCATTTAGATAAAGTAGTAGAACTAATTCTTCCTATCCTTAGCTTAACTGATATTCTCTGATAGGTTTTAGCAAACAACTACTTGAATTGCAGTGATAGACAAGGTATGTCCAGCTGCACTGGATAAGTGCACTTTTCAGACATACCTATTATGACGAGGAAAGGTACTTCTCCTATAAGACAGATCATTCACAAACAGGTTAAGCAAGAGCAACAATGCATACCATTAAAAAAAAAAAATCATATTTCAGGCAAAACACCACATATTATTTGGTTGAGTCAGTGAAGGATACATTCCAAGCTCTAAGTCTGATCCTCAGAGTTAAATTCAAGTATTACTTCCCCCTACATCCCACATGCACAAACACAAGACACTACCCACACTAGTTTTGAGAAATCAGCAAGCGAGTGAGAAGAGAGGAGGCAATCAGTATCAGTTTTGCTGACAAGTTTCAATGACTGAAAACTAAATTTGTTTGGGAAAGGTTTGAATGTTTAAATATTCGCAAAGTAGGAGACATTTAACTCCTTTATCTTAAGGCAAAGAGGTAGCAAGACACTCCTGAAAGAGATGCCACACAGAACACTATAAACACATATCATGTCCTAAGGCGTTGGCAATATCTGAGAAGGAAAAAACCTGAGAGCGGCTTACTCATACCAGCTTTCTGATATATCCACATCATATCTATTTAGCTGATATGAGTATAAACAACTCCTAAAAAAACCCCAACCATGCAAAAACAACTTTATTTTTGCCTTTCAATTTGCTCCTGTGGGTAACAAACACTGTCAGTTCCAGGAATGCTGTTACAGGTCTGCACAACATCAGATCAGAAACTATTTAAATTCACGTACAAGAACAATCTCTGCTTACTTTTATCTATGAACTTTTCATCCTGTCCTGGTTTTGGCTGGGATAGAGAGATTTTTTTCCCAGTATTCTCAATTACAGTAACTCATGCTACTGCTATCTTGGAAGGAGGATTAGAACTTAAAAACACAGAGGTCAAAACACTACTGGGATGTCACATGATTAGTTTTAATACTAGTGTCAATGGCTACATGGGCAGTGATTCTAACTACTTACACTCTCCATTTATGGAGGTTGACAAGCAATGGAAAATCAAGCATTTATTATTATCTATGGAATGCTTCATGTTTTCCCAGTTATAACTAAACCCTAGACTCAACACAGTAACAAGAGATTTACTTCTCAAAGATAGAAAACAACAATTCGAAGATACTGGTTAATTTGCTCTGCCATAAGGCAAATAAATGACACAAAAAAGCACTTCAAATTTGTAATTAACTACTAATCTACAGGCTCAAGACCTTAACTTGGACAGATTATCTTTACATTTAGAAGTGGGGGTGTGTGTCAAAAAAGCTACCATCAGCAAAACAGGAAAAAAACTTCCTCTTCCCATCTCCAACTCCCTTGCCTACCCAATTCTCCATAAAGTATTAAACTTTGAGTAGTTTGCATAGCCATTTCATGTGCTTAATTTCATGCAAAAGGTGTATAAATTGAAAACAAAAACTTACCAGCCCTGTTCATTCTTATATTTGTAAGCAGCACCAAGAATGTGACATAATGTACCTCCAGCTTTGAAATCCATGAAGCATTTTGCCTAGAACCCAAAAGAAAAGTGAAAACACAGTGACATTGACTTTTATATAATTATTTTAAATTAATACATACTCGTTATCTGAGGTTTAGACATCTAATTTATCAAATGCATAGTTTAATTTTCAGGTGAATCACTTTTGGAGTTCTCCATTCTCCTTTAAGAATGTCTTGAGAAGATCAGATGCATTTGGTTTAGAATTCTTCACGTTTGCAAGCAGAACCTGATACATCTGTAAGCTCCAAGTCCTTACTTACATGAGTAGCTTGCAAAAAATTCCTTGCATAGCTGTAAAACAGAAATCCAAACTACTCTTTGAACACCCATTTCACAGTAAATTAAACCTAAAATTGTAGCTGTCAGCTAAGAAGCTCTTCATCTGTATTAAGTAGACCAAATAATTAGAAATTAACATCTAAACCCCAGGCTGCATATTCACTACAGCTCCTAAAGCTCCCCATTCACGTCCTTCGTTCACCACAACAAAGAGTTGTTTGCCAAGATCTGGAAAAATCATTGTGCAGATCTGCCCTAAAATACTAAATCCAATTCGCTACTTCACTATCAACTTTAGCAGAGTCATATATTCATGAACAGGTACTCTGAATTCAAGAGCTCAAATTCAAACAGCCGCACAAGGAGACCAAAAAGCTTTCCAGAGTCCCCCTTCCTTAAAAAGTTTACTAAAAATGCAGAAGTGTTTCCTACACAGAAAGGCACACTTTTCTGATAAATTTTAGTTTGAAATTATCTTTGCTGTTTTACTAATATCGCTGGACAGGATGTTTGGATGTGCTCAGAAAAACTAAAACTACTGTCAAAGTCACCTTAGAAAATGGAAGACAACCAGATAGCTCAGCTGAAGCCAGGGCCAGAGAAAAGCAGCACTACAATCTATTTCCAGCATGACACACAGGGTATCTGAGCCTCTCAATATAGGATTTGGAACAGGAAGAAGAACACGCAACAGCATTGATAAACTAACCAGTGATAAAGCAAGTAACATGTGACATCCCGGAACAAATAAAAACTCTGGTTCCGTCCACCAGGCCTTCCCAGGAAAACAGATTTCCAATATGACTGATAAATCAATTTGACTGAACCACTAAAAAGTGATTTTAAAATAATTTTTTTTTTCAAGTTGAGATTTAAAAATTCATTTACAAACATGCACTCAAGTAAAATTACCCTGAAAGACTTCTTTCTATTGATCGCAAGGCCAAACTGCTTTGGGCAAGTTTTATACAGGATAAGGAGGACTTTCAAAAGGGTTATTAGGGCAAACATGTCCATTTCCCAGGCAACTTCAGATACATTTAAAGCAAGCAGTTCTAACAATAAACTGCAATAAGGCAGATTCATCAACCTAGCTAAGCTTCCACACCAGAAATGTATATTCTGCCTTGCGGTAGGGACCCCCCAGCACTCAGGAGGAAGGACCCCGCTACAGAAACGTGGTCCCACACCTCCCAGCCCTGGCAGAAGCACACAGCAGCCATCTCAAGGGCTACTCTAGACTTGACTCCTTCTGATGTTACTCCATTCAGCACCAGATACCCAACTATTTACTAAATAGGAAATTAAACCTATCTTGCTAAACATACAGGCCAGGATTTGTCTATTTTGTCTTTCTAAATAAAAAACTTGTACAATTCACAAAACAGAATTTGGGGAGCTGTTTAATGCCTGGGCTTCGGTTACCAGTGGCTTTCTGCAACCTGCCTTCTGCTGGAACTAGAGAAATCAAAGCTGGAGACACCCCACAGACAACAGCCTTCCTAGCAGTATTTCTACATTAGGAATGTTTCTGATCTACCTTCCATCTTACTTTTTAGATCAGAACAGGTCATTTTCTTTAAAGTCCATTATATTACACCTCAGAAGTATTTGCTAACACAAATGAATGAACACCAAATCACAGTCTTAGCATTGCTGACAAGCATTCTAAACTCATTCTGCAGCGAGGCAGCTAAAATGGTAGCATGGGATCTAAACAAAACATTGCCTTCCTTGGCTCTAGAGCTGCTAATGGAAAGCAAAGCAGTTCTGTGAGACATCAAATACACCAGTGTCCAAGAACAACATCAAAAAGATCCTTCATAAGCATTCAACAAGAACAGAACTGTTCCTGGTCTGCCATCTGTTTAGAGCCCTACTGTGCACACAGAAAGCAATAAAGAGAGCTCAAAGCTGCCATACGGGTACTTGCCAGTTTACAAGCCACATGCATTTCAGTACTATTCTTAGCAAACTGAAGTCCTCTATAGATGGAGCAGTCCCTGATCAGAAGCTTGAACTAAAACAAAATGTTTTAAACACACTGAATGATTTTATTGCCATTAAGACTTGGCTCCAAGCATACAAGCGTTGATTTACAAACATGCAAGCAAACACAAGCTAAAAAGAAAAATAAATCTCTATGTGAAGCCAGAAGACCCGTTGTAAAGAATATTTTTGCAGCTTGTATGGAAGTTGCTGTTACTTATCTTCAGCTGTCCTACATGTGTATGGCCATCCAGAATTGACCTTTCCCTTTGCTGACGTGCTGGCTGGATCCTGCAACTGGATGAAATTGCTGCAGCAAAGCCTATCTCGTCAGCATTTTGGGAAACCCCTGATCCTACTGTCATACCCAACGTTGCCTACTTCAAGTTCAGGGGGTGCTGCTGCTGCTTTACCTTCATCAAGCTGCTTGTCAGCAGCCCACACTGCAAGATTTAATGACAAGGCCACACACCTTTCTGCATTATCGGGGCAATTTGGCAAGGCCATCCTGCAGCCTGGCACAAGGCTTAGTAATCCAGGAGTCCCCTTTTAACCACTTTTTTGAAGTGTCAGTACACCCTAGCAAGACCTTCTCATCAAACTGTGGTTGTTGCTACTAGCATAAAAGGAAATGGCTTTTAACAATTAGACAAAACCTGTTACGCAGAAGAGAGACAGCGGTCAATAAACCAGATTCCCTTCAACATTTTAACCCAAAACATAACAAGTCAATTAAGACCAATGGGCCTTTTGCTGTCTTAAGAGTTAATATCTTAAAGACAGCCTTTATTTGAAACATGCAAAACTGCCTTTAAGAATGTTCATTGGCTTTTTCCTTTTTGAGTATGAGTAAGGTCAGGCAATATGCATTTAAATGCAATAATGAGAAGTCATGCAGAGAAGTCAGGCTGTAATAGTCCTTCATTACCTCTAGATCTACTAGTGCTCTAGACTCCATACTATACAACATCCTCGCCAACAACAGGACCTTAAACAGAAAATTAACAATCCTCTCTCAAACAGAAGGTCTATTTCATCCACTCAAAGCACTGAGTAAAATGTCTGAGCTTTATTTCAACAGATGGAGTCTGCAGTGATTCAGCTGCAGTCCAGGTCAGAGAGGTTTCCCTGGAATACTGATGGAAGAGATCAGCTTCCCTTTGTCACTGACTGCTCCAGCGTCGCAGAGCAGACACTTCAGAGAATAAGCATGAGGTACACTGGATAGGACTTGGAAAATTAATATAAAGGCTCTCACGTGAGCTGGAAGAACAACCTTGGTTTGACATGGTCTCCCATCAGCAAGTGCTCCTAGGGAGCCACATCCCGATGTTTTGCAGCAACAGCAGTTCTCAAAACCAACACAATCTCAGATAAACTGCACTGAGAGAGGAAACACTGCAGTGTGTATTAATGGAGAACAGCATCACGCAAGGAACAGACTATTAACAGCAGCCTTTAGTGATGGTAGTTGTGAGCTTAGTCACAAATTGAGGATTTTTGCAGTCACCTCCAGGTGCAGCACTCAAAGTTTTGATGGCTTGGGGGTATGCAGGAATACAATAGAAGACTGGCAAGGAGGATTGTAAACACACTCAAGTGACTTGCAACTGGGGTGTCAAAAAAAATGACAGTAATTCTTGTTTAGTCCTGTGTGTTTGACTGTGTTCAGATAACACAGGCCTGTGACAGACTCAGAGGCACATTATCAAACTTCCCTGAGATTCCTGCCCTGCTGCGTGAAATATCAAAGCACAGTGAAAAACTACACCTGCAAAAATCCCTGATATACAGGTGAAAGCAGCAGATTCAAGATCTTTTCTTTCCTCTCCTTTTTCTGGATAGCAAGGACTGAGCTCTATGGTGCCTCTGCCTGGGTGCTGCTGCAGAGATCTCCTGGGTCATGAAGTAATAAAAATAAATTTACTCTTTGTATTTCATCTGTGGATTTGTGGTTATTTCTGCATCCTGCCTGTGTCAGCTCACACAGGTTAGTTTCTTTTACAGAAGCATGACCTCCTCCTCTTCAACTTCAGATCCTCCCTCACCAGGAACATGGTAATACTGAACAGTCAGTGAGATAAGTACAAACTTCTAACCTCTTTTAGCTTCACTCAGTATCTTTTCAGTTTAAGTCTGCAATAGCTTTTCAATATATTTCTGGAGATTAGCAATATCACTTAAGACACCCCTTCACCTCCCCTCTCTTCCCAAGTCAGACATAATCCTGTAGAACCGAAGCATTCTGCACGTCTTCAAAGTGCTACGGTAGAATAACGAAGCCTCCTTGGCAGCCTGAATGAGTAGCTTAACTTACATGTCTAGAAAAGTGAACACTAACCTCACCTTGAGTACATATTGCATCTTCTCATAAAAACAATATAAAGAAAGATGTACTGATGAGTTGTCTTCTGTTGGGAGTAACTGAGAGCAGAGAGATCCAACTGCCGTAAACTTAAGCAGAGCAAATTTGATCAGACTAGACCTTCGAAACAGCAAGAACAGTGAAACACAGGAAAAACATATTTACAATGCCATGGAAATCTTTATTACCCATTTTTAAGATAAGACAAAGTGATTTAAGACTTGAGAGCACTCAAATGGTTTATCAACTTGTTGAATATCAGTACGGTTTTATGGTCTACACTGCCATATCAAAATAAAGCAGCACAATGTTCACCTCCTTCCCTAAAGCTTTTCACTATCACTGCAGTATCAGGCAATCAGAATGGAAGATACAGGGAACTAGGTCTTCATGGCACCTTGTGGTGCTTCTGCGTATATTCCTAAGCACCAAGAGACTCATACAGTAAGTCTGAAACCCTCTTTTTTTGAGGAAAACTTGCATGAATTCACACTCCTCACAAAAGTAGTTATATAAGCAAAACATCTGGGGAAAAAAAAAAGCCACCATAAAATAATAAAAGATACTCTTCTGTAAGTGGTAGACCAAAGAAGATAGTACTTAGAACAGTTTTCAGAAAAACTTAAGAGTTTATGATATTGTAATCAATTACAAATATTTCCAACTTAGTACGTCTATCTAAACAGAACCCTGGACTGCATGACCTTAGGTTCCCCATAAGAATTCTGTGGCAATGATAAGCAAAGACCTTCCTGCCTTGTCCCACAATGCATCTATGACAGCTGCCATGGCCCACAAAACCTGCTCTAAATCAGCCAGCTGGGTGCTTGATACCACGCTGCAGTCCTTGCCCTTCACAACCAAAACCCCCTCTTACTTTGCTCTTACCATTTGCCACATCCCTCTTCTCTCTACCATCTGTTTAGACTTCACGCTCATTTGGACAAGATTACTTTGGTGGCAGGCAGCATTCCAAGTGCAATGGGACTGATCTCTGAAGACAATCACTAGGGTACTACTGCTAAAGATGTGCCAAGTTTGAACTTTAAATAAGCAACCCTTAAAATGTTGATCCCGAGTGACCGGAAAGTTATCCTGGACTAATCAGGTAACTAT
The DNA here is from genome assembly GCF_003259725.1 of Athene cunicularia. Classification (NCBI taxonomy): domain Eukaryota; kingdom Metazoa; phylum Chordata; class Aves; order Strigiformes; family Strigidae; genus Athene; species Athene cunicularia. Next base: position 3,285,893 of record NW_020799095.1, read on the forward strand.
GTGCTACTAAAGAACATGGTAAAGCCACTTTTCAGTGTTGACAGCACTGCAAATTTGAAGTTTAATCAACAGAAAAGCCCAATGGAAATGTTTGCTTTGGAAAGTGCATGTCATTCAGGCAGTTTAGGATGCATAAGTCCAAACAGATTTGACTTAAACACTATGAACGTGCCCAGAATCTTAATAGAAATTAAAACTTTTCCACAGGATTCAGGAAATTATTTCCAAATGTATAGAAAATAAGCTGTATTACATTGAAAAATCTGCTTTTAAGAAGGAGCATGCTATTTCAGCCCTTCCAGAAGGTGCATCACCAAAAGCCTCAGCCTAAGCACCCATCTCCCAATCTCCTGGAAGCACGCCAGCAGCACAGATACTGGAGGAAGAACAAAATATGCTGCTGTAATAGCAGCGGGTTAGCCCCAATACTCACAGGAAGCTTTGTAAAGGCAGGATTGGTGACATGTTTTCCAAAGGCATCTTCCTGGAATTGCAGCAGCTGCACCACCAGTCCAGCCAGTGTTTTATTGGTAGGAGCATCTGCTTGAACATACTGAAAGACAAATAACACAGGCTTACTTGGGCTAGAGGATAATAAAACATGAAGACTGGTTTACTAATTCCCCAGATCACTTTATCAGTTGTAGAGCAGTTTCAGATTTAAGGATCACCAGGGAGGTGTGTGTGTGGGGGGGTGCACGCACAGGAGAGGCACCAAGCACAAAATATTTTTCAAGCTCTAGTTTTAAAATACAACACGTATCTGTGAATCATCATCAGTTTATCACAGCCAGCAGTGTTTTACGGATAGAGATTAACTACTTCAATCTGATTTGTAGTTCCTAATAAAGGAACAGACTAATTCTGGCCCACACTTACACAAAGCTTTCTACAGTAACTTTACAAGCTCCTTCTGTAATCAACTACTACACTACACCTAAGAGCATCCATCTGGTACTCTACAGTGTGTCAGGTACAAACAAAAAACTGATCCAGACAACTACACATGCAATGCTTTGCAACAACCTAAAGATTTCCCAAGGTTACACTTCTAATAAAATACATATATGTAAAAGGGGAAATCACAGTATGGAATATCAAAAAAGTCCCATAGCTTCTGAGTTTTCATTACTCCTAACATTACAATATTCACTTAGTGGATGTAATCTCCTCACTGTGCCAGAAGACTTCTAAGAGTGGAACAAACATTACTGGGTCATGTAGATTATGGAGTAATATTAGCTACCCTATTCGTTTACCTGGGTAACACTATAACCACAAGGCCTTTGCTCTTCCCTCAAATCAGACTCTCCTAAAGCCCCTTAAAATTTTTTTTTGAGAGCCAGAACCCTCAAAAGTTTAAAGCAGTGGTGTTAAATCGCAGTCAAATCTGACTAAGCTTTCCAAATCTGTGTAGCAAAAGATACTACAAAGACAGTGATTTCCACGACACCTTTACAGTATCTGAATGCCTGGAGAGACACAAGTTCCTTCAGCACTTCTTAAGAGACAGACAGACATATCTATATCTGAAAAACTAAACCTTTGCAACTCAGAGGACACAAATACCTGTAAGACTCCCCAGGTGTCCTGCCCTGTGCATAAAACCTAATCTAGAAATATAAGCCTATAAAAAACAGAAGGATAAATTTCCAGAGCTGCATTTTTCTTAGCCCTCTTCCCTCCCCCCAGGAAAGGCAGGCAACTGTGACAATTTTATCCAATTACTAACTCCTATCAATTCAATTCAGCTACCACAGCAGCAGTAACAGTCAGTCTTTATTGCTGTCAGAATCCAGTTGAAGATAAAGACTTTTGCTCTTACGCTTTTTAAAAACCTCCAGACCCTCCTGATCCTCTGAGCTAAGCAACTATTTTCTTTGTAATTTTTGTACTAGAAGCTCTGGGTGCTGCAGCTGAATTCACCAGAGCGGTTTAGGCAATCTTTTGTTGGAATTACAGATCTTAAGACAGGATGGCAAAATGGAGCATATGACTCAGATGCCCCAGTTAATCCAACATCTTTACTGAAAAACCCATCCTAGCCTCTGCATTAGCTTACCAGGTGCTGCAGCTCAGCGGGAAGCCTGCCCTTCTCTTGCCTTTGTTACAAGTGGTAAAATGCTCCAGCAGGGAGGCACAGAATAATAACTAAACCCCCATTGCTAAATTTAACAGAACCCTTTTTATCAGTGTCCTAAGGGCTGCTAAACCAAGAAGAATGATTACCAAAATACATAGTGCTGTGTATTTTTATACCTGTTAATAAAAGGTTTATCTTCGATTATTTTTTAGAGAGTTTAAAAATAAGTGACTATCACACCCAGGATGCATTCAGATATAGCGTACCAATGCTAACAGCCCTAAAGCTCCCATCATTCTGCATGTTCAACCTCTGCACCACCACCTTACACAAGTCTGAATAAAACTCTTGAGCTTTTAGTTCAGCTATGCCAGTTATAATGCACTGAAACAACTGTAAATTAGAAGGTGCAAGCAAAACAGGTATCTGCTAAACTACAGATTTGGGATTTGCACAAATGAGAAAACAAAAGCATAGCAGATCAAGTGCCACAGGTCATATTAAATAATCCTGTTGCTACTACGAGGACAGCTTTGGTCTCTGACACATTCACATGCCACACATGTTAAACATGTTCAAAGAGCAAAGCCACTGCTTCCAAAGCCCAGCAATTTAAGACTGTCTACCCACTCAGCTGTAGCACTTCCTCTAAATACATATCTAGAGCAACAGATAGAAATTTTTTTTCCCAGTAAAACAGAGTACATTGTAGTAGTACACCTTTAGTTTTGCATGGGAGCCATTCTCCAGAAAGATTAAAAAAAAAATATATGCAAAATTAGCTTCTGCATGTCTTCTCTGAAGCTACACAGCCTTCATCATTCTGGCAACACTGAATAGAGAATAAAACTCATAACCACTGCAACTCATTTAATGGAGAAAAAACCTCCGTAAAGCTACATTTGGGGGTTTTGTACAGGGTAAAAGTCTTACAGCTTTTTTCACCAAGTTTAATGCAGTAATTTAAATTAATAGAGCACCCAGAATGCATAAAATGCAACAAGACAAAGTACTGATGGCTCCTACTAGCCATGAAATATAAGTATAAAGCAATTTTGTACTTATGGCCATCATTTAGAACAACCCAAAACAACCCATCACCAATCCAAAACCTTCTTTAGGACACCTAGAACAAAACTGCCTTCAGCATAACCCTCTAGCTAATGTTCTCTCAACTTCCAGTTTGAGGATCCCATGAATCATGGGAAGATTATTCATGAAGATAACCAGAGAAGGAGTTTATTCTTCACACAAACAAGCCAACAAAAACAGACAATTAAAATCAATATGGAAATAGTCCAAGTTTAGGGTTTTCTAGTAGGGTTTCTTTGTCACTTGTGAGAGTCACCAAGACAACTCTGCCTGATGTAAATACATGATGACTTGCAGCACCCAGCAATGCAACTGCAGTCAAAAACTGAATCCAGAAGAGGTGGGATTCTTGTATTGACTTACTGTCAACTTCCAAACCTTTTCCTTCAGAAAAAAACAAACCCAAAAAGTCTATTCTTATACATGTGAAATTTTTCAGGCACTTATTCCTTTACTTGTAGATCCTATTTTTACCTCTTGCGGGAGGCTGGAAGCTATCAGAAAGGAAAATATCATCAGGAACCTCTGATTCTATTCTGCATTGCCCCTATCTCGAAAGTTTTTTTCACATGAATTTTATTCATTTGCCTGAGGCTCCCCCTAAATGATAAGGGAAAAAAAAAAACCTTCAAAAGGAAACACAGAAGACTCATCTCAATCACTTATGCACACTAACCAGCAATACAAAGGGATCTTTAAATTAGCAAAATCAGTAAGATGATTTCCTGATCAATGCACAGTGGTTTGAGGGGACCACAGAAGACTGAAGTCACAACCTATCTGCAAGTTTTCCACTAATGTCCACAGCAGACAGAAGCAGGGGATGATTTCTGCAGCAAATAAAAGGTTTTTAAACAACGAATTCCAGAAGACAGAAATGACTCCCTATTCCTAAACACACAGCTTTGGCATAAGAGGATTTTGTTCAAGTGCTGAAATACCAAAGTCTCATTGACACAGCAAAGATTTTTCTAATATTTCCATGTTAACTCAAAATACAAAACCACCCACGTACCCTTAAGCAGAAAACATCGGTCAGAAGTCTTTTGGTGTAACTCAAATCATTCAAGAACAGAGAGAAAGCACTAGCAGAGGAAATCACTCTTCACCAGCAAGATTTGCCATCACAGCTGCACTGCAAAGCCTTTGTCAGAGGCACAAGGGACAGATTCGCGTACCCGGTTTTGATGTGGTTACTGACCTCAAATAACCACATTACGGCTCAGTGTTGTAGCCCTGATGCACAAAATCCTTTCCTTCTCCCAAAACAAAGAACATTTCAGCTCACATCACTAAAGAACACGGAAAGGAAAACCAACACTAAAATACTTTGATTTAGGTTATAACCCTTGTTCCTTTTCTAAAAGGCGAGAACAGAAGAGAGCTGCAAACAGAGAAAATCCTCCCTCAGATTAAATCAATGTCAGTCAGTGAAGAAATACCTCCTAAGGTTAGTTAGCACTGATGCAAGAAGTCAGAGTCAGCCAAAAGATAACTACAAATCCTCTAAATTCAGGTGGTGAACTGGCAGGTGGTCTCCAAACAGACATCTTTGGGCATAACAACTGCCATTTCCTAACAGCTGCCAAGAAGCAGCTTGTCCCTCCTTGCTGTCGGGCTGAGGATTATTAATAGAAGGGCATAAAGGGATGCCACGCTGCTGCCCACCGTTATCATCCTCTGGTAGAACAGTCGTGCTCCACCAGCATCAGTCCAACACCTTACAACAGCACTGCACTCCAGTAACGCAGAAAAAAACCCCATTATTCTACCCTTGAAGGCACAAGTGGGTTCAAGATACTCAACAAACCACCCAAACTTCCAGGTGATACCACCTCCTCATACTCTGCATGGTTTAGCATCTACACGCGCAGCTCATGCTGTCTTCTCCTCTAACTCACCCTCTAAGGAAACACTCCAATTGTTCTTTGAAAAACAAAACAAAACACCCTCCTCACTGACCTCCCCCCAGAAAAAAAAAAAAAAAAAAAAAAAAAAAATCAGTTTTCCAATTCTGTTTCATAGGGGCAGGGCACGGCTTCCAGGGCCACCAAGTAGCTGACAATCCTACAGGCCAGTATATTGAACTGGACGAGATGAACACACTGGGAACAGCCCTTGGGAACTCCAGCTCTAAGGCCAAGGTTAGTTTCTGCATCCTTCATAATAGGTATAAAAAAAACCCCCACCAAACTATCTCAGGAAGATATTTTAAATACATGAAATAACTCCGCTTTATGCCATTTTGAGTAATTTGTTGCTTAATGGCAAAGGAACTGTCTAAACAATGCACAGTTGGAGATCACCGAGTAAAAAGTGATTTGCCTAGTTTACTTTTGAACTGTAAATTTCTACATATAGTGGCCACCTTGATGTCACCAGAGTTAGTCTACCCAAATGCTGTGAAAGCCCGACAGATCCCCCAGACCTTGAAAACCCCAGCACAGACCTGTTTCCCACTCACAGGGGAGGAAAGGCTCAAACAAGCCTACTGCAGTCCAAGGCCTGGGAAGAAGTGGGGGACCTCCTGCAGCTCTCAGAGCGGAAGAATAGCACAAAATGACTTCCATGACTTCCATACATCTCACACACGCACAAAAACAGGGAGCGGGAGGAAGTCTGGAATAAGTAATTTTGTTTTCTGTCATGTTTGTTGTCACTAACAATGTTCCTTCCTTCTATCTTTACAGGCATTCTTTAACCACCCACGTGAGCACCCCCCAGCACAAGGTCTTTCTGCACGTCCAGGGAAGGCCCTTCCTCCCTGCCAGCACTTTAGCCAAGAAGAAACAGGCCCGAAAGGTCTGTGTCAAGAAACTAGTACATCCTTTCATAGCAACGCAGGGTTACAAAACCCACATCACTGCTCAGCAGATCTTAACATCAGAAAAATCTCTGACAGAGTGACCACACTGCGTAGGGAGCCCACTCCTTCCCATCAACAATCTCCCACGCTACTATTTAAATCTCTTTTTTAGTTGTAGAGACATGCAGAACTCTCAGATATTTGAAGATTTGTCTAATCTAGAGACAAGAATGAGAAGATATGTAATTGCAATTCTCTAACTCTCTCCTTGCCCATCGTGACTTCTGGATCCTTGACCAAGCTCACTGCTGCTCTTGGGATTCTGGTCCCCAACATCCCCAGAGCTGGACACAGCACCTACTATACCCAATGGTTTCATCACTGCTGAGATGTACACGTACCCATTTTAAAGAGTATAAACTGGACAAAAGTCAGCTATAATCGTTGCGTACTTTTCTGAAAGAAGTCATGCACCTACAGCAAGATGACATAGGTGTAAGATGAACCAGAGTCTATTTACTGCTCATCAAAAAGATATTAACACTTCCACATAGAGTATTATGGATACATCTTTAAACGCTAGTAGTAAATACCAGTTTCCTTGTCTCCCAAAACAATTTTCCAATTTTTTAAAGGATTTTACACAGCAGTATCTTGAAACTCGCTTGCCCAGTAAAGATGATTTCTTTGCCCAATTCTAATTACCTTTCAGAGTTTAAGAAATAAAGCCATCTAATCTTTATAACCAGTAGTTCTGTGTAAACTAATAATAAAAAAGGAGTTTTCCTTTGGCATACAAGATCAAGGCTCCCGTTCTGAACTACAGATAAGAGGGCCCACCAGGCTAGTAAGGTGAGAATCAGCTTGTCTAGGTAGTTTTGATTCCCAACAGCAAGGGACAATAAATGTTCATGCTTTTAATAAGGTGACTTGCTCTTCTGCAAAACAGCAGGTGCCAGTTCAAAGTTATTTCAAGAGTTTACTGTCGTCTTGTTGGGTATTCAGTTATGAAATCTAAATGAAAGAACGCTCCTTCTCATGTGTCTAGAAGCAACAAAGCACAACCAAAACAAAGTCAAACTAAAGACATATTTTTGTATTACAATTTCCTTATCAACATAAATAGCCTGAAACAATGACCTCCACCCCACCGCACCGATTGAACTGTACGAACAAGCTATGTGGCAGGACCGGTAAAACACCCCTCTGAAAGCGTGCTGGTTTTTAACCCGGATCAGTTCAGATACCCGTTTCAGAGCGCTGCCACGTAAATATCCCAATCAACAGCACCCGCAGTGTAACGGGCAAACTGCTCCGTGGGTTACCCACACCAGACCTACCGAGGAACAGAGGGACGGACTGCAAATCTCGGGTCATCAGAGACTAAGGCAGCTTTAGGCTGTCCCGCATCTCTCCTCGATATTGCTCTGCCCCAGCTAATGCTCTTCCTAGGATTGCTGCTACAAAGCTGTATAGACAGACAAACCTGCCTTTTGTTAAGTTCATACTGGTGGGGTTTTTCAAAGCTTAGATGTTGAAAGGAAGTTACAAAATCATCACACAGGAAAAAACACTTGAAGAGAGAGCAAAGAAACGGAGAACAGAACAAACTATGTGGTGGAAGAGGACTACAAGGGCAACACACAGCAACGACACTACCAAAAAGTGAACTTGCCGTAAGCGCTAGCTAGTAACACACACACACAGCTTGTATCGCGCTCCAGATTCGGTGAAACGTGGTTCTGCACGGCACAAATGGCTCTTTTCCTTTTTTTTTTTTTTCCTCCTCTCCCACCCTTTTCTAAATACACCGACGCTTCAGGCGTGCGGTTTAAGTGAAGCCCGGATAAAATGCTGGCAAGCTAAGACGGGACTTGCCCGCACAAGAAAAGTTACGGCTGCAGCTCGCCTCGGTGTAAACATGGACGCGGGGCACCGGCCGAGCCACCGCGTCTCTGAGGGAGAGCGGGGACCCTCCACAGGCTCCCGCGGGTGCCGCTGCTCCGCCTGGAGACCCTTCCCCGCCGCCACAACCCCGGGCCGCCCCGGTTTACCCCCGGCCGCGCTGCCGGAGGGGCCGGGCGAGGCCGCGGCTGACAAAGACCGGCGGCGGGGTCGGGCCTCCCCCCCCGTCTCCGCTCCCCTCCGTGCCCTTCCCGCCTCATGGAGCCGCCGGGGAACTCCCCCGCGCCT
>NW_020799095.1:3294116-3319842 GCF_003259725.1 Athene cunicularia
CCCGCGCTTAGCGAGGCCTCGCCGCTCCCGACGGTCCAGGCTCCGAGCCTCCAAAATGGGTCCTTGACACCCTCAGGCGGCAGGTCTCGCCCTCTCTCCGCACACGCTGGCCGGGCACAGCAGCCTCGTTCCCTCCCAGCTCACCTCGTGGTGACCCTTCAAGCCCTCCTACACCTCAGTGCTGCTCCAGCAGCGCCTTCAGGACGTGGGAGGGGTTTTAACTCTGTTTAAATGTGTCCCCTCTCTCTCTCTCGACAGCTCCGCTCGTCCCTCCGTACCTCCAGCGCCTGCACGCAGGACCAGGGTGAGGCAGGTGGGTTACTCCTGTAGCCCTGGGCTGTGGAGGCTGCGGGTCAGATCAGATCCAATAAGTCTGACACACACGATGCTAGTAAAGAGAATTTGGGGATCTAGGGTGGAAGCACAAATTTTTATTTTCAAAGCATCCTGGTACTCAATCATCTGGGTTGGAAAAGCCCTTGAAGCTCCTCCAGCCCACCCATGACCCTCCCCCTGACCGTTCCCAACTCCACCAGAACCCTCAGCGCTGGGTCAGCCCGACTCTTCAACCCCTCCAGGGATGGGGACTCCCCTCCTGCCCTGGGCAGCCCATTCCAACGCCCAACAGCCCCTTCTGCTAAGAAATCCTACTATCTGCTTGCACAAGATGGTGGTGGCAGATGGTACCTCCTAATGGGCATTAAATTTCCTCTTATACAGCAAAAGCTTTTTTTCCTGCCATGGAAAGAGGCAGAGACCTGTGTACCCTTTTATATTTACTCTTCTATCTTCAAGACAGCAGGCAGTGAAGCATCAGAAAGGATAAGAGGACAGATCATCCTCAGGTACAGCTGCAAGGATGTGTCACTGCACTAAGGTTTGTTTGTTTGATTTTTTTCCCCCCCTATTTGACCCCTTGCATTCCTAAGCAGAAATTAAATGAGCAAACACCTTACAGGCTTCAGACTTTGTTCTATATGCACCAGTAAAACTGTCCTCAAGCAGCATTGTTCCTACAGTGACAAAAGCTTTACACAGAAGAGAATGACATCGAGTAAGTAATGTTTTTGGGGAAAAAAGTGGAAAACACAGAAATGAAGCCTCAGCTTTCAAAGGCTGAAGAATGTCATCTCTCCCCTACTAAGTATGAAAATGACAAGATGGAGCATGTGAAAAGAAGGTGGGAAGGGCTAAGCAGGGAGGTAGCACAGTTGTTATTCACTCACCTCAGCTAGAAAGGGCAGCTTTTCCAAAACACTCTTGTGTATTTATGTGAAACAAAAGCAAAAATGCCATGATCAGGAGCAATTCTTTAGGTGGGTTATGGGGAAAATCCATCAATCTGAGCCCCTTGAACTGCAGCTTGCTGTGGGACAGGTTCCTAACATGGCCTGCAGGAAGTGTTTGTGCAGTTCCAGGTGCAGGGGAGTTGCAGCACAGGAGCAGAAATTCTTGACATCACGCCTCTCATCTCAAACATGGTGAAGAGGCATGAAAAAGAAGGAAGAGGGGGAAGAATTGAAAAGAGAGGCAGGCAGGAGTAGGAGGTCAGATCTCAGTGAACACTCACACACTGATGTTTTGTAAGAGATCCCAGAAGACAGTAAAAGGGAGGCAAATGCTGATTTTCATGATTGCAAGAAATGAGGAAAGCGTATTTCAGTACATCAAAGGTGATAACCTTGGCCTGTCTCCCTTTTAACCAGATTTCTGCTGTTAGGGCTTTTAGGTAACATGGAATCTGATTGATCCAGACCTTGAAAGGGACAAATATTTAATCAAGGATTTCATCTAGTGGGAACTGCGAGACATTTGATGTGTCATGTAGGAACTGCGAGGATTCAAGGAGATGGGGAGTGCTACTCTGGCCCTACACCTAGCCAACTCACAAGACGACCCAGGCTCGGGCAGCATTTGTTACGACTTCAAAAAATGAAGTGGTTTATAATATAATGAACAAATCCACACCAAGTCTTCACTGCTGGGTACCTTCAGAAGTTTTATTTATCTCTTCATACTCACACCTAGTCCAACAGAATGAGTCATTACAAAGCCATTTTCCACAAATCTGCCTTTTAAAAGACAAGTAGCTCTGACTGAGCTCTACTAATGCTCTATTTGTGAATTCAACCATTCAAAATACAAAGATTCAAATAATTACAGGCAAGAAAATCTGTGTATAAATACAAAATACAACACATTTTAGTGAAGGAACTTGGGTACAGTTCCATGATTTGCTCCTACATTCAATTCCAGAAAAGAAAGAACAATGTAATCAGGGGTTTCTCCAAATTTCATATTTTTCTAACCAAACTGAAGAAGCAGCAGTAAAGTCAGACAATCACAGAATCCTCTTGGTTGGAAAGACCTCGAAGATCATCTAAGTCCAACCATTAATCTAACACCAACCATTCTCAAGTCTTTGGTCCACACAATCAGTAACAGAAACCTGCACCCAGGTGTGGTCATGCTCCACTAAACCTGCAGCTTTTTGGTTTCTTTTTGAACTCACCACAATTTCACTCCATCTGTAGATGTTTTGGTACCAGCTAGATGAATTACTGCTGGCTGCCATCCTGCAGTTACCAGCACACTGCTGCAGGTGAGAGGCAGCCTCAGTGCTATCCAACGCCTCAGCACAGGGTATCACTGAATCATGTTGTGTAAAGTAAATGACACAACTAGGAAACGCTTGGGCATTTCACTGCCCATTTATCAAACATTATCAAATACAGAGCCAAAAATCTCTTCATCAAAATCACAATCCCCATATAAAAACATCCCTGGCCTTACTATAGGCTGCAGGTGTTTCCTCTGCCCCTGAACACTTCAGCCGGGAAATAAATACTTGCACAAAAGGACACTTCTGGAGATGCAGAAAATGATAAAAACAACCAAACATCTAGAAATCTAAACTTCAGTGACCATTTTGAAAGGCAAAGTTAATGTATTCCATAACGAACAGGTAGTAAGAAATTTTTTTTTTAACTCTAGAAGAAAAAAGAAACATTCTTTCCTCAAGTTGATATTTTTAGTGAGAAATTTTAGTCAAGCTGAAACATATACTAAACAGCTTCAAGTCATCCTTAACAGCAGTATTAGTTTTAATACATTCTGGTGGGACATTTACCAGATTGATCAGGTTTGAAGCTCATTCCCTGAAAACAGCTCTATGCCCTGCTCACCTTGAAACAGCCAGCGGCCCTTTTTCTCAGCTGTATGGCTTTTCAGTGGCTCTTGCCAAAATCCCTGAGACAATGTCTTCACTCCCGGGAGAGAAGGCAATTGAGAAGAAATACAAAGAGTCAGAGAACTGTAACACAACAATGTTGTTACAGCAAGGATATTGCAAGACAACTGTGTGTTAGAAAACAGGCTTGCAGTTTCTGTGAAGGAAGAAGATACAAAGCTTGAATTGTGCAGGCGAGGGGAACCTGATTTTCATGTACTTACAAGAAGAATTTTTCAAAGCTGCATTTTAGAGTACAGACCATGCAGCTTTCTCCTTCCTTCTTCCTCACCAGGTCTTTGGTTCATATCGAATTCACAAGAGTTCTTGACTTTTGTGGCATTTGGAAATCGATCTGGGAGCGAGCAAACACCACCGTGAAACCTGCTTCTAGCCACAAAAGGACCCAACAGCCACCTGGGAGGCACTTTTGTGAAGACAGAGACTGAACAGCGCTGTTTTCTTTCTACTGTTGGAATGCCTGTTACTCAAATCTCCCTTCCTTTATGTATTACCCAGCACTGTAGCAGCACCTAACCTTCCTTGTTTTGCAGACCTGACCAGAAATTGGTCTTTCTAAAAAGCACTATCCCTTGGAGGTCTGGCACCATAGCTCCAGCAAGTGCCTAAACCCCTCCTCATCCAGAAATCTCCTCCTCTGCCACTGAAAGGCGGTGTGACAGGTAGCGGTGCGCCCCACGGCACAGGTCCAGCAGACAGCCTTCTGACGCCACAGCACGCGCAGCTAACACTTCAAGCACACCCCAGGTCAGGTTAATGATTGCTGGCAAGCTTTCCTGAGCACAGTGCCAGACTGAATTCCTCTATGCTTTTATTGCTGTTTGCAGGTGTGCATCTGAAAACTGTGTCCCCGTGAAGGCGGGTATGACAGTGTCTCTGGAGGAAGGCCTGATGCCTGGCTTATTGCTAGAGACCCAGGGCTGAACACCAGCCTGGTCACAGACGTCTGCAGTTGGGTGCTGGAGAAGATCCTGGTAGGCAGAATCTGAAAGTGGAAACATGCGAGGCTCCCAAGGCTGTACATTCTGTGGAGTGAAAAAGGAGAGAAGGGAGAAGCTGTTGAAATTAAAAGCCCAGAATCAAGTACTCCAAGCATTCTACAATACCATCTCCTCCCTCTGTATGCCAATCTGCTGAATGACCAGCAGATTCAGTTTAGAAAGCGAGCTCTAAGTTTGCCAGGGTGCCAAAGCAAAGCCAAGTTTTAAGAGCAGTAAGCACTGGGCACCATTCTTAACACTTCCAGGATCACTTAGTTCAGCCTTCTATTGGTATCAAGACGACTGTCTTGCCACCTCCACTGACACTCTTTGTTTTTCATAGTCTCTTCATCTGAAAAGGCAAACGCTGTACACTTGAGCCCAAACCATGGACAGATTTGGTATGAAGTGTGTGCTTGTAAGGCTTCACAAGACCAGCTGTAAGGATGAGAGGAAGTTCAATTCTTCAAGTAGTTTCAGAATTTAACCCTTACCAAAGTTAACCCCTTCTGCCAAAGAAGTATCCCATGATGTGGGCAACTGCCTGAAACTATTCACTGTCATGTAGGTGACTCACTCCCACCCACTAGCAGTAATCTTAAGTTCTGGGTCAATACTGGTTTAGCATGACAAGCTATGACAGAGAAGAAACATTTATCCCACTCAGAACCCTTGAGCCAGCTCAAGTCTCAGCAAACCCCAAACAAGCTGAGCTATCTATTGAGCAGTGGGAAAGCTCATGTAGCTTTCAGAAAGTTTACTTTATATACCCCTAAAACTGTTTCAGAAAAGAACACAGCTGACATTTGTTACAGCAAAACCTCACCTGCATTGCTGCATACAGCATTTCCAGGGAAGACTCACTGCAAGACAGCACCATTCTGGTCTGACCATGAACAGAGAGGGCTTGCAAACCACTACAAGTCTCAAAGCCGTGTGAGCTGGTCAAACAGTGCACACACAGATCGTTAAGGCAATTAAATCCAGTAACTGGAGATGCTGGCTGAGGCTGCCTGGCCCATCGGCTGTCTGCTTTGTTGGAGGACCTAAAGCAAAGTAGCATTTAGAGCAGAGTCAGTTACGTACAATAAGAAACCCAAATAAAAAAATCACTGTACAGTGAAAAATGTAAGCTTTATCCCCTCTGTACAGTGAAGTGAGATCATATTGCCCAATTAGTGCTTTAACTGAAGAGCCTTTTCACTCCTATCTCTTCAAAGAGCATCTCATGGCTTCTTGGGCAACCATCATCCATTTCACTCCTCCTGAGCATGAAGAGAACAATTAAGCATTAAGAGAGTAAAATCTTCTGAAAAGATGACAAAACTGAAAGCCACACCAGCTACTACTAGAGACAACTGCATAGCTGAAGCTACCTGAAGGACTCCAACATTCTTCCCTGGTGTGACTACACCATTCTGGCCTTCTTCCAAACATAGGGATTACTAACAATATAACCTGTCAGTCTTCTCCCAACTCTGCGGCTCAGCTTGTGAAAACATCAGAGCTGAAACTTTCTGATAAGAGGCAGGGATCTCAAAAATATGAAATTCTCAAAACAAAGAAAGCAGAGACACCTACTACCACCTCATTCAAGGAAAGGCAGAGAATTCAACTTTTACCCACACAAACAGAAGAGATGTACCTCTGGACACAGAACAGATTGTTCTTTGTTCAGGCAACAGTAAAAAGGTAAGGAGATTCAGCGAATGAGCTGAAAACAATCTCTGAAGCAATAAGGTCTGTCAAATTTAAGCAAGCCAGAGGAAAAATGCTTGGAAGAAGTATGAAGTGCTACAGTTAACACAAAGCTCTCAACACAAGAGCTTGAGCTCAGTATGAAGCTGATTTTTAACAGGACTGTGACATGCTGCATTACCATTCTGCTGATTAGGCCCTATTTTAATCAGTTCTGCTTCTATCATGTAATAGATTAACTATATGAGAAAAATAATTTCTTCATTCAAAAGGAACTTCTTAAATCCGAATCTCTGTACAAATCAAAATTAAGAACAAATAAAGCCGCCACCTCCTCCTGTGTCTGCTAGCAAGAACAGTACCTGCCTCCTCGCTTGTGGGAAGGAACTGTTGCCCAGGAATCCCAGCGGGCTCGTTCAAGATCTTCATATTTGGAGTGATGACTGGAGTACACCTCATCAGAAGTATCCTCCAGCTAGGAAGAGGAATTTTGTCTGAACACTTGGAACACAGAATCTCGCCTGCAGGCCAAGCCTACTGTTCTAAAAATCCAGGTAAGTAATATCCAATCCGTTCAAAGTGTCTGGGAACTCGCACACACACTTCCAATCACTACCTCATTTTCATACTTTTCATTATATACTGAACTGGAAACTTGTTCATCAGCCCAGATTGTCAGGAGAAGATGCAGGTTGTTGTGTGCACCACATAAATAGCTGCCAGGGGTATGAAATCACACACAGCAGAAGGGTTTGTCCTGCCTGCAGCTAGCAGCAGTGACCCCCAGCCAACACCACCACAAGCCTTGTCTCTGCTGGCCTTTGACCAGCTTCAGATGCACCTGCATCAGCCAGAACCACACAGCATTTCATGCAGCCACTTCACTTACTGGGCTGGCAGAATTTAACTTGTAAAGACTGACCCCAGAGCTACTCACATGCCATTTGCAAAGTCTCAGAATGGCTGCAGACGTTTGAGACTAATTGACAACACTGCTTTCTTACCTCAGAGTCTGCTTGATTGAAAGGCTCCAGTTCAAGCTCCACCGTCCTCCAGCTGCAAGGGGCAACATAAGCTAGAGATCACTTCCAGGAAAAACACGTTTGGTACTAACATTTAAATCCAGGCAACAATAATACCTTTTTATTGTGTGGTGGTTTGGGGTTTTTTTAATTAAAAACTGTCTTTTTTTATCCATCAGGAATAATTTCCTTCTGTCATTTTATTAAGAGGAACGGGTCTCATTCTGCTCAACTAAAGCCATTTCCTCCCATCACCCCCAAGAGAGAAGAGCAGTAAAGCCTGGTCTGCAGGTACCTTGGTACCACAATCTCTTTGTACTGAGGCTTCTCCACCCGAGTGGCAGCTGCCATTGACTTTGGGATCACAATGTTATCGATGTCATAGGAGCATTCCACTTTTCTTCTTTTTGAGGACTGCTGCAACACAGAATGAAGAGAAACCCCATGCAGAAAATTAATGATAGCACAAAAGCATATTCAAATATACCATGGAATGTAATATGCAGGTGCAGTGGGTTCTTTCCACTGTCACTGGTGTTCAAGGATATTTTAAGTGATTTCATACAGCCTCTAAAGTTTGGTTTATTCCTATATGAAGCAGGATAATACTTACCTACCTCAGTGGGCAGGATTTCACTTATAACTTTGTATATGTTTGTACCACCCATGTAGCAAAAAGCCAATTTAAACAGGCAAAGGCAGCAAAAACTGCTACAGTTCTTTTCTTCCTTTCTCAAACATCCTTTTGTTTCTAGGTAGAGAGGCCGGACCACATATTGAAGTTCTCAGTGGCCACAAAGTTAGTTATGGTTTATTACTGATGTAATATTCTTTGAAAACTTTAATAGATACAGGACTACTTGGAAGCATTCTTAAAAATCTGATTAGGAAGCAGAGACTGTACCTGAAAGAGAAGCTTACAAAAGCAGCAGACAACTCAGAGTTGGTCTGTTAAATCTGCTCTGCATCAGAGAGGGAGAAGAGCCCTTGCAAAGAAAGTGCTAACAACATAGGAGCCATAAAGTCAGAAAATTAGGAGCTGATCCAAGTGAAATGGGTGTCACGAGGGACCCTTCTACAGGAGTCGGAGAATCATTTAGTCCAGAGAAGATCTCCAAGTTCAATGGTGTTCTCCTGAAGGACAGAACAGTCAAACCTAGAGAAAGCTACTTAGAATCATTGAAGACCTTTGGAAGAGACTCTTAAGATCGAGCCCAACCATTAACCCAACACTGCCAAGTCCACCAACTAAACCGTGTCTCTCAGCGCCACACCTACATGTCCTTTAAACACCTCCAGGGATGGGGACTCAAGCCCTGCCCTGGGCAGCCTCTCCCTGTGCTGGAAAACCCTTTCAATCAAAAAATTTCTCCTAATATCCAATCTAAACCTCCCCTGGCACAACTTGAAGTCGTCCGCACCCTCCTGGCAGGGAGTTGCAGAGGGCCAGGTCGTCTCCCCTCAGCCTCCTCTTCTCCAGACTGAACCCCCCCAGTTCCCTCAGATGCTCCCCAGCAGACCTGTGCTCCAGACCCTCCACCAGCTCCGTTGCCCTTCTCTGGACACGCTCGAGTCATTCAATGGCCTTTTTGGGGTGAGGAGCCCAAAACTGAACTCACTCATCGAGGGGCAGCCTCACCAGTGCCGAGCACAGGGCTCAGATCCCTTCCCTGTCCCTGCTGGCCACGCTGGTGCTGACACAAGCCAGGATGCCATTGGCCTTCTTGGACCCCTGGGCACACTGCTGGCTCACATTCAGCCAGCTGTTGACCAACACCCCCAGGTCCTTTTCCACCAGGTAGCTTTCCAGACACTCTGCTCTAAGGTCTGTTCCTGTCAATTAGGCTCAGCAATTACATATAAGCAAAAAGAGGATGGGAATATCACGTGTGAGCCCCCATCCTTCCAGGTCTCCTTTGCTCAGCATACTTGGAGAACCAGGAGTTTCTCAGTGCTCTTCTAGAGAGGCAGTTATTGCTGGATGCATTTTTTAATCCTCCTCTACTTGTAGAAAAACAAGAAAATGTTAAAGATCATCTCTTGGCTGATGTTCCTGCTTTATATGGGGAAGCCCAAAGCAATTAAATCTCTACCATTTGTAGCCAAATAAAGCTGTAACATTATGTTTATGTAACTGTTTACAAAAAAAAAAAAAAAGGAATCAGTAGAATATTGTCATGAAACCCACCAATATGGTTGGGGAAGCAGTGCAGCAGGGACCTAGCCAGACAGGCACTGCCTGGGGAAAAATGAAGCAAGTAGCTGTAACACCAACATCCAAACTGTACTTCCCATCAGTCCAGAAGCAGCAATGACCTATCTGAATTTGTCACAGATCTGCAGCCTCTGGGCAATGCCTGTTTAAGAGGGGCATCCCCCAGCTCCTCTCTAATCAGATTCATTTGCCCTAGCTCTTCTTTCGACTCACCATTGTGGAGCTGCCAGTGAGGGGGATCTGGCTGGCAGAAGGGGCTGGAGGAGTCTCTGGGTACAAAGACAGTGGGTGGTGCAAGGAACCATATTTATGGGCCCAAGGACTGGAAACAGGGAAGCTGCAACGGGATGATCCTTCAAGCTGCCTTCTCCCTTCGAACAGTGACCCTGTTAATAAAACATGAACAGAAAACCAAGGTGAAGTCAGGCTGACTTGAGACTGGTGGGTGATGCTGATACCCCATAAGGTCACCAAACCCACCCCAGGGAACAGAGCAGAACAAACACCGGCATTAGAGAGCAAATGGCAAATCAGAAGCCTCAAATGAAGCATCAGTGCTCTGCAGCACTCAAGATGCTAAGCCAAAAACATCACTTTTGGTGGGTGTTTCCACAGTAAAGTGGAAAGTGAAGTAGAAGTTACAGCCATCAAGAACTGCACTACTCAGTCCAAAACACAGCCACCCAAAAAACCCCAGCTTTCTTCACTGTCCAACCAGTCAGGCTGGTCCTATACCTAACAATCTCTCCAATAACAAACCACATTCTTTTAAGACAGATGTACTCTTCTCCCTGAAGTTCTATATATCAGCAGCTTGGTAGGCCTTTTCTACATAAGTTAACTTTTTTTTTTTTTCTCATTTGTGACAGGCTTATTCCAATGCCGAATACCACAAATGAAGCAATCTTCCAAACCTATTGTGCCAAATCACTACCTAAATCCTTCCTCCATGAGGCTCTTAGTGTTAAAAATACATTAAAATCATCCAGCATTACTGCATCATCCATTAGAACACACTCTTTACAGTAGAGTGTCTACACCACCACCTCCCCATAAATAATAGTTTTTGTGTAGTCTTGCAGCTAAATATTTGAAAGAAAGGAAGGAGGTATAAAAAGATAAACCAATTAATGGTCTAACACCTGCTGATCAGTTGACGGAATCTGTACTGTTGTGTTATTCAAGCATCCTCAAGCAGGTTCCTTACATTTATTCAACACTAAGCACCTGCTTGTTCTACCCTCATTACCTTCCAATAATCAGTTCAGATGTATCCCCAGAACACTCCTCTTTAAAACCAACACTCGTCCCCATTCAAAGCTAAGCAACCTCAGCCCAGACTGACTAAACATCATTAAATCAAGTTGCTCAGATCACTAGGGCCAAACACACAACCCGAGGCTGCTGACATACTTTCAGCATGGAAATTGTTTGGGTTTTCATTGTTGTTTGCTTATTTTGTTGGGTTTTGATTGTTGTTTTTTTGTTTTGTTTTGTTTTTTAAATTCTATCTGGTTTGTTCATGATCATTTGCATCAGCAACGCAGAACACAAGAATTATTCCAGATGCAGCAACTGTGTCCCATAAGAATGTTGAGAATATAGCCAGCCTGCACATTGTTACTTCCCAAAAATGATCTGGCATAAAAACATACCTTTTAAAGAAAGCCAAATGGAACACTGATCCTAGTTCATTTATAAACTAGGATGTGTTTTAGCTGGGTTTCCCTTTTTCTGTCTTGAAACTGGCCTGAGTCTTCTGACACTCATTTTATCCTGCTGTAGA
The DNA here is from genome assembly GCF_003259725.1 of Athene cunicularia. Taxonomy (NCBI): domain Eukaryota; kingdom Metazoa; phylum Chordata; class Aves; order Strigiformes; family Strigidae; genus Athene; species Athene cunicularia. Next base: position 3,305,068 of record NW_020799095.1, read on the forward strand.
CCATTTAAAATCATCAGCTCTGAAGGGCTGATGAAAAAATTAGATCTTCCACAAAAGGGCTGCTGCTTCCAGCAAAAAGCAGCATGCAACTGGAACCAGAAAAAAGATGCCAAATTTTCTTCCAGGCAAATACTGGTCTACTCTGATTTCAAATAAAGGTTCATAAAAGCTTTGGTCTGGATTGCTTCTTTTCTTGAAAGAAATACAGAGAATGGTAAGGTTTACTTTTAATAACTCTGCTGAGGCCAGTATTTCTGTGTCCCTCCAGGGGAGTCAGAATTTCTGTAGTCTGCAAGTTGCTGGACTCAGTCACTGAGACATTACTATAGGACAGAGTTCAAATTATCTTCCACTGGAAGACAGAGAGCTACTTCCTTCACTCTACCTTGACTTGTTCCCCTCAGTTACTGGTTAAAATCCCACATTTAATTTTTTAACTTAGTCTCAAACTCCATTTTGCTTAACTTACGGGAAGCAAGCAGGAGTGAAGAGTGTAGCTTTGGGAACACCCTGGTAGTTGGATCTTTCCTTCCAAAATGGCACATCTTCAGAGTCTTCAGCTCATGGCTCAATAGTCTATGCAATCTGTCTTCTCTTAATAAGGTCTCAAAGTGCAAGTGGAGAGGGTTGCCTGAAAGTAGGAAACCCAAGTTATTTTGGTAAGTGTAAAGCTTCCTCTTTCCTCGTTAGCAATTCACATCTGAGGACTGGTAAACCAATGAAGTGACACAGCCAACTACAGCAAGTGCGGTGGGTGGTAGGCTCTCTTGCCCCACATGTGCTGTGACAGAGTGGCAGTGATGAGCACAACCCCAGAAAAAGCAGCCCCTGTCCTGGCCCTCCACTAGCCACAATCCCACAGCCAGAAGGCGACACCTCACCTTTCAGCTTCCTCACACTTAAGCTAACCTCAATCATACGCAGCTACATAGTACTTGGCATTCGTTTGCATCATTACTTAATGAGCAGAGGTGAGCTTATACTTTTTCTTAATGATAAAAATATTTTTGGACAGATGCTCTCATAATTGCACAGTAGAAAAAAGTATTTTTCTCACTGTCTCTTAACCTACTCAACTCCTTTGTGCACTTTCTTGCTCTTCCACAGTTAAAGACACTAGCAGTGCTGCAGCTGCTATCATCCTTCTTAAACAGAAACTAAATAATGGGTTTCTACAGAGCATAGTTCATAAAGCAATCACAGAGCACACCTAGAAGGCCACGGGTGTTTAAATAATGAGTGCTTAGAGTCAAACAGTGATTTAACCTTCAAAATTGGTGCTAGAGGTCTAGCAAACAACTGCCACACAGTCTGTAAAATCACCATTAGATTCTGAGTCTTTCAAGTCATCCTCCAGGGCAGGGGTTTAAAAGGAACTTAGAACAGTTCTTCTGCAAGCTTCCAGAATTCAAACGTTCCTTGCATAAGACACAGAGCTGATCCTAAAGAAGTGATCTAAGCTTAATTAAACTAGAAGTGGCAACTGCTGCAGAGGCAGGCCAAGAGGCAACATGGTTTCCTAGGCTCAGCAGTCTCCACAGACTGCACCCTTGGACTGAAGATGTGTGTCTGGTTACTACGCAGAATGTCACTGGACATTTTTCATTCTCCTCTAGAAACACGCTTACAAACTCCATCAGTGCATTGTTAACCTCCTTGCACATGAGGAGGAAGAGCAAAGAGGGCAGTGGCCCAGTAAGGGATCCTCTTTCACATAACGTGGGATCTACTCACCATGAGATAAAGAGAGAATGGGGTGGAAGCCAGAGTCCAGGAGGGCTATGCGCTCTTCTAGGGACATGGTGTCGGGGTCTATTGTCTGGACAGAGGCTTTGCAGCTACACAGGATGCAAGAGTTGGGCCATTCACAGCTGCACTTCACTGTGAGAGGTTTCAGCAGCTAGCAGAAGAAAGGAGATCAAACATTTAAAGAGGGAAACGTGCTTCGGGTGTAAGTAATTGAAGTTCAGATCAACTATCTCCAGTCTGCTTTCTGTAAGTATACTAGTTTCCATTCACTGAATTTTGAATGGAAAGCTTTGAAAGACTGAAAGTCATCTCCGGCATCATCCTTGCCCAGCAAAACTGGGGAAAAACAACTCACCCCAAACCATAACTAAGCAGCAGATTTGCAGGGTGAAAAAGAAAATCAGGAGCCAGGGTCAGTGTAAAAGAGTGTGCAATAGTACTGCCACAGGCTGTTTCTCCTTCTGACCATGGATGAACCATCTTATCAAAGTGCTTCAGTGTATTCCAGGACACATTTTGTGTGTTTCTTTACTAATATTTCCAAGCCAACAGAGCTGTTCCTCTGTGACTCCAGTGAAGCCATAATACTTCATCACTCCCTTTTCAAAACTTCAAACACCTCTGTGCCTTTTTCTATCCAGTTATTCCTTATCTTCCTTAAAGGCTTTTTATAGCTCTGATGCTTGTAAAAAAACTTGATGAAAACCCCTGTTAGGTGAACAATCCACCACCAGCAGCATCCATCGTTCTGACCAATACTGTCTTATTTTCCACTTTTCCTCACTTGCCTGTCTGGAGTGGAAGCTGCGACCACAACAGCTCTGATGTCTTTGTTCCACCATTTTTCCCAACGCTGTCGCTAAGACACACCCGATGTCCCTTCCCCATCAATGTTTCAGGTTCTGCAGTATAAGTCAAGCCAGAAGAGGGAGCATTAATAATACTATTACCTATAGCCTAAGCAGACTGAATTAAATCATGCTGCCTTCGCACTCTGGTGAAACAAAAGATCAGACTGGGAAAACTAACAGAACTTTTAATCTTTTTGTCTTGAATCTGCAGCTTTTTTAATACCCGTACCTTGTAAATCAACAAGTGAGGAAAAGACTACAAACAGGCAAATAAGATGAGCAGCGTAACAAGCTACGGCTTGTCAACTGATGGAATGTTACCACATGTTCTTTGTCAGAATTAATATATTAAACATCTTTAATCATCAGGTAGCTCACAGCTGGTGTCCAAGGAGTGCTCATGTCATCAGGCATGGTCGCTCAGCCTTCAAACACCCAGTTACACTCAGTCACACACCAGTTTGCCAAGTTTTAACCAAGGTTAAGTATTTTGGGGTGGTGGGGTGTATTTTTGGGTGGCTGGTGGGTTTTGTGTGGTTTATTTTTCCCTGGACAATTCCAAGGTAATCAACTCCAAAAGGTAAGTGGCAGAATGTTGCTGCCCATGCTAAAGGCTGGTCATCATTACTCAAAAAAAAAAAAACCACCAAAAACAGCTGCCTGATTTTTAGGAGTTTAGAATCTAAACTACAGTTAAATCGAGAACTCAGGACTTTTTTAACCTATCTGGGAATTTCTTCTAAAATTCTACATGAATTTTAGAAAAGCGCTCAGAAAACTCTATACTAACAACATAATAACAGATTTTCCTAAAAATAAACCCACACATTCTAAATAAGAACACAGCATAGTTTAGTAATGACACAGAAAAAAAACCCCAAACTTTCACTTACTTTCCTGCTGAAGTGAGACACCGAGGTAGCTCGGACAAGCTTGCGCCTCTTGTATCTGCAAACCGGGCGGATTCTAGCAGCAACACAGGTATCGTCCGACACAGCAACGAGGCTATGAAATGGGTTTTGTTCGCCAAATCTCCCCACGTTCATGCTGATCAGAGAACTGCTGCTGGAAGAGCCAGTACGCAAACTGCAACCAAACCGAAAACTCTCAGAGCAGGAGTAAGTTGTAATTATGTATTTATGATTGTGGCTGCAACACCCAAAGACTCCTTACATGCCAGCAGCTAGTGCTTACACGCTTTGTTCTCACCACAGTTTTAGTCTTTGCTGCATTCTCTCTCAAGTGGTATATGGATTTCTGAATATTTTATTTGCAACAGAAATGGACACTGTAGGGTCTTAACAGCTATATTTTCATCAGTAAAGGGCAGAAAGCCTTAAAAGCCAGATGCAGTAGCCACTAATACCATATGTTCTTTCTCCAACAAAACTTCAGCCAGCAGCTCAATTTATCATTTGATAATAACAAAGTCATTTACTTCCCATAAAGACAGCCATTAAGCCTAAAAACATTGGCAAACATTCTTTCTATTTCTTTGTTTACCATGGGGTTATGGTAAAATCTAATGTTATATTTCCACAGATACAAGTTTACCACTTTGCAGGATATTCTTCTTCTGGAACCATCCCTAAAGCAGTGCTTTTTTGAAAGATCTTTTTGTAACTGGTCACGCATTCATATTATCATTTAAAAGCTTAATTTATATGTCACTTTTGTTGGTTCCAATCAAGCATGATTGGGGTTTTTTTCTTGGTCGCACAGCAAACATTCTCCTAAAATTAGGAGTTTAAAATCTGTATTTTTGTCATGTGAACCAGAAAGATTCTAGTTGGATATTCCAACTCCACACCAAACCACTGGACCAGCCAGGCAGGAATCAGCAACATCACCAGACATTGACCTGAGGTACTCATTGTTAACAAGGCTTTAGAACCTCCCCACCTCTGCCATTCTTCACAAAATGAAGAGCTGCTGATTTACATCCAAGTCAGATCATTCTATACTGTCATCCATTTGTTACCAGTTTATAAGCCAAATCCCATTCAGCTATAAACATGAGGAAAGACATCTGTAGGAAAAGATGTGCTTAGAGACCCAAATTTCCCCAGTCACCTTTTCTTAACCACACAAACCAGGAAGATAACAACATTTTATACAGTAAGAGACAAAATGCAAGTGAAAAAGTACTCCACAAAAAATACACAGCACCAACATTCTGTAAGTGAAACCAAACTAGTTCTAGATAACAGGATATGATGAACCTCTGAAGTCTACAGATCTGCACAAGACTATTCTTTCCCAGGGGCCTCATGCCTCCTGCTGCCCTACACAGGAAACAAGTTTGCAGCAAAATTGGTATATTTTGGACCCGAACAATTCCAAACCACAGTGACTTCCACAGTAGGCAGCTCTAGTTGTGGGATGAGGGGGAAAGGGTTACTGTGATGAGACATCACTGCCCAAACCAGAAAGAAATTACTGCAGTGGGATGCACACAGGCCATCCCACCCGAACAGTGACCATTTAACTAGATGTTGTAACAGCCGGGAGGATTGGTCTCAGCCTCTGAAACCAGGCTCAACAGCTCACTGCCACTCTCACTCCAGGGAAGTGGAAAAACAAGGAAAGGAGAAGATTCGTGGCCAGAACCACAGTTACTGGCTTCATCTCCACCAAAAACCTGTACTCACGCATGTGTTGGCATCTGCCCTATTGTTATTTGTCACACAATTAACTTCTAATGCTTTTTTTTTATTGTATAGCATTCCATACCTGAATAGTGTGGAAAAAGTTACAAATATGGTAATTTTACTTGCAATTTCTCAATATGTCTACTTAGTCTCACAAAATATAATAGCATTAGATTTCCACTGTGAAGTTTTAGTTAGGAATATACCCAACAATCTTATAGAAGTGAGGGATAACCAAACTAGGAAAATCAGGTTTTTTTCAGCTTATCACATATCACTCAGGGATGTAAGAGTGTCAGAGAGCACTTTTAAACTTGCATTCAAGGGGTCCCAGAACTTGTACTCTTCAAGTGCATTCTAACATAGTCTCAATACCCTCCAAGGAGCTCTTGGGAATAAGAAAGTTTGAGAAATTTCTATTACCTTGTGTGTTAAACAGGAAGTTCAATGTATCAATGTACAGAGGAATTCACTGGCTCTTACTCTCTTCTGACTGCTGAATAAATCTCTGTATTACAAAACTTTAAAAATATATGGCACAGCTTGTAAAAATCCATGCTTTCAAGTCTACACAAGATACAGCTTTCCTTCCAAGAGAAGCAGAACCTTCAAATGCCATTACTAGATTAACAGAAACAGACAAACAAGCTATCTCAGACAGTGCTTCCAACACAAGCAGAGGATGATTTAACCAAAAAAAGATCTGAAGAGACAAAATATTTAAATTTGGGGATCATGTTACATATAGCTACTCATTTAGGAGTGCTCAAAGACAGATCATATCACACCACACAGGAACTATCCACAGGAATTTAGTTTTATAAGTTCCAAAATGGAAATCCTCATTCTGTGTATACACTCAAAACCACTTGGTCTCTTCCCTAACAAGGTCCAAATGAATTCCTAGTATCTGTATAATTCCAGTTTGGGTACTTATCTTGGGATGTGATCTGGATGCAACGATTTTCCCAAAGTCTGCCTATTAGGGAACTGCCTCCCAATGCAAGCACCCAGCCAATTCTACAGAAAAGAGCACTGAAAAGTCTTAAAAGCATCTAGGCACCAGAAGAAAACAGGAAAGCCATTTTGTCAGTATCTTAAGCACAGTCTTTTCACCTTATGGAACTTGTAACCCTTCAAGTCAACTTGAAGAGACTGTGTTTAAGATATTCATGAAAATACGCTGTAATCCTGTATTTGCAAAAACAGGCTATAGCGATGCATGGTAACAAGTTTGAATTAACACGACCAAACCTAAACAAAAGAGCAAAGTTCATTGGTAAAACAGAAGGGTCCTGGCAATTACCCTGCTGGTCTCTGGCTCCTGTTTTCACACCGTGGTGGCGACTGGTTCAAACATAGCCAGCAAAGCAGTGGCTGTTTGCAGCACAAGTCAGCCATCACTCTCCACAGAATCAGAACTCCACCAGCTCCAGCAGGTCAGTGTAGAGATTCCTATTCATCCTAACAAAACTGTTCACAACAGCCTGCCCTACGAGCAGGTCTGCACTTCTGATAAGGGAATATGGAGGTGCTCCTCCCAGGGAGGGAGAGGCTTCAAGCTTCCTCTACTACTTCTTCCTCTTCAGACCTTTCAGGGAATTCACTGTTCCTCAGAGACCGACATTGGAGGCCTGGCCAGAGCCCACATTATACAATGAATAGTGACTCCTCCTATCCATGCCATCCCAACTCCTCAGCCTTTCGGTTTTTCACAGGCAGAAACATGCACTGATAATTGAGTTTTATCAAAATTTGTAACTTATGTATAATAAAAGATACAATGCCTTACTTGCAGTTAAGAAGATCCATTGCAGAGGCAGCAAGCATAACATATTCCACGGAATACAGAAGCAGAAAGTGGTATTTCAGCTGGGTTTAACTCCAAGTATGACAGAGACCCACTACACAACACTGCAAGTAACTATGGATTAAAATAGCCATTTAAACAGATTTAGACCTTTAGAACTTGGTGTAATACTTCCAGAATCCTCTGGATTTCTACAATATAAGTCAAGAGAAAGTGGGGTTTATTATCTGCAGATTTAGCTGAGAATAAAAGCATGACTACTAAAGAACCTACTTTCAGAAGATTAGCAATGTTACTGCTTGAAGCTCAGGACTAATCTACTAAGAATTCATTAACCTATCAATCACTGTAGCAGAAACACAGAACTAAGTGTCTGCTTTGAATAATCTATACTTTGTTCCCTCATCCTACTGCAGTCCAATCAATTCTGGGCTGAAACTACCACTGTTAAAATGCAAGCTAGTTCTACTGGAAAAACATTTACTGAAGTCATCTATGGAAGAAAACCAACCTCTTCCCTCAAAAAAACCCCACAACATGTTTTATTTCATTAGGCAATGCATCAACTTGAAGCCTCTGCATGTTCTGATTAGTCCAATTTCAACTCCCCGAGACTAAAGCTCAATCAAATGATTATGAGCACCAGGTACCTCAGAAGGTGCTGATTTGCAAGAATGATCATGATGGATCAGACCAAAGGTCCATCTCACTCAGTACCCTGTGGAGCAGCTGGGCTGAAAACAGACAAGGACAAAGGGGTGCAGAGGAGGCTTGGTGGTGACTGGGAGATCTCAGAAGTTGTTCCACACAGCATCAGAAGCCCTGAGATGGAACTGAGGAATAAGGGTGCAGCAGCCCAGACAAAGATGCTTCACATTGCCAGGCATGTCCAGTCACAAGCGGGTGAGTCCAGGCCACCAATGCCAAGGTGTCTATGCCCGCCAGAAGGCTGAAAGCAGCTCCCCACTGTGCCAGCATGGCCTGGGCCAAGGGAAGCTTTGCTCTGAACAGGGCTGGCTCCATCTGTGCTCAAGCTGTTTGTTCTTCAGCCACCACAATGGCAATGGCAAGATGTGGCCAGGAGGATCTGCCTACATTAAAAGAACAGCAAACAGGTGGCTCTGCAGGAAATAAAACGCAGCAGCTCTGAGGGGATGTCTAGAAAATGAGTGTAAGAATTGGGCAAGTACATACAACATGTACCCTAGTGCTCTCAGGAGGCTCTCCCTGCACCTTCAGCTCAAACCACACTTAGCTTAGGCCGTCCCAGTGTATTTAGCAACTTCAACAAATCTTTCTACGATGCAGACTGTATCCTGCTTTCTCAGTAGCTTCACAGAAAATGGAATGACAGTGAAGACTTTACAGAAAATGTAAGGAAAACTCCTCAAGAAATAAGTGGTATGTGCACCAAATTTTACTCAATTTAATTTGCAGTGCCAACCTGTCATCTTGGGCATGTATGCCCCCTTAAACTAAACGTGCTTATATATGTTTTGCAGATCATCTAAAGTCTACAAGCATCCAGGACTGGAGACTGAAAGTTTTTTTGCTAGATGTAAACTAAGTTGACAAGGGAAGGACAAACTTCATTTGAGCCTCTTCTTTGTCAGGGATGAAGGCCTGAAAGTCAAACTAGTTGCAGTCATCTGCTTACAAGAAAGAACTGAGAAAGCAACATGGATCTGGTGGGGGAAGGAACATTTTCACCGTAAGACTTCAGTGCAAGTTTCACTGTGGTGTTGTCTGTATTGGATTTATATCCCTCCCTCCCTATCACATTATCCAATTTACACAGGAACAGTCACAGTGTGAAGTAGTGAGGTTTTTTGGCTTTTTTTGAAGCAGCACTAATTCTTCCCTCTCCCCCATCCCAAGAATAAGTTAAGAATAGATGGAGAAATCTTTAGAGAAGTGAAATAGAAGGGAAGGAAGTAAGAATAAAAACTTCTGAAAGAGAACAGCTGACAACCCAAGGAGATACCACAAAGCTCTACATGAAAATGAATCAGTTGGAAGAACAGCATGGTAAATCATCGGGACAATTAGTACATTTCTGGGTTGTATCTTCCAGAGAGCTTCTCTTAACTGATATATCCAGTACTCCATGGGATGAAAAGCTTATTCAGAAATTTACAGACTAATGTTTGCCTGTTACTACCAAGCTTCTTGAAGCCCACTAACTGCTTGCACAGGACATATGTCCCCAGTTATTAAACTGAATGCTAGTTAAACACTGCATGACAGAAGGAAAGCTCCCAGTTTATGTAGTAATTACCACCCCTCTCCCCCCAGTATTTAAGAAGCAACTGATCAGTAATATCTTTTTTATTACAGATTCAAGGCTCCATAAAAACATGAAGACTTGAAAGGCTAAGTTATCTCTTCACCAACAGGACAGGCAAGATTTACTTCTCTATATACTTAAAATTAATAAGCAGAATATAGTTTAAATTAATAAGCAAAAAAATATGTTCTGCATTCTGTGCAGGGAAAGAGACTGAAAAAGCTCAGAAATCCACTTGTTAAAAAAAAATCAGGTCACCAGGATGCTGTATAGCATTCAAGCTTAACCTAGAGAGGCAAGATACAGTTTGGTCGCCTGTTCACAAAAAGCAGGTAACATCTTCCCACAGGCTGCTTGCAAAACAGGCAACATCATATATAGATGATGTAGTTTTTGGTAGTTTTGTGGTTTTGGTTGTTACTCTTTTACACAATAAATCACAACCGGTAATTTTATATTACTTCTTGCAAGAAATTCCCCTCCAGAATCCCAACAGACACGCATACCTATTTCAAATTTTGACAACTGAACTGTACATACAGGAATCTTTTCACTAGAGATCCCTTTCTTAGCCATTATCACCAATGCCTTAAATATGAAATTACTTTGATCAACCTATGAGAAGAGAACTAACCAGTTAAACACTCCGTTGACTTGGCGGGGTGACGTGGTGCAGGCTCTGAGGGGTGCTGGACACCCACTGATGGGGGTGCAGGAACGCCTTTGACATGTAGGGTTTCTTAAAGATTGTGTAAGATGGGAGCTCTGCAAGAGAAAAAAAATGGAATCTCAAACTCAGTAAAGCTTAATGTGGCAATGAAGCTGAAGAAGAATGAGGGGAGAGAGAAAACAAAGAGTAATCTAATGAACACTTTGTAATTTTAATATTGAAATTACATAGGCCCAACATATCAATCACATGTCATTTATTCAATTGTATTTCATGCAACAACCTCCAAATCAACCCAAAGTCATATTCTAAATGTTCTTACACATCACAAAATCAGTAACAAAAGAAAGCTTAGTTCTCTTAAGCTGGAGATTATTTTCAGAGCAAGATGGTCCAATTTTTGAGCTATTCTGCCTTTTCCACTAGACTGTACTATAGCAAAAACTGTACTAAATGTTGTACTAGTTTCACAGAATATTTCTGATGTTAACGAAATACTAGTGTTATTTAAGAACATTTGATGTTAAACACACACTCATTTGACACGATTCTGAAGTGTCACTACACTTTTGACTTCCACATCATTAAACCCCATATCTGCAGTTCACTGCATGCATATATCTACACTAGCATTAAACAACCCCCCCCAAAGGCAAGAGAGCAACAGGAGTACTGCACTATCAATGTCACAGCTTCCTCCCTTGAAGGAAGCATCTCCTTGTCAAATAATTAATACAGGAATTTACTGAGTCACAGACTGTATCCAGAACACAGCATTCAGTTGGTAGAGCCTCCATGAACTTGTTTATTCCCTTTTTGAACAATGTAATTTTGCCACAGAATATTTCAGATCTGAATGCAATTACTGACTCTGTACTTTCTTTTAGTAGATATTTATCATACAATAAAAAAAAACAGTGAATCATCCCATGTTCATCTTGAATCTATCAAGCACAAACAGTCACCTTTGTTCCCACCGGAGTTCAGTTACACAGTATTCAGATTCTGCAGCTTACCCTTAGACATATCAGAGCACCTTCCCCTCAAAATTTGCAACAGAAAAAGTTAAAGCGGGCTTTCAAGAAAAGGAGGAGTCTTAATTTTTTTTGTGTCCTCTGAAACATGAGTATTTTCCCTGCTCTACATCTGCAGCTTGTGACAGTTGACCCTTCACAGAAATTAAGGCTAAAAGTACCTATAAGTCCCTTGGCTTGGTGACCAGAAGTCACCCACCACCACCCCAAAAAAAACAGGTCCTGAACACCACTTAAAGTCAATCCTTTAAAAAGGTCTTTAAAACCATCATACACAAACAATGCAAAAAAGTGCCATCAACACCAAGACTCTAGCAACAGTTTAAGATCAGAAACTAAAGTGATCCCAAATACTGGTTTAAAGGGTTTTTTCATGACTGCAAACTCAGTAACTGTTCACAGACCTTGCACAGTAAATTAACATTCACAATAGATTTCTGGGGTAGGTTTCTTTGTTTTGTGGTTTTGTTTTCCCTTGTTTAATGTTGGAGGACTAAGAATACATGACAGTACAAGAGCGTTAAAAAAGCATAAGTTGAAGTAAGTTCAGCTATGTTAAATACAAAGTATAGTAAACTGATATCAGCTAATGCATTAATAGATGAGAAAAAGCCAGCAAGAATGAGTTCTAAAGAAATGTTAAAATAGCATATTAAAACCAAATTTTTTGATGCGATTTATAAACTGCTGATAATTTAAGACTTGCCTTAATAGCAGTTTGTTTCTTCACTTCTATCGCTGCAAAATTACGTGTTTCTTGATTACTGACCTGCTTCTGCATATTATACAGGAAACGGGAAGGCACAGCATCTCCTGCAGGGCACCTTGGGATAGAAGATGAAGGCGAGAGCCACTTATTCTTTCTGGAGGTCACCAGTGACACAGAACCCAACTGGTCCTGCTTCTTCATTAGGTTTCCAGGCTGATGGTCACCACCAAGGACTACTGGACCCTGGGGATAAAAAGCAACACCAAATTCCACTCATGGAAGCCACAACACAACAAATATTTCTTAAATATACATTAAAAACAAACTACTTAGAATTTACATTTTGAATTAATGAAGCTCTCCAACCTAGGGGAAGCAATTTAAGGAGGATACATTACTAGGTCAACATCAGTGCTGTTTGTTTTTCCTAGAAGAGCTGTCCACAGCCATGGCTTATAATTAACATGCTGGTTTCTCCAGCTCTGCTCACAGCTACAAGGAGGTATAACTGAGATCAGCAAAAAGGAAATAAAGGCACAAGAGTGCCCACAGAACATTACTCACTTGGTATCATTGGTCATGGACCAGCAAACATGGGTGATTGCAACTAGAGAACATAGACTATTCAGAATAACACGGCAGTAATTAATAAGTACTGCTCAAAAGGTGATGATTGCCATGATTAAGGCTACCATCCTCCCTATTTAATTTCTGTTTTTATAACGGGCAAGGAGAACTGGCCACTCTGCTGTTCAGTTTGTTCTGCTCCCACCACACACATCCTCTTCATCCGCAGCAGCGTGTGCCTTGCAGCACACACACAATGCCCTACACACAAACCCCTTTCTCTTGACTAGCTTCTCTGTGCTCAACAGCAGCTTACTAGTTTCTCACACCAACAAAGTATCTCTTTAGTAGAAGAGATGGGAAGTAGCTGGAAAGTTAGCAACCCTTACAGGGAAATTTAATGTTATTCACTGTGTAGTTCACACTTTATAGCACCTGTGCTATAATTGCACACATACTTGTGAATGGAAAAGAAAACACTATGCAGAAAAATTATTTCACACATTTGCATTCACGTCTGTATAAACATCATAAATGCTTGAAAACAGTAACTGCTTTACAGTGAATTAAAGATAATCATAAGCTAATTTGGTTAAAGAAATATAGCTAAGACATTCCAGTTAAAGATCCAAAGCATCTGAAAAGTTAGTATTCTCCCTGATCTTCTTGTGGTGCAATAGAGAATAACGTTATCAAAGTCTAGGGCTGTTAGTCATTATTTTCCATAGCATTAGAATAGAATCAAAGAGCAATTTAGATCAGAAGGTAAACCTGGAAGTCACCTAGCCTAAGGCTCCCCTCAAAGCAGGTCTGACTGACCCTCTCGTTGGCAATCCTAGCCAAGAACAGCCACAAATTAAGGCTGTCCTCACCTCAGATCTTGCAGGAGCACCTACAAAAGTGTACAAAGGAGTAAAGCTATTCAGACACCGCTCTTTATTTTTGTCAGGGACACATTATGCCCCAGTGGAATTGTAAGTTTTAAGTTCATCAAAAATCACCCAACGTATTTGATTTACAAAAGCTGATGCAAACGGAAAGTGCATTTATCCAGAGAAAATACACACATATGCAGTTAAGTACAATACTTAAAACCCTTTTCCTTCCAGACAAAGGGCACGAGGAAGGAAAACACTCAAGCCCAGTAAAAATCCTCACATCCTGCTCCCTGCCCCCGCCAACTCTAGGGAAATGAGCTTTGCAGTTTACACTGAAAGCCAGACTTAAATAACTTCAAATTGGAACATGAGAGTGATTTCAGAAGTTCAGAAGCACACCCTGACAGAATTGACTCAAGCGTTTCCAGAGAGTTTTGTAGTGGACCAAGAGGCTCATAAAAGGGGAACCCCCAAAACACATTGCAAGTTTTGAAGACAGAAAGCTCCCCCTCCCCCTGGAAATCTAGTCACACGGAAATAAATATACTAGTCAAGAAATGAGTATTCATCCTATCTATTTTCTAGCATAATGCTTCTCAGATATTGAAGTGAAACATTAAAAGGTCATGGCTGAAAAGCAAAAAAATTGTGTACACAGCATTCTGAGATTTAAAGATCCACATGTGTTAAACGGTGACTTTCCAGCAGGCATCAAGGCTTGAAACATAATGGTACTCTGATGGTTCCCTGGCACTACGGCCGTTTAGAAATCAACACTTGCAATGACCAACTTGGTGGCCTACACCACTGTGGAGCCCTGTTCCACTAATGAGCTGCTCTGCTTGCACACAATGATGAAATTAAGCCACTCCTCCCTCAGCAAGCTCTTACTATAATTTTTGTGAAGTAGACAGAAATCACAGCCCTGAAAAAATAAAAGTAGCACCTCTTACTGGTACAGGACTAACTCAAAAGCTCTAAAGCTTTTTTGCCCTCACCTTCATTTCTACAGAGAAAATACCACTCTGCTAAAGAAATAGCCTGTGAATAGCTTCCAGAGAACCTCCCAAGTCATAAACCAGAAAGCTAAAATTACCTTGGCAGCACGAAGTTGCTTGTATATATCTGTCTGCTGTCTTATTCGATATTCTAAATCAGAGATTTGAGCCTGCAACCACGTCCAGCGGCAGATAATGGCTGCTCTCTCCGTGGCCCACTGGCACTCTGCATGGCGACGTCTGAAAAGCAAGAGTTAGCTTGTACTCATCATTTAAGTAACAGTTTCAACGCTCTAAAGTACAGTTTGACAGAAATTCAAGAACAATTTCTCTGTTGTGATTAAGAGTTTGTGGGGGACAAATGAGTTTTTCACCCACAAATTCTACCAATATCTAGCTGTAATTTACAAATCCTATCCCCAAGATAAGAGTGGTCAATACCATCCTTCAATCGTGCAACAAAATATATTAAAAACGAGCAGGTATCATTATTGTGACTACCACAAACAGTGCAGAAGTCCAGATCTTTCTAAATAAGCACAGAAACAACTTCTCTCCTCTGCAATTTCGG
>NW_020799095.1:3319892-3330627 GCF_003259725.1 Athene cunicularia
GGGGGGGGGAGGGAAAATCACAAGAACAACCGCCTGAAGGACAAAGTCCTATGTGCTGCTGACCACAGAGCAGGACTAACCTGTATTTGCAACACTCCTCATAGCTGCTCGTGTAACCTCTACCAACAAAAATCCCATATACGCCCTTCAGGAGGGTACCCCAGTGCTTCACCATCTCAGCTGCAAGATTTTAATTCTATTGCTTGAATGTCTGTTGCTGTAATAGACCATCACACCAGTGACACATCCAACACCAGATATTAAAAACCATCCACATGGATAATACTTTATTGATACTAAAAGTAGTGTCTTCACTGGAAGTTACTGTTTGAATGAAGGTTTCAAGGACTGCACTGTAAATTCTACTGGGCTCACCAGCTGATGAGACGTGTTCCAGCTTCGGGCATCTTACTGGCCTGCCACACAGCATCCCTGCCTGACAGTCAGAACCTTTAACCTACAGACAGACAAGCAGTGGCCACCTAAATTATGGCAATTTAAGAAGTAGTTGTGCCCAGCACAACAGCCTGTGGCACCCACTGTAACACCTGACACACGCATCATACCTATAGGAAAAAGAGAAAGAGGCAGATAATGTCCCACATCTAGTAAACAGTTTGAATTTCTTTTGCTGAAGCAGAAAAGTCACCTTGCATAATGTTTTTTCATAATTTTAGTTATACTGCTTACTAAACAGCCCCACAAACTACTATATCACTACTAACTGAAGCACATAGGTGGAGTTTATTGACAAGAGCTTTTCCACAGAGGAAAATACCCGATGCAAGTACATTTTTGATCCACAATGGGGATTTTTAATACACAGCCTTGAATTCTGTGACCTACGGCTTGGGCAGTTCGGTGGCAGCACTGTGGGGGGAGAACTGGCACTGCAGTCACATAATACAAGGCAATATAAACCTTTGTAGGCTGCAGGAGATGCTACAACAAGGTTATTCTTATGAAAGTGCTCTTCTCTTTCAATACCTACACCCATAAATAAACTCACAATCCTGAAACAACCTCAGGGCTCAGACTCAGAATTTTGTTATTCTAAGTAAGTAGACTAAGAAAGATTTTGTAGCTCACAACTACTAAAACCACTTAGCATTTGATCTGAATTTATGGAGATTGAAAGAAGCACACATTCAAGTAATCCTCATAATAAGAGCAAGATACAACTACAGAGTAGTAGTACTTCAATCACTTAAGAGTTGGAAACAATGGCTAATGCAAACTCTACTTCACAAATGGAAATTTGTGAAAGCTCCAGTGTATGCTTTTGCTATCACCAATAGTTTGCAATAATTTCAAAAATCTTCTAGCAGAGGCAGGAATCCGCCTGCAAAAGAATAGGGATAAAGAATAATTTTCAAGTTTAATTTTCTGTTCTTAACTCAAGAGCACTCACTTCACAATCTGATGTGATTCAACTCAAACCTCTATTGCCAACCCCATGGTGGGTTTTTTTAGCTCTCTTCAGGAAATGTGTGACCTACTTCACATCAGCAGTATAAGGGCTAAAGAACAAAGATCAGAGAACAATTAAGGATAAAACCACTTTGGGGAAATGCTAAGAGGGCTCTTTTTCATCAGTGTGGGGAGTCTGACATATCTGCATAGGATGAGATGTGGCAACAGTTTAAAAACTCTAATTTTAATGAAGAAACACATAAAAATATTTAAAGAAATATATCAAGTCTAAGAACAGAGCACTGACTAGATGAAAAAATCAGACATCGCGAAGAAAAATTTGGGATTGTCTTTAAATTAAAGCTTCTAGAAACAATTGGGAATCAATATGTGAGCAGAGAGAGAAAAATGAGAAGGGGCCTCAAGCTAACGATGCAACTTCAAAGCAACTTCAAAGAGTCCAGTTAGCACATCAGTCAGTGAGAGACTTCTGAGTGACAAGCTCATGCCAAAGGGAAACCAATCCAAAATCTGGCTGACCAGACACTCTGTAAAGAGATTTTGCCACAGGAAGTTTAGCTGACACGTGCTCCTGAAAACAGACCCACTTTTACTGATGCAAAGACTTTTGTCAAGCCAAATAATGTCTCTTCAAAGCATTGTTTACCTTCCAGCCTGAAATCCATTTTATTGCAGACATTTCCTTTTATTTAATTTATTTTTTAAATACTATCATCTTCCTCTTCTAATGGTCAGGATTTTTTTTTCTTTCTCCAAACACACTACAGCAAGAACATGTTGTTTCAAATGTCTGAAAACACCGAAGCATCCAATCTGTTCTCTCCCAGTCTTCAAATGTGACAATGCAACAATCAAAAAATAAGGTAAGCAGGCCTACTTTACAAATAAAAACAAGCACTGATCAAAAGTGGACAGCAAAAAAAAAGTATAAAAGTAATTCTGAGCTAAAGGTGTCTAAAAAATAGGAAAGAGGTTTTGGGCTACCTTTTTTGTTGTTGCTGTTTTTTAAGATGTTTTCTGTTGGAAAAGACCTTGAAGATCACCCAGTCCAACCATCAACCCAACATTTACAGTTCCCAACTCCACCAGATCCCTCAGCACTGGGTCAACCCGACTCTTCAACTCCTCCAGGGATCCTGGGGACTCCCCCCCTGCCCTGGGCAGCCCATTCCAACACCCAACAGCCCCTTCTGCAAAGAAATCCTTCCCCAGAGCCAGCCTGACCCTGCCCTGGCACAGCTTGAGGCCATTCCCTCTTGACCTGGCGCTGGGTCCTTGGCTCAAGAGACTCATCCCCCCTCTCTGCACCCTCCTGTCAGGGAGTTGCAGAGGGCCAGGAGGTCTCCCCTCAGCCTCCTCTTCTCCAGACTGAACCCCCCCAGTTCCCTCAGCCGCTCCCCAGCAGACCTGTGCTCCAGACCCTGCACCAGCTCCATTGCCCTTCTCTGGACACGCTCGAGTCATTCAATGGCCTTTTTGGGGTGAGGGGCCCAACACTGAGCCCACTCATCGAGGGGCAGCCTCAATTGCAGCACCACCAGAACTCTTTCAAACTCCACTCCGATTAAACCAAGTTATAGATGATAATAGGGAGGGCCAAGGGAAGATACTAGTGCCCTGGAAGTTCTTCTGCCGGAGAGACCACCACAAAGGCTGGTAACACAGAGCCATAGAAAGACAAAAGGCAAACTGAAGGCTTCCTCAGAATTGCTACTTTAGCCTAAGAATTCATAAACATACCAGGATTTAGTGAGCTATAAACCCCGTCATAATCAACTGCAATAATCCACAGCCATGTAAGTCTTGATTATTTAGGGCTGGGTAGAGTGTCACCTTTCATACGTCAGCTGACCACACTTTAACAGAGGAAGAACAAGGGAGGCAAACCTGCAACTCATACTAGGTTGCCTTCTTGGCTTGCAGACTTAACTTTTCTTCCTAAAGAGGATGACATACTCACTTTACTTGCTTTTTCCATTCACAACTTCATATTATGGTTTATTATTCCCAATCGCTCTAGAAGAGTTAACTGCAACAAATTCACTAAGGATGCACATTACTGAATCTCTCAAATCCAAACAAGTCCCCAGAATATCCAAACAAAAATAGTATGATGCAGTTAGTTTTAAAATCCAGATTTCTGCACTGTCAGTGCTTTTCAGATTCTAGTTGTACAGAAAATGAAGAAAATGCCTGTAATATGAAAAGGAGTCTGTAACAATAGCAAATTATTAGTACCAAACTGCTCTTGGGGAAAGCCATAAAACAAATTATATCAGATAGCAAGCATTCTGAAAAAATTCAAGACAGCCTGTGTGCGTATTCATATGGATAATTAGCTACATTTGTATGACATTTATTGCTACCATTATGCAATTGTCACAAACAAGCACATTAGTGTCTTTGACATATCACAGCTTCCCACAGCCTTGATAATAATTGCTATACTTTAGTACTAAATCAATTAAAACTTGGGTAACTGTCAAACAGGTTTTTCTTTCTTTCCCTAGAGAATGAGTAGCAAACAGGCAGGTACTGAAGTAAGTCACATGAAAACTGAATTTGATTAAACTGACATCCAAGGTAATCGACACGCTACAGAACTGCTATTTAACAGCATGCAGGAGAATCCCTTTACCAGTCCAAAAAAAAAATCTAAACCAGTTGAAAATCAACTTCAATTTTTAAGGAAACTCATAAAAATCTTGTTTATAGACAGACAGCTATAAAGCTTCCCCCAGGACAGACCACAGGGTACTGACATTCACCTGACCAGGCAGAGCAGTCACCACATGCCGAATTAGCTCCAACAATTTCTCTGGCAGTGCACAAAGCATGAACAGTCCTTCCCTTCTCCTTTCTGAAACCTCTTACTTTCAGTTCTCTCCCAACCATTTTTCTTCCTAACACTGAAAAGGACTGTGCTTACTATGGCAACTAATACCAGTTTCTTTCTCAAATGTGTCCGTTGCCACTAGGAAGGTATGAAAACATCTACGGACAGTAGCCATTTGAATAAAGGCAAGCAGTTAAAACAATATCTGAAGGAACTTACTACCTCCTCTCTAGGTATTTTGATGACCAAGGCTGATGACAAGGATGCAGCAATTACATTTGACTTCTTGAGCCTGGATATCAAGCTTCTGTTTTCAGAAGTAGTCTTCCAGGAAGCTTTCTCTCTTCCTCCTGACAATGAATGACTCAAGCTCACTAGATCTAGTAAATGAAAAATACTGGTTTCAAAACGAAATGGAAGGAAATGCATTAAGACTCAGGTTACATAAGAACTGTTTAACTGCATCTTCAACTGCATGTGTGAAGTTGTTGGGTTTGGTTTTTTTTAAGGAAGGTTTTCTGTATCTATATAAAAACCCAAACAGGCCATATTCAGATTACTAAAACAGTATTAAAAGAAATAAGAATATGGGTCAGACTTCTTTGTGGAAAGCTCTGCATCCCGCATCCCACAGCCCAAAAGAGTGCTCAACCTGGCAGACCACCATTCAAAGATACAATTAATATTTTTTCTTCTTTGGTGACATTTTCCCCTCGGAGTTTCTGAGTGTCCTTACGCTTGAGGGTAGCACAATCCTCACAACCTGACGATACCAAGTGGGATCACTTGCCTCAGGGAACATAAGGAGAAGATACCTCTTCTGAGCACACCAGATCAATCTCATATGCTTAAACTTCAGTCATGAGATGATGGGAACACAGCAGCAGACACTGCCCCAGGAAGATCAGAGGAAAAAAAAACCCAACAAGGCGGCATGCCCAGATTTTAATGCACTAGGCCTGGAACCACAGTTATATTAGGCATAAGCATATGCAGTCTTCAAGGGAAAAGATTTTCTAAGGCTTATTCAGATAAATTCTTTCAAATTTGATATGTGCTTTCACCTCAAACACCCAAATTTCCCTATCCTCACTTTAAATCATTGTCTACAACAAGTTCTTGACAGGTATCAATCTGTTCCTTACAGATTCATAGACTGAAGATCTCAGACTTCATAGACTTACAGACTCATAGACTGAAGATAGAAGGAAGAAATTTTTTTACAGTGAGTGTGGTGAGACACTGGCACAGGCTGTCAGAGAGGTGGTAGATGCCCCCTCCCTGGAAGGGTTCAAGGTCAGGCTTTGGGCAACCTGGGCTAGTTGAAGATGTCCCTGCTCATAGCAGGGGAGTTGGACTAGATGGCCTTTAAGCTCCCTTCTAACCCAAACCATTCTAGGATCTGAATATTGCCTCATGGTAGGGAGGTCAAGATCAGAACATTACAATGGTCATTTCCAGTCAGAAGAGAAAATTCACATGCTTTTGCCATTAGTTTAGGTACATTATTACAAAGTAAGAAATTTCCAGGTGTAGTTATCCACATCTAGCTTTCCACAACATTGGGAGAGTTACTACAGTATTAGCAGTCATCAAAATGAGAAAATAACCATTTAATACAGATTAGTTGGAGGAAAAAAAAAAAGCAATTTCCAAACACTGATTTTGCCAGATAATCTAACATGAGAAAGATCAATGTACAGGTGCATGTTCAAGCCTTAAGTAAGAATGATCTATCATCAATAAGCTTTTTTCCACTTCAAATCTCATTGAGTTGTTTTTTAGAATTTAGCTGATAATGCAGCAAGCAAAGAAAACCAACATGTTGATTAAAGGAAATACAATTACACAAAAGAATCTAGAAGTAGAGAGAATAAAACAAAACAGCAAGAATACACAACTGATTTTCAAGCTTCTATTGCATCTGTTCCATTCTATAGGCCTCGCTCCCCCTTCCCCAATCTCAGCTTCCCTCTGCTTGCCCACGCTGCCCCTTCCCCAGCACAACACACAAAAAGCACCAATTAGTCCAAAAAACAACCCAACGCCAATTTCCATACAGTTGGCTGGTCATTAGCAGCCACCTGCCTTCAATTAAGAGCAAAATTTTAACCTGCTCCTCTGTTTTCTGTGGACACCTTCCACAGGTCCAGAATCAAAACTCAGAATTATATCCAATCGAGTTTGTTTCTGTGAGAAAGAGAAAACATGCAAAAGCTGAAGTAAGATTTCACTCAGCCAAATGTAACTGAAGTATCCAACACAGCAGATTTGTGAATGCCTGCATGAGAGTACATGCAGAGGAAAATGGAAAGGCAAGCTGTGGGCAAATCCCAGCTGGGATTTATACTGCTCTAGTGACAAAAAAACAACCCATGAGCTCAACTTGAAAGCCGCTGCAATTGAGAAATGTAAAGCAGCTGAGAACACATTTTAAGTTGAAGCCAAAGTCAAAAGTAAAACAGGAAAATCACGTACTACTTATTTTTCAAGCCATTACCCACACCAAACATCAGTATTTCATTGTTTCTGCACTAAATTATAAACTGGAAATAATAACATTCCTTCAGATAGGCTGTTTTATGACAATTATGTAGATTAAGCAACTAATCTATGATTAAAGAGTTGATGTAAAAGTGAAGAACACAGAGGACTCTGTAGCCTTCAGTTATACACACCAGCTGTAGGTGTTTATAGGTCTCTCAAATCTAGGTTGAAGCAGTTTGTTACATAGACCGGCTATTCCATAATGGCATATTTGGTGCAAGTATGGTTGGTGGGACCCACTTTAACTAGGCGGTTTTTCTCTTGAAGACATTTTCTTAACCCAACAGCCCTCTTTAGGGCCACAACAGGGCTGAAGTCTCTTCCTCCAAGTGGTGATCCTGGACTCCTAAACAAAAATATATGGTGACTGAACACAGACAAACCAGGGGGGAGCTGAGAAGAACTGTAAAAACTTTTCATCAGATTTTAATGATTGGCATCAAATTCAGAATTAGCACATTAAAATACCATAAACTGGGACATCTGAGCAAGAAGAGTGTTGATGCTATTACTTTAAATTCATATGGAATCACTGCAATAAACGTATTGTAACAGGAGCATGTGCATTAACAGATTAACTTATTGCCCTTTCTCTCCAAATTTGAAGACCCTTCATGAGAAAATTGAAATAAGTATGTGATGCAGTCTAGTGCTTTAAATCTCGAATTAAGACTTAGT
The DNA here is from genome assembly GCF_003259725.1 of Athene cunicularia. Lineage (NCBI taxonomy): Eukaryota > Metazoa > Chordata > Aves > Strigiformes > Strigidae > Athene > Athene cunicularia. The sequence continues at coordinate 3,327,388 of NW_020799095.1, forward strand.
GGCCTGTGGCCACAAAAAGTATTTAAAGGGTGTCCATGGGGAAGGAAAGGTTGAGAACCCCTGCTTTAGAATATTCTTCTGCAAGTTTTTTTCTGTTTTGCAAGACTAGAATTAAGAAAAAATTCAGGAAAAATACCTGAATACAAAACTTCATCTTAACATGCCTTTGCTAGAAATATAAATGTACAACACCTCTCTGAAACATTTCAGTTCCCATAAAAATCCAAGATGAGTTACTTTCAAGGGGAAACTACATGGCAAATCAATAGGAAGAAAACTGAATAAATACAGAATGTGTCTAAATACCACACATTTCTAAGCATGCAATGAAATATCTAGACACATAAGCCAGAGGAAAATGAAGAGGATGAATGCCATGCTGGGAAAGTTATAATTTTATGAAGTCGCTACCTTGGATTTGTGCATAATTTTTTATCCACTTTTGACTGCCAAGTAATCAATTCTAAGGGGTTTTTTAATTTTTTTTTTTAAATAAACAGAGGGAAACAGAAAGACAACTATACAAAGACTTAACTCTCTGGCTGATGCCCTCTACTCTGCCACCTTCTTGGCCTCCTGGCAGTAAAAGCTTTCAACAAACTCCCTCACAGGTTTTGGGGAGCCCTCTATCCTAATAGGAATGACTCTCCAAAGGGCTGCTGCTCTGTTACATTTTTCATTGTTGCTCTATGAATGCGGAGGGTGGCAGAATCAGGTCACATCCACTTTGCTGATGCTCAGAAAAGCTCCAAGGGCCCAAGGAGACAGGAATGCAGTGGTTTACAGTGAAGAAAGAGTGCACGGAATTACACACATTTCCATCTGAACAACTCCAGCTTCTGAAGCAGAACGAGGACAAATAACGTAGAAAACATTAACTCATCAAGGACTGACTGTATTGGGTTTGTGTTGTGAGGTTTTGGTAGTGGGGGGACTACAGCGGTGGCTTCTGTGAAGCTACCAGAAGCTTTCCCCGTGTCTGACAGAGCAGATGCCAGGCAGCTCCAAGATGGACCTGCCTCTGGACAAGGCTGAGCCCATCAGGGACACTGGGAGCACCTCTGGGATAATGTATTTAAAATGGATGAAAGAAATCCACGAGCCTTTCATTGTATTTTCTCTACCCTGTCCAGCTGAGGAGGGGCTTCAGTGGGCACCTAATGTCCAGTCAGGTTCAAAGAATAAATTAAGAGTAGGAAATGGCAGAATATTTAAGTCAGAGACAGCTTTTTTTACTCTCCTTCCCTCCCCCCAAGACAGTTATTCCAACTATCAGTTTCCACTGAATAGGTCACCTCAGAGCAGAGAGAACAGTGACTTCAACAAAACAGAAAAAAACTAACCAAGAATCTCTACAACACAAAAAAACATTCTCATGTCTCTAGGGCTAACTGCTCTCTCCCCTCTTCAGAAAACAGCACTTCAGAGCTGAAACCCCTACAAGGTTACATTATTTAGAGGATCCGATACATACAGCAGATATATCTGGCAGGATTAAAACATCACCCGGCTTTACAATCTGTGCTATCAGCTGAGAACTACCATATAGTACCACTGCTGGTTTGAGTCTTTCCTAAGAAGTGATTAAGCCTTTCCAAGAGCTAGCAGTAGCCAAACGAGGTAGCCCTGCTGCCTTCTCCTCCTCACTGCCCAAAGAGCCCCTCCTGGCAAACACCTAAAACTACAAACACCAGCTTCAAGGGACACAAAGAACCTCATTTTTCTACAGAGCTGACAGTTTCACACCGTGATCCAGTCCACCTAGGAGCCAGAGATGGTTGTGCTCAAACACAGGTACAGAGAGGGGCAGAGAGCAGGGCCAACCCTTTTGCCAGCAGCTAGCTGTTACTTGGCTTCTCTTATCAAACTGCATTGTTCAATGCACCACACAAGTACTACTTTTGGATATAAAGTTGAAAAAAAACAAACAAAACAAACAGTAGAGACCTCTGCTCTCAGCACTGCTAGTTTTCAGACTACTGCTTGACACGCAGAAAACAAAACTGATCTTTTTGAAAGTCCTGCGTACTCACTGCAAGACGCAGGCACTTCGCCCACCGCTGAGATCAGCGGCCCTGCCACGTCGAAGCTGACACATACTGCTTCCTAGTGCACTTCACAAACATTCCTGTTGCAAAAGCACTTTCACTTGGTTTTGGAATAATACAGAAGACCACTGTCAGTGCAGACACTGGGCTTTAGAAAACCTTCGTAAAAGTAAAAGCTTTTCTTCATGTTGTTTGTCCCCCACGCTAGCACCAATACGGTTAGCTCCCTTCTATTACATCACCACAGAACAATCTTATTATACCCTGATTTAATCAAACCAGGGCCAAACTTCACTCTCCCCCCACCCTTTACATCAGGCAGCCTAACAAAAAGTCATTTCTACAAACCTGATCTTGCTCACATCCTTAAACCAAGATGGATACAATAGCATTAGGCTGTGAAGTGGCACACACTGTAAAGGTTGTTGGAGATAAACGCCTTATATATCTGACCTAATGTATGTAAAACCAACACAGAAGAGAGAGCACCACTAAAGCATATACGGTAAAAAATACTTAATGTACAACTTTTCAAGACAAAAAACACATAAAAGTTCACAAGGAAGCTGAAGAGGTGAATACAAGATAAAATCTCCCATGCTTTGCTGCCTTCAGACCAACACGACCGCTCCCCCCCGCCGCTGCCCCACACCATCGCCCCTAGGCTCCCCCCAAGGAGCTCCGAGCACGTTCCCCTCTAGGGGAGGGAACCAGAGACACTGGACTACAGCCACGTTTGCCCCCACGCGCCGAAATTCACAGCCGGGGGCCTGAGCAGCCGTCCCTTCCCCACGACACGGGGGTCGTTTGCGGGTTTAAGGAAAGAAGCTCGGGGGACGCTGTCAGATGATAAAACAGGGACGGCAGAAAAAAGTTTTCTCATTCGTTTACCACAATTAAAACCCTAACATTCAGAATTATTATTAAAATGATGTTTTAGACTTAAATAACTCGAAAACGGCCGTTTGAGCGGCCAGACCCCTTAAGCAACTCTACAAAAGCCACAGGATATACTCAAGAGGCTCCTCTCCGGGGAAGGGCAGCGGCACCCCCATACTCACCCCGGGGAGGCCGCGGCCAGGTGCTGCTGCCCGGTGCCGTCCGCCTCACTCTCCTCACCGGAGCCGCTGCTGCTGCCGGTAGCGTCGGAGTCGCAGGCGCCCTGCGTGGCGCGGAGACGGGCAGTAGCGCT
>NW_020799095.1:3330677-3336257 GCF_003259725.1 Athene cunicularia
GACAGGGGTAAACAGTGCCGGCACGTGCGGGGCGGCCAGAGGAGCAGGCGGGTGAGCCAATCGCAACTGTCGGCCCGCCTTCTCCCCCGAGGCTATATAAGGAGTGGCGGGGAAATGCTACTACCTCTCCGTCAGGGCGGGTGGTTGAGGGAGGCGGCGGCGTCTTGCCCCGACGCACCAGCTGCATCTCCCGAGCGCTGAGCAGGCCCGGCCCGGAGCTCTGCAGCTGGCAGCAATCCTCTGCCACCCACCACGGCTCTGCAGGGCGAGGCCCTGGGCAGAGCAAAACAACACATCCAGTACAAGGCCTGTTTCCAGCGTGGAGCCCAGCCTCCACCCTCAATCTAATTTATACCTTCATCCAATTATAAAAGCATCTCAGCCTGTGAGTAATCTAGCCCAAGTAACAAAAAGTCAACATTCAGCCAACTCCCTGAGGGCTTTCTGTCTTGTCTGGGCATGAGGTGCTCCATGCTGGCTCTGAGGGCCACCATAGGGATGAACCAGCTCTCCACAGCAGGTAGCTCACAAACCACTGGCTCTCCAGAGCGGAATTGTCACTATTGGTAATCCCAAATAGTGGCCAAAACTGGAAAAGCTCAGCTCACTTAAGCAAGGAAGATTTGCCTCAGCAGATCTTTGATAGAGTCAAGGAGAGCCTCCACTGGCAGAGGCTATGTGGGAAATCAGAGCAGCCACAACCAAAGTCTCGTGGATACATCATGGTCTGGTTTCTAGTCTCTTGTAGCCAAAACCTTCCTGATTTAACCGTTCTGTAGTTTCCTGTAGAATAACGCCACAAGGCAGAAAACAGTAACACTTGAAAACCATACAAAAGAAGTTGCAGGTTGCTCCCAAAGGACACAGACCACCAGAAGAAATGTTAAGAGCGAAGCAGCAATGCTTTCACACATGCTCGTCAGAAGGTGGGATGTTTTATGTTATTTAAAGAAGGGACAGTAATACTTTTATTTGCAGTTTTACTGAAAAATGGTCAGAAGAATTAGCTATTGTACCCTATCATGTTTTATTAGGTGTTTGTGTCAGCTTTATATGTTGTTGTAGCAGATTGAGAACACGGTCTCTAATAATGTTATTTAGTACCTGATAAAGTATTTTTGCCAAAGAAAAAAGCTCAAAGCAACATTTAAGAATTTAATTCTCACAGTTGTCTCATTTGCCCATGCAAAACCTTTTCTCAAAGGTTTACTTGATAGTACAGCTGCAGCTGAATAGATAATGCCATTGCTAGTCATATTTTCAGGCCAATGTAATTCAGGAGCAATTTGTATCCATTTTAACAATATTAGACCACAAAAATGTGTCTGAGTCAAGGCAAAAAATGGAAAAAGAAGGGAAAAAAAGAACATTTAAGAAGGTAAAGATAAGGTGTTTTTTCCAAGATCCCTAATGAGCCAGTCCACTTCAAGGAATTAAGGTTTTTCTATTTCTAATACTAATGTTTAATTTGGAACAGATTATAAAGTTACTTAATATAGTGAGATACTATTGGGTGTTTTATAACTATTTCATATTGGGGGCTGGGGGCAAATCCATGCATTTTTTTCTTGACCAGCACAGAACTCACCCCATGTAACTTTTTTACTATCTGAGAATTACCCACATCCTGTCATGTCTCATCATGAAAGCCATAAAGAGATATTAGAAATTAAAGCATGGAGTTTCATATAAAACAAAGAAGACATGATGTATTATCCACTGACAATCCAGTCTAACAACTTCCATTAGAGGCACTTTTTATATTTTGTTAGCAGCTTGACTGCACAATTTTCTTTCACAATTCTCAGACTTAAACTAAAAAGCAGTTTATCAGTTTGCTCCAGTATCTACTTTTCTGATGCTGAATACGTTATCCAGATTACCAGCAGCTTTAAAAGGTACAGCAGTGAATTTCAACATTCTCCTCCACAACAGCAAGGATCAGGAAATGATCTTTCTTAGTTGTTCTGTTGCTTACAACTAGTATGCGAGGCCAAACAGATTTATTCCTTTTTTGCATTTGTATTTTTTTTTTTAAACTGGCTTCCTGCTTCTACTGTTTTTAAAAAACTTTCTTTTTGTTATGTTTAACAACTTCAGTGATTTGTTCATAAAATTCCATCTCAGAAGTTGAACTTATACATTGCTTGTTAGCCTATGTTCTTTAGCTTCAGCAGAATCTCACCTTTTCATTTATGAAATAATTCAGTTTTGAGTCAGAAGAGCTCTTGAGGCATGCTGTTCAGCTGGATTGGTTTACTAGCTTCTCCACCTCTTATTTGGATAGTTACACTCACTTTCTCCACAGTTTGGTTTCTGTAAGTCATCCCTAAGCTAAATTCAATGATTTTGTATTTGACTTTTACTAAGCCACAGCACTTTGCATTTAAGATTCCACATTGCTGCAGCAGCTGTTGGTAGCATTCTATGTAGAAAAAAAAAAAAAAAGATATTCCTGACTTTCTGGTAGCAATGATGATCTCAACAATTGTATTAATAACAACTGACCATCCAATCAAATACTCACAGTAACTTTTCAAGTTAATCCTCACAGCTTTTCCAAAAACTGTATTAACCTTTTAATACAGAAAAAGCCTAAGAAGGCTCAAATGGAAACACTCTCCTCTATGATACCATATTTTTCAATATCCTCCAGGTATTGTGACAGAAAGAGCAGCAATCAGTCTGAGCTGTTCTGACAACAAGCTACTATAAAATCACATTAACATACTATTAGGCCCTTTGTCTCTTGACTGCTACAAGAAAAAAAAAAAACCACCAAGTATGACCACTCACAGAACAGTATGAGCAAGCCTGCACGGAAGTCTAACATAACTGGATTGGAAAGATGTTAAATCTTAAAAGGTCTAAAAAGAATATCAGCTACTCAATTCATTGAATGAGAGCTACAATGTCTGGGTTGTAATAAAAGACAATAAATGAAAATCAAATTAGGAAGGATGTTCTACCAGAATGACAAGCCTTCATTGCTTGCACTCATCGTAAACCAAACAGTTTGCAGTCTCAAAAACTTTTTCTGTGTGGGCTTTTTTTTTTTTTTTTTTTTTTTTTTTTTATACAGTATCTTCATGATTTGTTAGGAACTTCATTTGGGAAAGAGACATATCAACCAAATAGGTCTCTATTCTCATTTAAGGATGGGCAATGGGGATATCTTTTTCCTCTAAAGCACCACTGTCCCTCAGATGGCACTGACTACCTGATCCCTTTTCTGCTGACATTTCAACCTGCTAACTAGTTTCAAATCGACTCAATGGGAGGCATTTAAAAAATCCAGAGGTACCGAGTTCTCCTGTGAAATGAGGAGTAAAGTCAGCCTGTTCCCACATGCAGTGGTGTAGGCTCAAGCAGTCTGCACGCTACGGTCACATCGTGATTTTCATGGTTTTTGCACTGCTTGATGTCTGTTGTACAGCTGACAGTGAAAGGACATGGGCAGAAGAGAGGTTAACCGAGGAGGGGCACTTTAGGGGATATGGTTGGGGAAAATCCATGGATTTTTAGGTGTCTAGGTGAAGATCTAAGGTATGCCAGGTGGCAGATGGGGCAGGAATACAAAGAGGAGCTGCAATGGTTGTACAGCAGTTTGGTTAACTAGAGGGCAATAGACATGAAACTGTTTTCTGTTAGTTTAGTTGGACATGGTATCTTTAAGGGTTTTTTTCAGTACAGAAATAGATTATTAGGTAAACAAAACTTGGGAACAAAAAATCAAAATACTGTCCATGGTTTTTATCTTTATTTTACAGTTATAAGGATTGATAAACCATATTTAGATCTTGGCTAAAAACAGCCTTTGCAGCAGCTCTTCGGTTACTTGGAAAAGAGAGTACAAAGTAATACTAATAAAAATATTGTAATCAGTAGGAAGTAAGTAGAGAACTATAATTAAGTGATCATGCTTTAGATGGCCTGACAGATTTTCTACAAAGTCATTGTATTAAAGCAATTTTCCATTCTAAGCCCTCAGAAACAAATTGCTTTACTTCTTAACAGATGACTTTTGAATGATTATGCAGACTTTTTAAACTAAGCTGGCTTAAGTTACTCCCCTTATCTTAATACTTTCTTTTATTGTCCTTATTCTTATCTGTAAATGCTACAGGGGGATGAAGATTACCCATTATCCTTTTGGCCTTCGGAGTCTACAGAAATAACTGGACTTCCTGCTCTATCTTCTGAATAAAGGTGCGGTAGCTGGAGACCCCTAAGCATCTGCTACAGATGTAAATTTTCTATATTCTCTGACACTTCCTCCCATCCCACACCCATTTTTCAGTCTGCCTGACCTAGGCTTTTGGCTCTGTGAGCAGGCCAATAAATTTAAGGGAAATTCTGGTCTGACACACTCTTAGCCTTACATGACTTCCTTTCCATTGTGTTTTGGCTCATGTCCTTTGTACTGCTGATGCCAAGAGAGCTGTGGCCTGCAGACCACAACAAGAAATTCAGTACGCTTGAATCGTCCTGGGCATCTCAACGCTTCTCAGTAAAGAAAATACGTAGTAAGAACATTTTTAAATGTCATTTCAATCTCACCAGAACAAAGCTCTTCTTAGGATTGGTACTCCAAAAGGGTTTATTTTATAACTATGTGATGGTGTGAAAAATCACAGTGAATAGAAAAGGGCAGAAAGAGAAGAACTCTGTATGCAGAGCTGTTAGGTAGTGATTACTACAACCTGTGTCAAACCCACATGGAGTTTAGGGTTAAGTTACCACCCAGCACCTTTCCCCAGGTTTGCCTTGCTGTGCAAGTTCACGTTGTCAGAGAATCAATAACACATGGCAAATCAGCACACCCAGACTACAACTATTTTCCCTTGACCTCACCGCACGTTTGCTGCTGCCCGTGAGTGAAGCTCACCATTGCACCCGTGTGCCTGTTGCACCTGTTTTGTCGAAAGCAGAGACGCTTTGTCTCAGGGCTGTTGAGAACGTGAGTGTGATGAGTCCTTGCACGCTCCTGCTGCTTTGGCTTCTCACGGCCATGAACAGCGAGGAGATGCTGCAGGACCTCCACGCTGGTTTATGGGTTGGCACTTGGTGTCTTTGGGCAGCGTCTGGAACTGCACACAAGTGTTTAATGAGGTGATGATTACAAAGCAGGACCTTAACACAGGGGATGAACACCGCTTCGCTTTGCTCGCTTTAGGATTACCTCAGCGAGAAGCAGCAATGAGCCTTGTCCTGCCCCAGAGGAGGAACTAGCCTGCTCATGTTTTAACCCTGCTCCAGAAGGACAGTGGGCACCTGTGCTGTGGATATTCAGCAGATCTAATTCTAACCAGTAAGTGAATATTTAAGATCAGGAGTAAGATGCTACCGATGGATACAGACAGTGAGTTGGTTAAATATTAACACGGTTGTTAAGGATGGTGGCTGCTTAATACGTTGATCTATTAATGATGCCACATGGCCTTCCCTGAATTGGGCAAGAGGTTTATCGCTCCGGAGCCGAACAGCGCTGGCAGCCCCAGCTCGGGCAGCTCTCCCCCCAGCCTCCGCAGGCCGTACACCCCGCCGGGAAACGCGGCCGGACCCGGGGCAGCCCGCCCC
>NW_020799095.1:3336307-3343730 GCF_003259725.1 Athene cunicularia
CGGGGAGCGCAGCCGGCGGGGGCGCGGAGCCGGCCGGGCGAGCTCCTCGGTGCCTCTCCCCTCGGGTCTTGGGCGAGCTGCCGGCAGGGAGAGCCCCGGTTGGAGCGGGGAGCTGAGCCCCGCGTCGGAAAACGGCACGGGGCGACCCGGAGACGGCCTGGGAGCTGGGCTCTCCCTGGTTTTGCGTTCTGTGCCCTGGGGAAGTCTTTGCTCCTGTTGCAGAGCTGTTCTCCATCATGGCTCGCAGCTCTTTTCTTAGTTTTGTCTCTCCCTTCCCTTCCTTTAACTTACTCTGCTGTCCGTAGTGGCACCATTTTTTCCTCTGCGGTCATTAGAACTGTGACTCTGGGTTGCCCGTTCAGTCCACAACGCTTGGTCTCATGAGCAGTGGGTGCCCAGGAGGATCCAACGCCCAGTCCTACCTCTAGCACTTTGGTGTCCTCCTTTCCAGCTTGTCAGAGTTCCGCAACAGGAATCCTGCAGAATTAGGATTGGTAAAGGAAAGGTTTCTTGCACAGATCCATTCCTTCTTTGGCCCAAATAGCAGGGACTCAAACTCTTTTGCTTTGCGTGGACCCCACTGTATGTGATCCTTGAGGGTGGATGATAGGTAGGACAACACAATTTCTTCTTTGTTCTCACAACAAAGCATGTGGGGCTGTACCTCTTTGTACACCGCTGGAATGTCACGGTAGATGATAATCAGAAATTCTGCGATAGTCACTGCATCTTGATGTACTTTCTTCTTGGGGATGTGCCGCCTTCTCTTACGTGCGTGTCGCTGTTTTCAAGTGGATCAAGGAAACCTAACAAAGACCCAATTCTCAGGCCTTTGAGGATTTATCTAACGGTTTCCATTGTTACGCTTGCTGGTTTGCCTTTGCAGTAGGGGCATTAAGTCTATTGTTAACAAACTTTTAGTGCCTCTTTTGCCTTCTGGGATTCTAGTATTTTGCATGAGGTGCTCTGCAGTCTGATGGCATCATCATGCATGGTTGATTCTCATGCCAAACGTACCCTTGCCTTGTCTGTAAGAATTCTCTGTCAGTGTGTTCTACTTCTTCGTAAATCCAGTGTCTGATGAGGCCCCATATCTCTCTCTTGTCATCAGAGCCCGAGAAAGTATATTTTGAATCTTCCAAAGTGCCCTTCTTTCAGAGATGTTCATGCATTCCCTTCGTTTCCATGAATGGTGAAGGAGCTGCAGTAGTTGAAGACCTTTTTTTGGTATCAGGATTTTCAGCAACAAAACCCTGGGATTTCCACCAGGCTGCTGGCTGTGCTAAAACTGATTCGCAGTTCAGGATCCTCTGTGTTTAGATCCACCAGATCTGTTCCTGAGTAATACAGTGATGATGCTGCAGGGGCTGATCTCCTAATGACCTGTACCTTAAACCTAAGCTTATCTATCCAAGCTCTTCTCTCTCGGCTTTGACCGTGTTCCTACTGGATGCTCGAGCTTTACTCTCATCCCTCCATGTAATTTAAAAGGGATCCCTCATCAGTGGGATTCCGTTCATGGACTCACCTGGATTGTTTCATCTCTCTGTGCCTTTTTTCTCTTCCCCAGCCTGTCCCTGCTCCCACAGGGGCTGACTTTGAGCCGTGGGGCTGTTACTGGTTGCACAGTCAGAGTCTCAACTGGGGATCTACAGGTGTGATTATCAATAACAGCTTTGTTGTTGATAATCAGTCTTGCTTGTCAAATGGGGCTCTCAGTTGTTAATGTTGTAAGCTCATCCAGGTAGGGTTTTCAATTTTTTTTTCTTGGTCTTGAGCAGAAAAGACCGTTTTCTTCAACTTTATCTTGCATTTATTTTTGTAAGTGCCCTTCTGCCCATCCCAGTGTAGGTGAGATGTTCTTTGTTCTCTTTTCCACTAGTTTGTGCCTTGTAGGTAAGCCTTGCAGTTTGGCTGCCTGAATGGTACATGGCCCCACAAAGCTGTTGTGGACTAACTTCCCTGTACTCTCTGGAATACACTCAGTCTGTGTGCAAGCAAACAGCTTCCCCATTTTTATCATGCTTAAAAATATGGGAGGAAGATATGGCCGATACCTCTGTGACTTAGATTTAAGAATATATTGCAACACTCCCTGTCATGCTCCTGGTTGTCTCTCTCCGGGGACTTCAGAGCATTCAAAGACTTACTCTTCTAAGACACAGTCCGGTGTCGGAGTACTGCTGGACTCGTATAATTTATCAGAAATACTACTGGCTTTAAGATAGTTTGTACCTCAACTGAGGTGATCCCTACATGAAGGGGGCACAAGGCTGCCATGTGGTCCGCTCTTTGCGCTTCCAATTTGCATTCCTCCCGTGACTTAGCTCCGCGGTTGAATGCTTCAGCCTTAAGAATCTTGCTTGACTACCACAAAAGAGTTTTCTAATTTTGTTCAGTGCAGCGAGTTAGTGAAACCAAGGATGCTTTCCTCTGCCAATCTTGATAATTACTACAGCATGTATGGTTTTTCATTTTTAAACAAGTCAAATAACTGTGTTTCTATTTATTTAGTTATTTAGTTGTTGAAAAACACAAGGGTTGGTTTTTTGTGACTGTAGGAGGGCGACTTGCTGAACAAGGTGTCGTGTCTGTATAGTTCTGTTCTGCAAGTGGTGTTATTTTAGGCCTTGTTTGCTGTCGCTGAAGTAAATAGTAATTCTGTCATCAGTTTCACTGAAAGCGGAAGTGAGTAATTTGAAAGCATAATAATTGTAGGATATTAATTGTGTGCACAGGAATAGCCATTAATATGGATAGTTAACATTAGCTTTGTGTAAATGAGGACCCTCACCCATCTGATCCAGGTTTGGCAGAAATCCTTGTTACTCTTTTACCAAGAGTGCCTAAAATGTATTTAATGTTTGGCATGACAGATGAAGCACCCCAAACCGCAGTGGATTGTTTTCTTTCCCTTATTTGAGTGAAAGCTATTTAATAAGAAATTGAAATAGGAAGTGTAACATAGTTTCAGTAAAGCACATTATCAAAATTGCGTATCTCTTTTTTTTTTTTTTTCTTTAAAAAGGGGGAATAGTGACAGTAGTCCACCTACTTCTGGCATCCTGACTTAAAGTTTTTAAAAAAAAATCCCCAAATCATTATTGCTACAGAGACGAAGCACTTCCAAAAGCTACAAACCGCAGGCTGAGAAGGCACTTCCTTTGGGTGTAGAGCAGCCAGTTCTAACGGGATAACAAATAATACACACAGGATTCAGGCGAAACAGGCAGAAAATAAACACCAAGGTGAAATTTGTGGAGGACTATCAGCTTTGTCTTGTGCTAAAGACAGCTAGTTTTGGAAACACTAAGCACTGGAAACACCTCAAAGGAAATATTAATTCTAACTTCCTGTTTCTTTTTGCTACCTCTTGCTTTCCTAGGAATCAACCCTTTTCACTGTAATGGAGATGTTCTCGCTGAATTCCCTTAAAGGTAAGAAACTGAGACAATCTTCAATTCAGCTCTTACTTTTTTCTTTGTTCGGAGATTTTAATACTGGAGCAGATTGATGAAGAAAATTAATTTGTAAGAAACAGAACTATCCTTCTCTGTGCTGGATAAATGAGAGGTTTGTCCTACAAATGTCTTTGTCAGACTTCCTCCTCAGTGCATTGGGTACAAAAAAAGGGTATTGAGGTGATTGTACCTGAACTAGTGATAACTGTGTAATATAGGATGATAATTTTTATGCTCGAGAGACACCTTACTTCTGAGGGGAGCCCAGCCTGCAAAACTTGCACTTTGAAATGTAAAGCAAGGGTGGTTGTTGTAACCAATGTAACTCCGTTCTGCCCTGGTTAGAGTAGTACCTGAGCTACGTGTAGCAAGTAAGCTTGGCTATAGTAAGTACCAGAGAATATTTCAGGGAAACAACAGAATTTGAAAGGGGAACAGGCCTGTTGGATTAGCTGATAGATGACAATGTAGACTTCTTTGCTATTTAGCCTAAAGCGAAGGCTTTTTTTTTTCCCTTTTAATTTTACCCTCCTAAACACACCTGCATCTTCTCGTACCAGTTCAGTAAGTGATTTTTCCTCAGCGTTTGCATACTTTAAATCTGTCAACTGTCACCATGTCCCTTTTCTCCCTGTCATTGCTTTACCACCTTCTTTCTTTAGATCATGCCTTCTCTTAAGTAGTCCCTCCAGTCACTGCCTGGTTTTTGCTTCCTTCTGTTGTTCTTTTCTGAACTCCGTTACTTGGTCTTAAAATAAGATGCATAGAATGGAATAAAATATTCCAGATATGGCTGAACCAGTGACGGATCACTGCCTCCTGTCTTGGGGAAGTCATGCTTCCGCTTTAGCACTTGGGAAGCACAACAGTGTACCAGCCATTCCTGTAACGCTGCCATGCTGCTGAGTCACCAATATTGTGGGTTCTGTATTTAAAACAAAAATTCCCAGAATGCTTTATATATCCAGGACATTAATTATGTACGAAGTAATTTTGGTCGGGAGTAAAAAAACCCTCTCATCTGTCAAATAGTGCAACCCAGGTTGGAGTCTGAGAGAGAGGACAGGAACTTTTCCTGTGAGGGCTAGTGGTTTGTCATGGCCAGACTGGGTCTGGGACGCTGGGTGCTGTGACACTTGTGCTGTGGGGGAAAAGGAAGTCTTTAACATAACACAGCTTGTTAACGAGCTTCTGCATAGTGCTGCTGCCTCTGCAAAGGCTTGGCTCGAGAAGATGAATTAACCACAGCTCATCGAAGTGAGCCTGAACTGGCAAAACCTGGGAAGATGGCCTTAAGCGATTATTTACATGCTGTTTAATGCTCATCTCTGCAAAATAAAGATATTTTGGATTGAGTACGTGGCATCTGTGACTTCTGGAATTTTTTAATAAATTGAGTCGTAACTATTTTTTTCTGTGCTGGTAAATTAATTTTTTTATATCGTTCTGGTGACAAACCACTAGCCCTACTCACGTCTAACTTTCTGTGCACCAGTACACTGTCTTTCAGCATCTTCGCCCAGATTTCTCCTTCCCACTGACTGTTTTTTCCAAAATTTCCCCAGACATGTACTTTATTTATCAGTTTTCTTCTGTTTGTTTTGCTTTTAATCATTGTGGTCTCCAGCCATGGTTTTCATCTCCTTAGGGCTCTTGTTACCTTTTGTGTTTCTTCTCTGATGTTCAGGACTTGAAGCAGCCTGGTAGCTGTGATTATTTTTTTCTTTTCTTCCCTGCTGGACAGCTTATTGCCTCATCTAGATCTTGCTAAAATGCTAAATAAACTAGCAACTATATCAAGTTCAGTAGTTTCACAGTAGATTTTTCTTCCCAGAAGGATGTATTAATGTTTACATACTGTTTCCAGCCACACTTTATTTCTAGTTCTCCTTGAAGCTTTTGTTTGCAAACCGACTGAAATTTATTTCTGAAAGTAAGAGTTTGTGCAATGTGCTTTCAAAAGATTTACATATAATTCATTTCCTTAAACTGAGTGACTTGTCTAGCAAGATTATTTTCCATTTTAGTGGGCCAATGCTCTTAAAATTTGTAAACTAAGCCTTTACAATTAGTCACATCTTTCCAACAAAAAAAACCCTAAAACCCAAGCCTTTTTTGTGTCTTCTGGTGCTGTTTCAAGAACTGGGGTTTTTTGTTTGCTTTTGGCTTTTTTAGCAAAAAACAAATATACAGCAAATCACTAGCTAATTCACAGAGGTTCTAAAAAGGGTGCGTATTGGAAAAGGCAAATTTGGTGTTGTAAGATTTGGTTTTTGAGTGTTTGTGTATGCTCTTCCAAAGTTTGTTTTTTATACAGGATTTTGTTTGATAACTTTCCATTTCTTGACTCTCTTCTTGTGGAATACAGGCTTTGTAAAACTCGAGTGTGCAATTATGTCTGTTAATACTTTTGTGTCTTATTGAAGATTTCTGATTTAAAACCAAACAAAAACCACTTGCCCCCCAACAACCAAAAACTCCCTTTTTTTTTTCATCACGATGCTTAAACAACCATTCATGTACATTTTTGGTTTGCACACCAAATAGTCACTATTTGACATAAAATTGATACCCCGGTTTAAAGAAACACACAACTTAATGGTAGTCCCAGGTGTATGTTGCAGTCAGAAATAATAAAATTTATATGTATTAATTGCTTAGAAAAATAAGTCAGACTTAAAAAAAATAAATAAACCAGTCCTGTAGTGTTTGTATTTCAACCAGCACTACAGAATTGAGAATTTTATGCCTCAGATATAAAATAATTTGTAATGGAACCAAATAACAGCGGAGTTGACTTCAGGTAGGGAGAAGTGTATAAGAAGGGAAAGTGCTGTGCTGCTACCTAATTGCTTTAAGTTTTTTAGTGTTTATCTCAAATGTTAGTAAAGAATGGGCTGCAAGCAGACTTTATTTTCAGTAGCATACACTTGAACAGGAATTGCCTAGCTTGCACGTGTGTGTGTTAGGGTGCAGGTGGGGCATATGTGTAGCAGAAGACAAGAAACTCGAAATGACTTTCAGGTTCCAGGGCAGTTTGTGAATTTTGCTTTCTGAATCATTCTTGCACTCGTATAAAGCAGTCAGAAAGATTGCTTTGCCTGTGAACGCATAAGATTGCAAGAAATGAGTGCAAGAGTGAAACCAAGGGTGGCCAAACGCTGCTGAAAGCATAGTAAAAGTTGCATGTCTGTTTTTTTTTCCTTTAATTAGAGAAGGTTAGTAACGGTTCTAAAATAAAATCCGTGTTTGGAGGACTGGCCCGTGCATTGTGTTCGCAGTATTGTGACCAGGTTGCTCAGATCTGGGGAGCAAATGAGTCATCTCTTTGTGGTAACGTTTTTCTGAGTGTGCAAGAAGACATCCTATTTTCTGGGGGGGGTGTGTTTGTGACACAAAATATTCACAAGCCCGTTTCAGACGACCTCGATCCGCATCGCGTGACTTTATCGTCGGCATACGAGCCGTGTTGTTTCTACGTGATGTGCACGTGCCAGGACAGACAGCTCCGGGCAGGGCTGGTAGAGCTCGATGATGTGAGCGCAGCTGATTTTATTTTATTTTTTTTTTAAAAAAAAAAGAGGGAGAAAATGTCTTTTTGCTGGTTTAAAGCTTCAGCGGGCTGTGTGAGTCCTCTGCCTTCCCACGGTGGCTGGCACCTCGCAGTCAGGAGCCCGGTAAACTTCTGCCGCTCTCCTGCCTCCACGTGTTCCGGCAGGGGACGTGAAAGCAGGTTTTCTTTTCCTTTTCAAGGCAGTCGCCCCCCACGCCACCCGGGGATCTTCCACCCGTGGGCTCAGCGTGTTTGTCGTGTGTTTCCCCCCGCGCCGCTCCCGTTAAAATTCGGGGTGGGCGGCAGGAGAGCTCGCCTGCGCCGGGTCCTCCGGGCCGCCGGGGGCGCTGCGGTGCGGAGGGTGCCTTCCCGCCGGGGCGCGCGGCCGCGTCGCTGTCCGCGCCCTGCC
>NW_020799095.1:3343780-3368451 GCF_003259725.1 Athene cunicularia
GCGCGGGTGCGCGGCGCTCTTTGTTGGCGGAGAGAGTTGCCTTTCTCCGGCAAATAGAAAAGGGGTGCGGAGCCCTTCGGCTCAAGGTCGCCGGTTTGAAGCCGGGCCGAGCCGGCCCTGGCCCAAAGTCCTCCCCGCTTGTGATCTCCCGCCGTGGCCCGACTCGAGAGGAAAATCATAAACGAATCTTTCGCTAGAAATCCCGATGGATTGAGCACGCCCATCGAGCATCCGCCAGGAAAACCGCGCTGCCGTCGCTGTGCAGCAAGTTCCGTTAGGTCAGAGCTGGAGCACGCTGCGGGCGCAGGCTGCGGGTGGTTCCAAGCGTTGCTTTATCTGCGTTTCGTGTACAAAGGTCCGGCCTTCTACCAGGTGCTCTTGTGCCTGAGCTGAATGAAACGCCGCTCGAGTTACCGACAGCGGTTATCGGAAATCCTGATGTTTGCAGTGTCCATGAATCTGGCCAGGGATGATGTGTCTGTCTAAAAGCTCGGAAGATTCTTTTCTCTTTTGGATGTCAGTCCTTAAGCCTCCAAGAGTTGTTGTGCGAGAGGGTGTGAGGTTCAGGTGTTTGAAGGGTAAATGCTTTCCTGCTCTTCAGAAGGAATCGTTACTTTTTTAAAAGAATGTTTGAAAGTGTGGTTTGAAGTCGTGTTTTGACAATTGCTTTTTGTTAAATTATGAAGTGTGAATAATGCTTTTCTAGTTTAGAGAGATACGAGTAGTTATGTGCAGGAGGTTACTGCTTCCAGGCTGTGACTTGAACTACTACATTTTCCCTTTTAAAATCACTGATTCAGTTTGAGTCTTGTTTCTTAGTCTGTAACCTTCCACTTTGGAAAGTTGTTTTATTATTACATAAACCAACTTTTTTTTTTTCCTTTCCACATTCTTCTGTGTTCTGTGCTTCCTTCCCACCCTCCAGCACTTTTTTTTTTATTACTACTTTTGCTGTAGTTTCTGAATTCTTTGGTTCTTAGTTCCATTTTCCTTTCAGAAGCTCTGCTGAACTTTATCTTGTAGTTCAGTCAGATAGTCTTTGTTGCATTCAAGCTGTTCAACAAAGCAAATTAATTTACTTCTAAAGTAAATGCTAAACCACCCCAAATTATTGTTTAATGAGGTGGTTGAGGTGTTGCCTGAGAAAAGTAGTAAACCGATTTTTTTTTTTTTTTTTTTTTTTTTCCCTCTTCCCTCTTTTGTACTGCATTCCACAGCACTTTCTCTAACATGTTTTCAGAGACTACTTGAGTATTTTTATCCTTGGGCTTCGGTTCACTCACCCAGTTTTTGTGGTGGATTGACCATGGAAGGCTCTTCTGGTGAGAGTTTGGTGATATTGGCAGATTTGTTTCAGATGAGCAATTAAAAAGTCCTTGGGGTCTTGTCGTAAGTCTGCCCAACCTGTACAGCTGCTCCTTGAACATGTAGAGACCGTAAAAGTTTTTTTAAAATAACTGTTTATGCGGGCAAGTTCTAAGCCTTCAACTTGTAAGTTGGTGTCTTGTTAGCTGTCCTCATTTGACTGTTATTGTTACTAGCCTTGGATACAAATACAGAAAAATCAACTCTGATCTGAGGCCAACTTAAAAAATGTCAGTGTTAATTGGTATTAATATCTAAGGCTTTGCTTTGTTGGCCTAAATGGTGGGATTTTGGAGCAGAATCTGTGAAGAAAAGACCTTCTCTGCCTGCTCAGTCAGGTCTGTGGCACTTCTCGCTCATTACTGAGACTTCGTGATCTTGACCTCTGTTTTGCTCTAAGAAACAATCTTTTTCTCAGACTAATTAAGTTTGCCGTCTCCCAGTATCACAGAAGAATTTAGGTTGGACTGATGCTCTGGATGCTGTGTGGCCTAATCCCCTTCTCAGAGCAGGGCCAGACTGGAGTGGGTTGATCAGGGCTGTGTCCAGCTGAGTGTCTCCAAGGATGGAGGTTGGCCGTCGGTCATTCTCATTCTCTGGTGATCTTACTTGCTTTTGAAGAAGCCTTGTCAGTTTTACCATTTTTTAAGCTTGTTCTTGTTTAGGTAAGAACTGCATGTGGGTTTTTTTACTGTGTATGTTTGGAATGAGTTGTGGTCAAGGTTGCTAGATGATGGTTTTAAAAAACCCAACCCCCCGAAAAAGTAATACTATTTTGGTGTACTGCAGACTAAACTGCCAGGTGGAACCTTCCACCGTATCTCCCCAGTAAAACATGTCTAGGCTAATTCCTTATGAAATGGATATTATAGAGCCACAGGGCTTTCTTGTTTCCCTGTGAATTTTTGATGTGTTAGGAGCATTCTTCACTGACTTGAATTTATTACTGCGGGGGCTTATATCTTGATGAGTGTTGTAGTTAAGAGTTGGTCCTTGCTTCTCATTTGTTGCTTCTCCAAGGATGCTTGTTTGTTCCTTCTCCAGGGAAGAGAATTTGAAGGGAGATAGAAACTTGAAATCGATCTAATGCTCCACTGTCTTCTTGAACAAGACTGTGGGCCATTTTATTTGTGCTCTTGTTGTACCAGACAGTGTCTTCACTTTTCAGATTTGTTGGGGTTAATTGAAGGCTTATCCAGTACAGCTGCATGTTGTTTGGTTTTGGTTTGGTGGGTTTTTTTTCCTGTGTGTTGCTTGGAATTATTGTGGACTTTCATAATCAAGTTAAGCTAAAGCACTCACTGGTTTTGAGGAACTTAAATTAGTTAATTAGCTTCTTTGATAACCCCACCCTGAAATGTCTGCTGTCCAAGGCAGGCTTTTAATATTCCTTCGTGATCTCGGAGCTGCAGCATGGACATGATACGTGATTCTGGCTTGATAGGAACTGGGTATGAAAAGCAACTCTCTTTTGTTCTGGGAGTATTAGGTTATACTCCTTGCATCCATGGGGCTGTGGCTACTGCTAGTATGATTCCTCCCCAAATATCTATTCTCAGCAGTGAGAGAACTAAGACGCTCTTTGGAGGAAGATGCCAGGAAATTCAATCTGGCAGGGAAGAAAACATTCTGCAAATCCAGTTCTGCAGTTTTGGATTGTTTCTTTAAAAACTATGAGTGAGGCATGGCTTTGTGCAAGATAAGATCCTTTCGGCTCTCGAATTTGGGATAAGAATGGGCTGAGGGTAATCCATCAAGCCTTAGAGTCGCTGTTGATACGTCAGATGGTACTGCTGAATATGGCATTGTCAGCTGTGAAGAATACATTGTGTCTCTGTTGGTAATTCAGAGTCTGAGCTGCAAGCCAGAACTAGGCTTTGTTATTTAGAGATCCTATTCTTTGCTCTAGGATGGATTAAATATTTAGTCCTCACTGAAGAGTCATCTCCAAATCTGAAAAACTGGCTCTATCGTTAGGCAATTGCATTTTGTTTTGGGGCATTTAAAAAGAATGTGCTTCTGACCTCCGCCTGTTACTTATCACAAAATTTCTCAGGTTATTGTTCTTGAAAGAGGAAGCAGCTAGAGGCCAAATAATACAGGCTGGTGCTAGAGGTTTGTGGGTTTTTTAATTTTTCATTTATTAAGTGATTTTAATAGTGCATCTGGGAATTGTGTTACTGCTCCTCCCTCCACACATCCCAGAGATGTGGAATGGAGTAGAACTCCAGAATGCCAAAGTTTTAGTCACTTTTCCAATTTTCTTGAACTGACTATAGTGGTGCTTTGCTGTATGAGTGGGTAGAAATATCATATTTGTTCTATAATTACAGAAAATTGGCTTGTAGTTCTTTGTTAGGCTAAGACCATTTTCACGCTCTCCTGGCCAATACATAGAAGGTAATTCATGGACAAATAATGTTCATAAATCAGAGTACTTTCTGCATATTCCCATGTAATTGTCCAAGAGTTTTGCCCAAGTCTGTGTGAGAAACAGCAGCCTGTGGGCTTTTTTAATTACTCTTTATAATGGAAAATACTGTGGCTGACCTTTGTGCATAGGAGAGTGGCAGAAAGCCCGTTGTGTGTTGCACGATCTTTTCAACCTCGGTATAGTCGAAGGGGATTGAGCAAGGCAGCAGTTCTGATCTGTTCGTTTTGATGCTGCCCTCTAAATACCAGCTTGTCCTTTACACACCAGCTCGAAAAGTAATGCCAGCCTGAGCCAGTTCCAGCTGTGAGTCAGAATTAGACAATTGTCAAATTACAGTGCGACCTGTCTTCAGATGATGCCCAACTCTCGACATCCTTATCACAGGCTGTGGAGTTTGTATTTCAGTATCTCCCTGTATATGTTAAGGAACACAAAAGCCTTCTGTATTTGGCCCATTTGGCTTCTGAAAGGGGTTTCTCTGAGATTCAGATGGTTCTTCTGTGGTTTGGAGGAAGAAGTTTCACAACTGAGTATCACCAGTAATTATTCTTTTTCTGAACTCTGGATCAACATGCAGGGCTTTTTTCTGTTTTTTTGAAGAGCATGATATGATCAGCAGCATGGGTTTTTTCTCACCCTTACCCAAGAATCCACAGTCTGACAAGTGTTAGGCCTGCAGTGGCACAACATAACTTCTTTTGCGTTCCCTAAAACTCCTATGATTTCCCCATTGTTCAGGTGAGGCCTCATAATACATCCCTGTGGCTTCAGTTTTCCCTTGCTGAGCAGTTTCTTGGAGAATGTCTCTACCACATGCCTGTGTTAAAGCCTTTCTCTTAAATGCTGTCTGTCTTTCTTGAGCTGTTTACAGTGTATCTGCGTTATAGCAACCCTGCAATAGAGCTTTTGGCAAAACATGATGGCGTATCTTGGTGATGCTCTAATGAGTGTGACTCTTGGGTCATTTCTCTTTGGATTTGGTAGCTCAGTCTGAAATTCTAAATTCTGACAGTACCAGTGACCATGTGTTGCTGACTTCTCACTTGTTCCTGAAACTTCCCCTGAAAACCTGTGGAGAATTAGAAGTGTAGGAGTGCCCAAACCTGTCGATGGTCTGCAGGAAGATGAATGAAGTTCAGACTGCCTGGGGAAACCGTGTTTGTGATGTCGAGTGAACACAGGATCAGAGTGGCTTAGCTGTGCCTGTGGTGCCAGAACAGGAGGTCCCGTCCCTCTCCCCTATTCTCTTGTGCTGGTTTTGGGTACCTGTCTGAATATGCAGTGGCCAATTTATTTTCTGAGCCCAGCAGAAGCCAGTGTACTCCCTTTTTCTGTTTTAGCTTTCTGTCAGATCAGGGCTGCAAATCACCTCCCTGTATGTTTGGGTTTACGCCGAAGCTGGAGCAGTGGTGGTGGTAGAGCCTGGGAAAAGTGGCACCTACCCCTCGCCGCAGCAGCGAGCTGTTGGATCTGCCTGTTTGTGGGAACTGTTATCACGTTAAACTTAATCTGATCTTGCTTGGGCTACAGCTCAAAATAAAGGCTCTTCCATACAGTGCTGGATACAACAGTGATGGCATGTGAGAGGTGAGTTAGAGCAGCTTCCCCACCAGCTAAAACACCTGGTGTGGGCATAGGAAGGAGGCTGGAACATGAGTTGGGTGTGACATTGCTCTTTCTGGGCGGCAGTGTGATTTTTATTATTGTTATTTTTTAAATGAGTGATATGAACTGATCATTAATATCTCTTTCCTGCAAGCGTTGTAGCCTGAGCAGCATTTCTTACCGGCCGGGGCAGGGGACCAGTGCTCAGCTAGCCAGTCCTGTCTGCCATCAGCATGGCCACCACAGGCGCTGCTTCTTGGCTGGATGCATTGGCAAGCTTCTTTCCAGGGGATTCTCTCAGCAATTTAATACAAAACCGTATTTCCAGCCTCTAACCAAGCCATCTCAACAAATTCAGGGAGAAGTCCCCAGGTGTTATTTCATGTTGCTACCAATGGCTGGATCTAACATGTAGCTTTGTGCATGGTCAAGACCCTTGATTTAACCCTGAGGTGATCTGCAGGGTCCGGAAGGGGGATGCAAATACCAAAATTCAGAATAGTTACTGCTTAGTTTGTTTTTGATATCAAAGAATGACAAACAAAGCTGCTTTGGCCTCCATAGTGAGGAAATGGCACCAGCTCCTTGTGTTAATCTGAGCTTTGAATTCTGTGTTAGGATGTTTGTATTCAGATTCCACTGGTATACGTAGTCTGTTGTTTCTTCTGTTGATACTGTATTCATTTTTTTGGGGAAAAAAAAAAAGTCTTTCCAAACTGTTAGGTGGTTGTTAGTGTCACTAAATCATGGAATTAGACTGTCAGTGCTGCTGTTCTAACTGGAGGATATTCATACTTTTAAAAGAGGGGAAAGCAATCTGTGCGTTTCAGGAGAAGTATGGGACATACAGTATCATTGCCCATTTTGGATTTGCAGTGTCATCTTGCGTTTGGAGCTAAGGACACTTTGCACTCCTGTGTACCATTTTGCTGATGCCTGGAGACATTGTAGGTGAACCACTTAATACCTCTGCTTTTCTATCTGCAACCTTAGAGACATTAATGCTCACAGAGCTGCAGTGAAGCGGGTGTTATAACACGTCTTTGAACAGGACTGCACAAGAACTTGAAGACATTTAGTTCCTCTGTTGTTTTTTTTCAGATTCCAGAGACTTATTAAAGGAATTTCCACAGCCTAAAAACTTGCTCAACAGCGTGATTGGACGAGCCCTGGGCATTTCTCATGCAAGGGATAAGCTGGTGTACATCCATACTAATGGGCCAAGGAAAAAGGTAATCCTGGTGTGCTGGGGAGGGGTGGTGCCTGTTCCACACAGAGAGGGGAGTGAGCCAAGAATACTGCTGATCCTGGAAGTAACTCTGGAACAGAGGAAAACGCAGAAGTGTTTTAATTCTACTCAAAAGTTGCATGATAATCTTTCAAACGAGAAATATGCTCACTTCTTCCTGTTTCTCTTTATTTTCACATGCTTTAATAGGTATGTAAGTGTAGGTTCTGTCCCTCTCCTTTAGTGTGTGGAAGGATGGATTTGTTTTCTTTTAAGTAGCTTGCTGCAACCCACTTTTCTCAGCAGAAGGACACATAGTTTGCGCTCAGATGTGTTGGACTGTGTACCCCACTACCTTAGAAAATTAAAATTTAAATAGCATAGACTTTAGTAGGCCTTGTTTTTATTGTAGAGGCAAATAATGCCTAAGCCTAAAATGTTCAGTTGCAACCAGAAAAGAAGAATTTGTTTGCAATGGAGGGAGGCTTCTAATATTACTTCAGGGCAAAATGAAATACAGACCTTTTTTTTTTGTTGTTGTTATTGAATGAAGCAGAGGAATTCCAAGCACACAGTTTGCCAAGGAGTTTGAGCATTGACTGGGATGCAAGAGGCCTGGATCCAAATCTGTGCTATAAACTGAAGTACTTAACTGATGGGTGCACTGTGTCCAACGCTTTGACTTCTTTTATCATACCAGCTTTCATTCTAGAGCAGAAAGCCCTTCCCAGCTGAAGTTTAAGTGTAACGTACATTCCAGGAAAAGATTCAGTTCTGATGGATTAACATTTTCCAATAACACTCTGTCTAAAATTTCCCAGACAGTTTTTATTGCCATATTCTTTTTAACTATCCCTGATTTTAGGCAATACGTTAGAAATGGCTACTTTGGAGTTCCTTTATTATTTGTGTTTTTGTCTCTCTTCCTCCAACGGTAGTACAGAGTCTGAACTTAAATATTGGAATGCCATAACCAATGCCTCATCATTTTAGTTTGCGTAATCAGTTCACACTCTTGCTAGCACTTAAATAGATAAACGTTGAGGATATCTTCAGATTAAAGCAAAACTAAACCAAAGACCCAATGAAGGAGCTCTTGGAGAAAAAGGGAATTGGATTGCAAGCAAAACCCCCAAAAATAGCACCCAGAAAAAGTGTGTGGGGACAGATGGACAGGTAAGAGAACCTGGAGAGGTCTCAGTTGGAAGTGAGCAAGGTTTTTTCCTGAGCACTAAGTAACTTGGCCTTCATGAGACAACTTTTTTTCTCAGCAGGTCTGTGCCTTTTCATGTAGACCCCTGAGGCAAAATACGTAGCAATTTCCTACAGTAAGATGAGATTCAGATGGCAGGCAGGCAGCTAGCCAGATGTAGACTGTGGAAAAGTCAGGAGCCTTTTCTCTAGCCTTATAGGTGGGGTTTTCCCAGCGGACCTAAATGCCACCTTTCATCTTTGCTGCAGGAACAGGAGAGAATTCCTTAGGCATTTGCTTCCTTTGAGCCTTGCAGAAACTCAGCTACAGCATCTGCAGGGCCAGGAGTAGAATGAGTTCTTGACTTGGAGCAATTTTTTTTTACAAAGGGCAGGGTTCAGCTTTCAGCATTCTTTGCCTCTGCAGGTTTTTCAGCTGCTCTCATCCAGCCGTACTGGTCTAAGAGGAGCTCTGGTGGCAGTTAGTCCTCTTTAATAGCTTGTGTTGGGCAGTGCAGGCAGGAGGCGGGGTTGTCCTGTGCCCCATGAGCTCAGTAGCTGCCTCTAACTGTGATGCAATATGCCGCTGGTTAAAATTACAGCAGGGAAGCAGTTAGGAAGATTTGATTACCGTTGCAACTAGAAATGTGTCAGAGAGCGCACGTTGCTGCTCAGGCATGGTGTGGTATGCTGCAGTGTACGTAGGGACCCTTACTCTGAAACGGAATTGTTCCTGTAATGAGCTCTTGGCATTTGATTTCTCTGAGCCGATGCTGCAGCCTGAGAAGCTCCGGCCCAGAGTATATGGCACCGTGCTGGAAGTCAGCCTGGCTGCTGGGCCTGGCTCAGCCACAAGGCTTCTCTGTGGCTGTGGCCACCTTGTAGCCCTTTTTCAGGCTTTTCTTTCTGTGCTACTGGCACGAAGCTTCCCATAAAGGCACCAAAGAAACACTTTGTTTGGGATTTTTGTTTGTAGTTCCTTTCTCTGCCTGGAGTTCAGAGATGTTTGAAGTAGGTGTGCTCCTGGTGGAGGAGAGGCGTTGTTCTGTACTGTCTCACTTTACTGGTTATCTTTGCTTTTCAGAAAGTCACTCTGCATATAAAGTGGCCTAAGAATGTGGAAGTGGAAGGCTATGGGACCAAGAAGATTGATGCCGAGAGGCAGGCAGCAGCTGCAGCGTGTCAGCTCTTCA
This sequence comes from Athene cunicularia, assembly GCF_003259725.1. Lineage (NCBI taxonomy): Eukaryota > Metazoa > Chordata > Aves > Strigiformes > Strigidae > Athene > Athene cunicularia. The sequence continues at coordinate 3,352,797 of NW_020799095.1, forward strand.
AGGTGAGCTTATGCTCCTTCTCAGCTTGAAGAAACAAGCCTTTGAGCATGCAGGCCTCGTCCACTTTGGTGATAGGATTTTTGACTTTTAGCGCTCTCTTTGCCTGTTAGCTTTCTTAGTTGGCCTATCTGTTAATCAAGTCTTGAGCTGTCTGAACCCATTTGAGCTTAAAAGCACTCTTACTTCAGCCAGGCACAAACTCACTAAATTCTTTGCGTTCTGCTCTTTGTTCTTTATGTCCTAGACCTTAATCATCTTCTATCTTAGTCTCCGCATCCGTGACAAGAATAAGATGTAGTTTTGTTTTCAGCTCTGCCACTGACTGTTGTCTGTAACCTTGAGCAAGTGAGTTTGCTTTTGGAGTTTCCCTTTCATCTACGGAGTAGGGACAAAGATACCAAGGAGCCTAGAAAAGATGCTGTAACAATAAGAGAGCTTTTTGATTTGCTTGAATATCAATAAAACTACATTAAAAAAATAGCTATTTGGTTTTAAATTAAGTCCTCAGAAGTAAACGATTGCAGCATGAAAACTGTCAGTTTCTTCAGCTGGCCCCCGTGCTTAGGCTAGTTTCTTTAATTCTGTGATTTGTAAAACTTGTTTCACTGACTGACTTAATTCCACCTGAAGAGTGGTTGGTCCTCATTCAGTTAACGTTCACTGGAAATACATTCTTGGTTTATCCTCACTAGCCAAAACGCAAGAAGCATTGTTTCCTGCTTTCTTCGAGAGCCTGGAAGCTTTCAAAGGAAAAAAAAATCCTGCCTATACTTGTATTTTTCTTCAAATTTTTGGAAATGACGAAACTGTATTTTCAGTAACGAACTAAAAAAGCCCCCCAAACCCCTGAAACCATAGATTCAGCATTGCAAAGTTCTGAACTCTGATGCTGTGCCAGCTAAACCTATAACCCAGCAGAAGGCCTTCATGATGGGAGCCCTTGCACAATTGTAGTTATAGACAGAGCTACAAATGCTTCTTTAAATAAACAGTCATCAGTTCAAGAAAATTAGTAGTGTCTAATTGGTGCAGAGACTGTCTGAATATAGTGACTTTGAGTACAGCAGCCAGCAAAGTGAATTCTTGCTGTCTTAGGCACTCCTACAGCACCGAATAATGCAGCCTCGTCTAATAGCGGCCCACTGAGAGGCCTAAAGATGAAACTTCTAATTCAGTGCAGCAGCCTGGTAAGACATGGTGTGTGTTGCACTCTAGATATGGCTGGAGCTAAGTGTAGGTGGTAGACTAGCAGTAATGAGGAATTTTTCTGTTCTAAAAATCTGCTGGGTTAGGGAGGTCTTACTACTCCTTATACAAATAACTGTTCCTGTGAAAAGAAAGAAGGTGAACCATTCTCTGAATTTTCATCTTGTCTTATCCCAGGTTATACTTGTTTAGAATAGCCTTTCCAAAAAGATGTATTTCATGCTCTGAGGTGGGTTTCAAAACTTCAGAATGCTAAATATAATTAATAGTTTGTAAAATACTGGTAGATCTTGGCCCACCCTTTCCAACAAGCTGTATGATGATAAGCAGTTGTGCTCTGGGGAGCGAGGCTGGTGAACAGATTGTCTTTCTTAAGAGCTAATGGCAGGAGGAAAGCTTTTAAGTTCCTGGAAGTCCCTTTTCTTTCTTTCATTTTCTGTGGGATATGAAGAAATTGCTCCTGCATTTCTCTCCTTACCAGGTGTGTTTCAGTTTCCTGCAGAGTTACCTGTATCTGTCTCTTCACTGCAGCTGATGGTGCATTTTTCTCTTGTAGGGCTGGGGTTTGCTGGGACCCAGAAATGAGCTCTTTGATGCTGCAAAGTACCGTCTTCTCGCCGACCAGCTTGGCTGCCCCGATGAGAGGTGGTGCTCGGATGGCAAGTGGCGCTCCAAGTCCGGACCTTCTCTCGCCGACTTGTCAACCTGCTGGCGACGGATGGAGCCGGACGATTCCATCCAGCCCATGGAGCAGGGTAGGATGCCTAAAGCCATGAGGAGAGAAGAGCTGGAGGAAGGGGAGCTAGAGGAAGGGGAACTGGAGGAAGGAGAGCTGGAAGAAGAAGCAATCGATGTTTCTGATTATCTACCTATGGCGCATCAGGATGCCCGAACCCCAGGCAGAGATGCAAGGTATGCCTGCCCTGGTAGCCACTGATCCAGGACAGTAAAGAGGAGAGATTTTTCTTCGTCGCTGATGTGTACCCCTTCAGCTCCTCACAGTTGAGCTGCAGCTTTCCCCATTGCTGGTGTGGCCTGTAGATGGGCCAGACACCAACTGCTGTACTGTTCTCTGTGTGAGCAGTAGTGGGACAGCCTGCTCTTGTACCTGGCTGTCATCCCAAGCGAATGCATAGGCATCTTCTCTGGAATCTTGCCCTTTAGATAGGCTCTTGCCTGCTTATTCTTCTCTGCCTAAAGAGGTTTCTGTTCCCAGAAATTGTGCCTGTGCACTTAGACTTTTTTGACCACCCTGGTTTTGAGGTCAATATTAAATCTGCTCCTTCTCATCACCATAGTAGCTTGCCTGACTTCCTATTTTACGTGCACAAATCTTTTTTTTTTTTTTAATAGTCAACAGGAGTAAGATCCATAACAACCTGATGGTGGCTTTTAGAGATGAATCCTTTGGATTCAGAATTATTTATTAAATCTGTTAAAATCTATTGATGCTGTCTGGTTTATAGTGCTACTGTCAATGTTTGATTGCCTTTTAGTAGGTGGTTTTACTGGGCTGGGTGATTGTTCCATGACTGACAGATTTTAGTAGCAAGATACAGCTTGACTTTTCAGATGATCAGAATTATCTGTGCCTTTAACTACTCGGCTTCAGAACTTGGTAGCAGACCTGAGGTGGGTCTGTGTGCTGAGTGGATATTGGTCTATCAAACTGTTCTCATCTTCCATCTAGCCGAGGAGGGAGTTCCATTGAAATGACAGACGACAACACTGCCATCCGTGCCCTGACGCAGTTCCCGCTTCCCAAAAATCTCCTGGCCCAAGTGATTCAGATTGCAACCTCTTCCTCCACAGTCAAGGTAAGGTGCTGTTTGACCCCTGCCAGGCACAAAGCTCAAAGACTCCAATTGGAATCACTCTGGATGCTTTTTTTTTGGGGCAGCTGAGAACTGGGGAGAGAAGGGAAGTTAAAACTAGGCCTAGAAAAATCATCCTGAAGCGCAAGGAAAAGCCTTTGTGGTGAGAGTTGTGGAAAAGTCTTAATAGAAGCATGAGGAATGTTGTTACTTGGAGCCAGGGTAATAGAGGGTCTGCTGTCTGAATGAAGGAGAATATTTTTCAAAGGTAGTTGGTTTGCATTTCCCCATACATCTGCAGTGAACACAAGTTTGTGTTACTCAGAGCAATGTGTAATTTCTGTGCTGACGGAATCTTTCCACAACTCGGTTCCTGCCAGTATCCGGTGATCCTCCTCCTTGGTATGTGTCACCCACGTCCTTTCCAGACCTCGTGTGCTTAACAAACAGTAGCTGTGCTCCACCCCACTGGCTCTCAGTGACGTTCTCCACCAGCTGTCTGCTCTTACTTCTGCTTATCCAGCATCTTGTGAGCTGGGGGAGTGGAATTCAGTGCAGTAAAACTGTTCTAGTATGCTGTTAAATAAATAAATAAAACCCAACCAAAAAACCAATTCAAGCTCTGCTTAGAAATACTGGGGCATGTTTGAAAACGATTGCCTAATTATATAGGCTCTTAACACCTCCCCAGGTCTGATGTGGTTTATGTGTCTCTTAGGAATACATGCAGTTCCGTACGGTAGGCACCAAGACCAAGATCTGCAAGCTCACGCTTCGCTGGCCCTGTCCAATGACTTTTGCTGCCAAGGGCCGTCGCAAGGTGGAGGCAGAAAACAAAGCAGCAGCCCTGGCCTGTCAGAAGCTAAAGGTAAGTCCACGTGGCTCCTACATCCCCTGTCTAATGTGTCTAAGAATAGAGGCTCCTTGCATCTGACTTACTGTGTATCTAGTGTCTGGCCTGTGAAGGCTGTTGTGCTTGTTCTGAGCCCTTCAGCAAAAAGTGATGCGTAGGGATCACCCTGGAAGTGTTGGCTTGTTCTCTTGGCCACCTTGCTGCTGTCTACTAAGAGAGACTCATTCTTGTAAGTGGACTAAAGCAGACACATTGCTGTAACAGTTTTGCTGCAGACTCTAGAATCATGAAAGTCCAAAAAATGGTGTAGGACTTACTAAACTGGCAAAACACACCAGAACTGTGGCAAGAGAGTTAACAGCCCTCGCAAGAGGGTTTGGTCAGATACAGTTGTGGCCGCTGTTTCTTTGATGGGTCTGTTTGAGTTGTTTGTTAGTGTGTTGGGTTGGGGGCAGGTACCAGTTGGCTCCAGTGTGCCTGTTTCACTGCAGTTGAGATGGGATTGTGTCTCGTTTCTTGCTGTGGCAAGAGCAGGAATTGATAGATTTGGGATAAGAGGTAGGCAGTTAGCCTGTGAACATGTAAGACCTGTGTGCTCTCTATACCAGCACTTCCTATGCAGCAGTCTTGTGTCTGACAGTGGTGTTTGACTCTTCCTTTGCAGAGCCTTGGCTTGGTGGACAAGAACAACAACCCCCTCAGCCACGCTATGTACAACATGACTTCACTCCGGGAGCTCGGTGAGAACCAGAGGAAACCCTGCCACATCAAAGTCCCCGAAGCGACCCTGCGCAAGATTGAGAACTATCTGAATCACGTAAGGCTTGCTCAGCTGTCCGAGAATGACCTTGGGCTGATCCCATTTACTTTCAGGAATTGCACGTGGATTGAAAACTTTGTATGAAAATGTTGAGGAAATTCATGGCTTGATAGTTTGCCACAAAAAATGATCGGTCTCTGCTGACCTTTGGGGAAGGGAAGACCCTTTGTGGGCAGTGGGCCCTCTCTGTAGGCATTTGTCTGCATTGTTTGGCTTTTGGGATGTTAGGGAGTGCAGTTCTGGCTTGCTTGCAGCTTCCTTTGTAGGCCTGTGAATGTTGCCCCGTGCAGGCACTGGTTTTGTTTTGTTGTGCCTCGTGGCTTTACAAGGCTGAGGTGCCCGTACCTGCACGTTTCCCTTGGGAGTGTCTCACAGTATTGTGCATTGGTGGTGGGTGCAGGTCCCAGGGCTTAAAGATAGCATCAACAGAGCAGCAGTGTGTGTCCTAGAAAGCCAAGGCTGTGCCTAAGACAGCAGCTGCTTCTGAATGACCCGCTGCGACTGAACTAAGGGCTAGAAAAGTTAGACAAACAGCAGCATCTTGAAGGAACGTGGCCTGCCTCCTGTGCTTACCCAAACAGGAGCTGTCACACCATGCCTGGAAGGGATGGCTTTGTGACTCTTGAGTAAGGCTGAGTCCAAAAGTCCTGATCTGTAGCTCAACTTGAAATCTTGCAAACATCTGGGCCAATGCTTTGATTTGTGTTCTAGACAATTCCTGACCTGTCGTTGCTCCTTTTAGTTATTCCTGTGGGATGTGGGACTTCTGCTTTTTTCTTCTGCCAAGATAGAATATTTCTGGCTTAGCTGAACACTTAGGTTTTGTGCGAGTTACGTGTCTGGGCCTCCTGAGGGAGAGAAGGGGGGTGGTGTAACTTGATAGTTTCCAAAAGCTGTCTTTGAGGGGCCGCTGCATCACTTGCGTGCAGTGTAGCCACTGACTTGGAGAGCTTAACTTACTGCTTAGTGCCTGTGGGTTCAGGCATCGGTGCTCATACCCCTTTTAAAATAGGGATGTGATGAAGAAAATGCAGGGAGCTGCCCAAGTTAATTCTCACTTTAAATCTCCTCAATTCAGAATATAAGTGGCTGAGTTACCTAAAATCTGAAGAGACTCTGGCAAAGCTCCATGGCCACTGCAAAGCCGGTCTAGCTGACTCTGTTTCAGGTGCTCATTAGGACTGGTACTAATCTTTTTGTCCCTGTTGACCTTCTCTTGCAGTATCCAGTGGACATCAGGGAATCTAGGCCCCGGATTGCCGACGACATGATGAACCTGAGCAAGGAATCTGGTGCAATAAGCGACGCGATCACGGGGAAGACGTACATACCCATGCTGGAGGCGGAGGAAGTGCGCCTTAGCCAGAATCTCCTGGCCCTCTGGAAAAGGAGGGGCTCCTCATGGCAGGAGAGCCACCCGCTCCCCGTAGATCCTCACAAGGACACCATCCTATCAGCCATTGAGCAGAACCCCGTAGTGGTAATAGCGGGAGACACAGGCTGTGGGAAAACCACGAGGATCCCTCAGCTCCTGCTGGAACACTACATCCTGGAGGGCCGTGGCGCCCGCTGCAACGTGGTGATCACCCAGCCAAGGAGGATCAGCGCCATCTCGGTCGCCCAGCGCGTGGCGCAAGAGTTGGGTCCCAACATGAGGAAGAATGTGGGCTACCAGGTGCGACTGGAGAGCAAGCCACCTGCCAGGGGAGGAGCCCTGCTCTTCTGCACCGTGGGCATCCTGCTGCGGAAGCTGCAGGGGAACCCCAGCCTGGAGGGTGTCAGCCACGTCGTGGTTGATGAGGTCCACGAGCGAGACGTCAACACTGATTTCCTGCTCATCCTGCTGAAGGGCATCCAGAAGCTCAACCCTGACCTGCGCCTGGTCTTAATGAGCGCCACGGGAGACAATCAGCGCTTCTCACATTACTTTGGGGATTGCCCTGTGGTCAAGGTGCCAGGCTTCATGTACCCAGTGAAGGAGTACTATCTCGAGGAGATCTTGGCCAAGCTGGGCCGGCACCGACACCGGCACTACGAGATCAAGGTGGGTGTGTGGAGTGGCGGTGGGGCTGGTTCCATTGGACGAGGCACTGACTCCTGGCATGTCGGTAGGGGAGAGTTTAGGCCTGGAACTGGTTCCTCTTTCCTGCAGTGGTTGGATGGTGTTTGCTTAGCTTTAATTCCACATCAACCCTCGTGAGGTAAAGTCAGTTTAGTGGAATCCCAGAGTATTTTGGTTAAATTGCAGATAAAGGTGACTTCAGTTTTGGGTCTAGGTTACTTTTGTTCGTCTTTAATTGAAGTTTGTTTACCTTTTGAGTAAGCTAACAGCTCCTTATACTTGTGTATGTATATACATAGATGCAGACTTGAATCTTTGCATACTCTGTGCAAGCCTGGTCCAAGACTAGGAAGATTATGGTTTACAGCAGTGTTACCTAAATGCTCACCATCCTGTGGGACTGAATTCCCTGATGGCTGCTTTTTGCAGCTAGGCTTACCCTTCATCTGGAAAATGCCCTCCAGATGTGTACTCTTTGCTGTGGGTAATCTTATTTCAGTTGTGGGTCATGGAGTCACAGAATTGTTGAGGTTGGCTGGGACCTCTAGACATTTTGGAGTCCAGCCTGCTGGACGAGAAGCTGTCAGCCCCTTTCTCCAGCCTGGAGAGGTCCCTCCCTATGACTGAGCAACCATCTGGTGCATCAGCCACTTCTCCCAGTTTCATAGCACCAGGAAACTTGCTGAGGGTGTCCCATGGCCTTCAGGGCAATCTTCCTGTTTCTGTTTTGGCTGATGCCTTTACCTGTGGTTTTAAGCTGACCTGATGGGTATGTTCCACATTCTGAGAGATACAAAAGCTGCTGCTCTGTGCCTGGTGAATTTGAGGTCCCAGGTGCACATGGCACAGTTCTGCTCCCAAAAATTCCATATTTATTTGTTAGGTGTTGTTCAGTAGCAGTACACAAACCTCAGCCTCCAAGTCTGGAGAACGGGAAAGGGACTGTATATTCTCCCTGCATAGCAGAGGGAACTGGCAGCAGTTGTGACCAGAGCAGGTGCCAGATGGAGCCAAAACCAGGCTCCTGAGGTTCCTGGCTCCTAGTCCTGGGCAGACTGTCCAAGTACAGGCATTTGTTCTCCCCAGAAGATATTCTGGGAGGCTGTGTGCCTTTCTGCTGCCTGCTAGATTGCTGCTCGTTGATCTGCGTGTCTTGTCCTGTTTTGTCCAGCAATCGGATGATGAATGTGTCCTTGATCTTGATCTGATCACTGACCTCGTACTCCAGATCGATGCCCATGGAGAACCAGGTAGATTCTGCCTCACCCCTTTGCTCTTTCCTTTCGCTGGGGGGAAAAAAAAGTGAACCCTGCAGAGCTCAGTCCCTTTGCAGAGACAGCGTGATGCTGGGCTGACTTCTGCAAGGCCACCTTGAACTCCTGATGAACTGAGTGGTCTCAAGCAGTGTGATATGAGCTAATTCTGAGTCTTTGACTAAGACAATATCTGAGTCTGCAGCGTCTTGGTGCCCTGAGATACAGCTGTTCCTGGGGTGAGGGGTGAGACTTGTCTGCGCTCCAGCACTCACAACCTTGTGCTGCACAATTTAGTTATTTTTCTGTATTGGGAGACCCACCCCTGATAAGGAAGTGATATTTTTGTGAAGAAGGCAGGGCTCTCAGATGATATTTAAGAGTTTCAAAGCTAGCAGAAGGTATTCGCTCTGAAACTACAGATAGCCTGGTTTCTTTCTGGCTTTAAAACCCTGCCCTGAGGAGCTCACAGAAGCAGATACAGTGTAGCAGGTAGGAAGTCTAGACAAATGTTCTCTTGGGTGTGACTCCCTATAACGGCTGTATCTGTCATTTGTTCACAATAAATATGATGGGGGATTCCTTAGAGATCAGCTGGCAGGGGGCATCACAGACCAGGGCCCTTCTTTTCTTTGGGTTTCTTGGGGGAAAGGTTGCTGTGGGCTTGAGGCAGTAACGGGTGTCCTTTCTGTCCAGCTGGGGAAAAGCACTTGGATTTCTAGGTCACTTATTCCTAACTCTTGCTCTGTTTCAGGTGGGATCCTCTGCTTCCTCCCTGGCTGGCAGGAAATCAAAGGAGTGCAGCAGCGCCTGCTGGAGATGCTGGGATCTCAGAACAGCCGGTACCTCGTCTTACCAGGTGAGGTGACAGTGCCAGACCTTTTCTGGCCAGGATTCAGGGGAACGGGTAGCCCAGCTGACTTAATGAGCCCCTTCAGCTCTTGCAGTCTGATACAGAGCTCTGATGTACATACCTGTGGTGTAGTTGTGCATGTTAAGCACAAGTAAGTCCTCCTAGCAGAGGCCATCCAAACCTGTATGTGATCAAAGAAACTGGCTTTCTCTTTGCCTCCAGCAAATCAGAATTAGGCCGGGAGGAAACTGCTAAATTCTGCATTACTGTAGCTGCATGCTGAGCCTATACAGGAACGATCTTCCAGCCTTGCTTTGTGGGATAGAGATGTACTTGGTGGCTCAGCTTTGATCAGTGAATTTAACATTCTTTATCCCAAGAGGAAAATTTATAACAAAAGCCAGTATTGCTCTTCAAGGCTGTAAGATTTTGGGGGTTGGTTTGTTTGTTTTTTTTGTTTTGCTTTGTTTTGGTTTTTTAATGGTCCTCCCTATTGAGTGTCAAATAAGGCCAGCCAGGAGCACAATTTCAAGCAGCTCAGTTGCTTATAAATGCAGGTGTTCTTTTGTGAAAACTGCATGTTCTTGACCTCCCCTGCTGTTCTGTGCAGTTACTGGGAATTTCTTGGCATCACTGGTTGTAATAGGGCAAATATGTGATCCAGAAAAATTACAGGCCCTTGCTGGTAACAATTTTTGCCTCATGGGCCTTTTGAAAAGGGAGAGCTGCAGAACTGGACTGGGGTCGGGGAGTGGGCCTTCTGCTGGGGCCCAGGGATATTCTGGTGGTGCCATTAGCCTCTCTGGGACGGGAGGTGACCCAAGCTCCTGTGGCTGTTGAGCTGTAGGTCAAAGCAGCTGCAATGAGGCCTTCCCTAATGGTGGTTGGAAGATTTCTCCTGCGCTCTGGCTGGCAGGAAACTGCTGACAATGAAATATTTACAAGTGGTGTCCCCATTTCTGGAAGTGGGAGGTGATGATACAATCTGGCTGAGGCTCTCTGCCCACCTTGGCCTTGTACTGCAAAGGAGCTCAGCAGGGCAGGGCCGACTCTGGTGTTATTTCCTAGTGCACTCCAACATCCCCATGATGGACCAGCAAAACATCTTCCAGAGGCCTCCACCTGGCGTCAGGAAGATCGTCCTGGCCACCAACATCGCCGAGACCTCCATCACCATCAATGACATTGTCCACGTGGTGGACAGTGGCACACACAAGGAGGAACGCTACGATCTAAAGACCAAGGTACTGAGGCTTTCTTGCCTTTAAGTGCGTTTGGGACATACTGCAGCTAAGGAGTGTTTTCAGAGCAACATCTGAGGTGCCATTAATGGGGTGATAGAGCTGCTTCTCATTTGGCCTCTGGCACACTGGGATACTGTTTGGGGACAGTGTTTGACTCCTCAGAGTGTTTGCCTTTACAAAGCTCCCTGCTGGGCTCCCTGTTGACTTCTGCTGAACAGGCAAAAGTCTGGTGTCTTCACAGACATTTAACGCAAATCCTGCTCCCTTCCCATTTCTCCTTTAATGCCTTCTAATATCTGTAGCTTTTACACTTGTTTTCTGACTTTCTCTGTGATTTCCTTGTAAACCTCTTGCTAGCCAAAGCATGGCAGCTCTGACCTATGAGGTGCTGCTCTTGTTGGAAGCCATCTTGAGCCTAATGCCATAGCTTGTTAGTTTTAAGAGAGGGAGTACCCAACCCTTTTCTACTTGCCTGGTTCTAACCCAACTCATCTTTGATATAGCCCCTGTGTGAGTGGGCAGCAGGGCTGGTGGGGGAGAGGCGAGGGCCATGCTCCGCTGGCAGCCCCCATGGCCTGGAACCAGGGCGGTTGGCCAGCAGGTGGCATCAGGGTCTTATCCATGCACTCAGCGGCTCTGGCCTTTGCCCTCCCACCTGCCAGAGACTGGCACTGCAGGATGCAAGAGAGCAGGGAAAGGCTTTTCCTGCCCTTTAGTGGGATGGTCGATCAGTTGTGAGGAGTCGTGGGGGTCTGTGGAGTGGGTGGAAGGCTGAGTTTGAACGGGGCAGAGAGCTGTGAGAGCGTTGATGCCTAATCCTCCTTCCCTAGGTGTCCTGCCTGGAAACGGTGTGGGTGTCCAAGTCAAACGTGGTGCAGAGGCGAGGGCGTGCTGGCCGCTGTCAGTCGGGATTTGCCTATCACCTCTTCCCTCGCAGCCGCCTGGACAAGATGCCAACTTACCAGGTTCCAGAGATCCTACGCACCCCACTGGAGAACCTGGTGGTTCAGGCCAAGATCCACATGCCGGAGAAAACGGTAAGCGCTGTATGTGCCATTAGTGTGGAGAAGAAGAGGCTGAGGGGAGACCTCCTGGCCCTCTGCAACTCCCTGAGAGGAGGGTGCAGAGAGGGGGGATGAGTCTCTTGAGCCAAGGACCCAGCGCCAGGCCCAGAGGGAATGGCCTCAAGCTGTGCCAGGGCAGGGTCAGGCTGGCTCTGAGGAAGGATTTCTTTGCAGAAGGGGCTGTTGGGCGTTGGAATGGGCTGCCCAGGGCAGGGGGGGAGTCCCCGGGATCCCTGGAGGGGTTGAGGAGTTGGGCTGACCCAGCGCTGAGGGATCTGGTGGAGTTGGGAACGGTCAGGGGGAGGTTCATGGTTGGGCTGGAGGAGCTTCAAAATCTTCTGCAACCCAGATGATTTTGGGATTCTATACCTGCGAGACTGCAGCTGGCTGAACCAGCAGGATGCGGCCTGCCCGGTGCCAGCTCCATTGACCCGATTTGACCGCAGACATGAGTAGGGAAAACCCAAGGTGCTGATGACTTTAGTTCTTGCTTTCCTAAAGGCAGTGCTGTCTAGGGAAGTGAAGACCAGGGAATGTACAGATTACTTAGATTACAGAGTATGTCTAGAAGACTCTGCAACAACAGAGAGGGCTGAGCAAGCATCCCTGTAGGCAAAAAAAAAAAAATCCTGCAGGCAAACAAAGAGGGAACTGTGGTGCAGTCTGGGGCCCTGGGGCAGGGCAGTGCACTCCTGAGGGCTCTCCCACACTCCTGGATGGGACACATGCCGTTTTTTTTGACTCTTCCCTTGCCCTCACTGTGTTGCAGGCAGTTGAATTTCTCTCCAAGGCTCTGGACAGCCCTGACATCAAAGCTGTGGATGAAGCAGTGATCTTGCTGCAGGAGATCGGTGAGCTAATGCTGTGTCCTGGCGTGGGCGTGATGGAAACACGTTTGCTCTCTGAACTTGGGAAGTGGGAGTTGGCACAGGATCCTGCGGGACAGACTGGGCACGATTGTCCCTAGGTAGGGCTGGCAGCTGATGGGGACTTCCCAAACCACACGTGTTGTGGTGCTATTTTATTTCCCATGCTGCTTTGCCCAAGAAGTGGGGAAAACCTCTCAAGGTTTTAAAAAAAGGGGGGGTGGGGATGATAGAGAAAGAAGGAAAGTTGCTATCTGGAATTCATAGCTGCGGTCTTTGGCCTGAGGTCAGTTAGACCTGGGAGGTTCTAGGTTTTTGTTGAGCACCTCTTCTGGGGGTTGCACCAAATCTTCCAGCCCAGTAGGCAGATTCTCCTGGCAGGTCCCTGAAGCCACCAGCCACCTCTTTGGCCCCCCCCAGAGCTGATGGTTGTGCCCTTGTGGGCATCTCTCCTGCAGGAGTGCTGGACCAGCGAGAAGCCCTCACCACTTTGGGCAAACGCCTTGCCCAGATCTCCACGGATCCTCGGCTGGCAAAGGCCATTGTCCTGGCATCCATCTACCGCTGCCTCCACCCTCTGCTCGTCATCGTTTCCTGCCTCACCCGCGACCCCTTCAGCAGCAGCCTGCAAAACCGTGCGGAGGTGGACAAGGTGAGGAGCCTGTCCTAGGGGACGGTAGAAATGGCCTAGGGAAGGGGCTGACACCTGTGTCTGTCTCCAGGCCAAGGCTGTTCTGAGCCGGGAGAGCGGGAGCGATCACCTCGCCTTCGTCAGAGCTGTGGCAGGCTGGGAGGAGGTGCTGAGGCGCAGGGACAGTCGAGCCAGGGATAACTACCTGCAGGACTATTACCTGTACGGGCCCAGCCTTCGCTTCATCAATGGTGAGTCCTGGAGGCTGGCTTCTTCCCCCTGCTCCCAGAAATGGCTGCAGCACTGGTGAAGAACAGGGTGCAGGAATGGGGTAGACTGGTGACTGCTGGGGCGGGTGCAGGCTCTGGCTTTGGCACTCCCAGAGCACAGGTGTAGCCCTGGGCAGGACAGGCGGCCTGTCCTAGTGCTGAGCCTGAGCCTCCAAGGCTGGTGCTGCCCTGCTGTGAGGGTATTTCCTCCAGTGGGGCAAAGGAGAAGGTGAATCTCAATCCCTGGGGCTGTCTCCTCCCTGCAGGCCTTGTCAAGCAGTTCTCCGAGAACCTCTACGAAGCCTTCCTGGTTTCATCCCCGACTGACTGTACCATGCCCTCCTCTGTCTGTAACCAGTACAGTGAAGAGGAAGAACTCGTCAAGGGCGTCCTCATGGCTGGGCTCTACCCCAACCTCATCCAGGTGCTGGCTCTGCGCTCGGCCGTCGCTCCTGGGCCTGTGGGGGGCAGAGGAAAGCACATGTCCTAAGCAGGCTGGCAGTGCTGTCCCTGCATCCCTCCTTGGCAGGAGGGGACACCCACCTTTGTGGGTTCTTGTAGCTCGTTCTAGGAGTTGTTGAGGTGGCATCTCCCTCCTCCTGTTTGCCGCCCCTTGCGTGGCGTTGGGCAACGACCAGCTCTGGTCACCCCTGCCCGTGTGCAGGGTGGAAAATTGGAGGAACACACTTGCCCCCTACACACACACAGGGGAGGGAGTTGTGCCTGCTTGTGCCCCTCTTTGAGATTCTCCTCTCCTTTCAGGTGAGACAAGGCAAAGTGACCCGTCAAGGGAAGTTCAAACCCAACAGCTATGCGTACCGGACAAAGGCTGGCACCGTTCTGCTCCACAAGTCCACGATCAACAGGTGGGTGGGTGCTCCCTGTCTGTAAGCCTGGCACCCGCGGGCTGTGCCGAGGCCCCCAGTGGCTGACAAGGCTGTTCCCTGCGCAGGGAGGCATCCAAGCTCTACAGCCGCTGGCTCACCTACTTCATGGCCGTCAAGTCCAATGGCGGCGTCTTCGTGCGCGACTCCTCCCAGGTGCACCCGCTGGCCGTGCTGCTCATGACCGACACTGACATCCACGTGCGAGGTGAGTGCCGTGGGGCCCACACCTCCCCTCTGCTTTCCTCCCCTGCTTTCCGAGGCTCTCCCTTCGCGCCGGCCACCAAGGTGATGATTTGTGACCCGTTCTCAGCCATGGTCTCTGGGCAGATGGGGAACATGAACCCCGGGCAGGCTGAGTGAGGAGGCCTGTGCCTGGAGGCTCATCCCTGGGGAACGAGGAGCTGGGCTGGACTTCAGCGTGCGGGGAGGAGCGAGCCCTTCTCCCCGTGAGACGTGTGGGTTTGGGAGTGCCGTGGTTGGGCACGCTCGGCTCCCGTGGGAAGCACCGGGAGGCTCCTGGGGTGCTGAGTGCTGCCTGGTTTTTGTGGGAACCCTCCAGCCCCCTTTTGTCCCCGGCCTCTGGGTTTGAACGAGCATGGGGAGGCCCCGTGCTGCCCCCAGTAGTGATGGCGGAGAGGGCCCCGCGGCCTGGGCCCGGCTCAGCGCCCTTCCTCCTTCTCACCTCCTCTCTTCCTCCCACCAAAGACGACGGCTGGCGAGCAACGGTCTCCCTGACAGACAGCGATCTCCTGGTGCTGGAGGGAGACTCCTACACCATCCGCCTCCTGCGCGACTTCCGCGTGTCGCTCTCCAAGATGGTGGAGACGTGCCTGTGCTACGAGATGGCGGCCATCCCCGGGGACCTGCACCACCAGCACAGCCAGCTGCTCGACATCCTGGTGGATCTGCTCAAAGGCCCTCCCGGCAGCTTTGGCGCTTAGGCGGAGCTGGAGGATTGTGTGGGGACTTGTAATTTGTATAAAGATGTTCACAAATGTTTATTTAAATAAAAGTTCTATTTATCCCTTGTGAAGTCATCTCTCTCCATCCTAGAAGATTAATGTTGTCTGACTCTCCTGCTGTCGGCTCCGTGCATGGCTACCGCGGAGGAAGACCCAGCGCAGAACGGACCGGGAAGCGCCGACAGACCCGTCGCGGCGGACGCCCACCCTCCCCGCTCCTGGCACGGCGGCGGCGCTGCCCCCAGCCGGGCCGCGGGGCCTCCTCTGCCCCCCCCCACAGGGTGCCGGAGCTACTCCCGGCTCAAGAGGAGGACGGACGGACAGATGGACGTCTTGGCTCGCTCCGGGGGGGCCGAGCGCGGAGCCAGCAGCTCCAGCGCAGGATCGGGACGTTCCTCGTGGGATCTCCGAGCCGCCCCCGTGGCGTTACAAGTGTGAGACGTGACTTGTCGTTCCTAATCTGCCTGTACTTTTTGTCCTCTATGAGTTGTTATGATTTTTTTCTTTTTAATTTTAATTTTTTTTTTTTTATTAATTTCTTGTTCTCCGGAGGCCGGATCCCTGTAACTTGTGCAACGCAGGACGTGGTGGTAGCTGCCAGTCCGCCTGTGAGCGCTCTCCTGCGGGATGCCAGGAGCAGAGGCACAAAATTCTTTGTTTTCTATGAACAGGGACCATGTTTCTGTGGAAGGAGGATTGACAGGCGCAGCATTTAAATGAAAAACCTGGAGTTTAATCCCAGCTTTGCCTTGGATTCCCTGTCAAATGAAGACAGTGACCTACCTCACAGGGCTGTTGTGAGGCTTCGTGTTTGTAAACGCATGCGAGCCCTGGGGCGGGAGAGGAGCAGGTACCCCCCCCCCCCCCCCCC
>NW_020799095.1:3368501-3371416 GCF_003259725.1 Athene cunicularia
CCTCTCCCCCCAGCTGCTGCCCCGAGAGCAGAGTGAGGCCAAGCACAGCTGCAGAGGAAGCCAAGGCCCGGCAGGAGGCATCTCAGGTCAGGAACGTGTACATTCAAGTTGCATCTAATTCAGACCACAGTTGGGTTTTGTTGTTTTTTTGTTGTTTTTTTTTTTCCCCCCCAAGAGGACTTGCTACCTCTAGCCCTAGATCAAGCCAACACAGCTCCTCCTGCTCTGCCCAGCCAGTAGCTTCTCCACGCTCCTCATTTAAGGTCTCAGCATTAACCAGCTTGCTCCCATCTCTCCAGATAAGGAACTACAGTCATTTTCACCACACATGGATCTTTTCCCAGGCTAGCAATATGTACAGCCGTTTCCTCGAAATAAAATAAAATTTTAAAAAATCCTTATTAAAACCAAAGCTGTCCTAGAAAAACCACACCGAACTAGCGTTTCTGGATTTAGTTTATCAGCTAAACACAGGCACAACAAGTGTTAGAGAAAGTGGCACAGAAGCAGAGGGCTGGGGGCAGCGCCGAGCTGAACCGCTGGGGGGGGTCTGGGGAGGTTTGTGCATGTTCAAGGACAGGCCCGAACGGCCACACGCGCAGACAGGAAAGACTCATCCAGGACTGCCCAGCTGTCAGTACACCACAGGAATCAACGCAGGGGGAGAGGGAGGCCTTACTGCCCCTTTGCAGGGTCATTGTGGTTGTTTGGTTTTTTTTCCCTTTTTTTTTTTTTTTGCAATCTCAGAAGATAAAGTGCAACGTTGCCACTTGCCTTTGTCCTGCAGCACCTGAACCAAGAGCCCGGCTGCCTCCCCGCGCCCTGGGCTTCTCACCCCCGGCCAGAGCAACAAGAGGAACGCGACAGTTCAGCTTCCACCTCCTCTTTGGTTCACTACGACCACCGCCTCGAGCACAAACATCCTTGCTCCTGCCTGTCCCGCTGCTGCCTGCACAGCCCTGCCTGCCCCAGCCCGCAGCACATCCCATATTATTGCTTGGGGAAGCGCCAGCCCCTGCCTTCTCCTGCCGAGGGGAACCTGCTCTCCTCTCCTCCAAACTTCCCCTCAATTCAAGTGTTGGAAAAAAAAAACCAACCAAACAAACCAAACCAAACAAAATAAACCAAACAAAAAAAACCAACCAAAGACTGACAAGATTAAGCTGGTGTTTAGAATTTAGCAGTAAGAGAAAGAAGGAAGCATCAGCGAAGGGGCAGTGATATATACCGGGGGGCAGCATGCGGGTGAACGGAGGGTCAGGGGCAGCCCCATCCCGGTCTGGGGGCCCGGCTGGAGGGTCTCAAGCATCACAGCACAGCTCTGCTCTCCCAAAAAAGGAGGTTTCACAGCCCTGGCCCAGCTCCAGCCTTTCTCTAGGCCAGCCGGCAGGTTAGTGTGGGCTAGTTGAGGTCCCAGGGCAAGGAGCCACGGGCTCGGCCACGCTCCCGGGTTTGGGATTAGAGGGGTGTGGAACTGAGGGGAGGGGAGAGGTGAGGAGGGGGAGGAAGAGGAGGAGGAGGAGGAAGAGGGAGGGAAGAACTGGGAGTTTTCTGGGGTATATATAACCGCCCCTTTCAGGTGCAAATCTGCATTGCTTATTTAAATTTGTATTCAGAGGAAAAAGCACTTATGAAACTAGCAGACGACTTTGATGCAAACTAGTACATTTTAATGCCATTTTATTAGAAATCATGCAAACTTTTATATAAAAAATACAAGTGCAATAAGAATCTTTTGTGTGTAAATACAGATTCCGGGTTATCGTGTCATTGTTGGCTTCCCAAAGAAATATTCCCACAAGCACGAGAAGCTGCAGGCTTCCCTCTGTCCCTCCTTGAAGAGCCCCCCCGTAGCACACACCTGGTTCAGTTCACTTTGATCCCAGTGTTTTGTTATTCTGCTTTTTTTTTTCCCCCTGTTTTTGCTTTAAATTAGTTTGACGACCCAAGAACACTTTTTTTTTTTTAATTTATTTACATTTCTTTAGTGTCAACATAAAACGAGGAGCTCACACCTCAACGAGTAGGTAAATCTCCTTCCTAGTCAGAGCTGCAACTCCCTGGCGATTCGGAACCTGCCCCCCCTCCCCTGCCCCAGCCAAGGGCTCTTCTGCCTCCCCCCAGCCCCTCCATAGCCCTCCTGCTGCCCCCACCAGCCCTGCTCAGCCTGACCATACGTCGCCCCATCCATCAGCCTCCGTTAAAACAACACGCACACACAGCACAGACCTGCTTTTGCCTCAGAACTCGCGGCCTGCGTTCACCTGCAACTCCACCGCCAAAGCAGCCTCCTGCCTTTCCTCCAGACCTCGGGCCCTGGCCAGAAAAATATAAAGCCCAGGGCTTTGGCTGTGCAAGTTAATAAATTAAACCGTCTTTGCCTTGCTAATGCGCAGAAGGAATCCTCCAGGGCTGGCGGTTTGGCCCTGCAGGAGGTTTTACAACACGTCTGGTTGCAGTCAACACAGGCTTCATCTGATCTGTTACAGCAAATTCTCCTTTAACACATTCTTGTGCCTTTCGTTTCAGACATGGCTTAATCCCATGAATTTGCTCCATCATTTAAAAATATTTAAAAAGAAAACCCAAACAAAACAACAACAACAACAACAAAAAAAAAGGAGTTACAATTGCTGGATATGTCAATAAGAAGCCAGCACTGCAGCAGCGGTTAATGTCTCTACTCTCCTACGGTTAGGAAAGGGAGGAAAGAGAAAAGGAAACTTAGCATGGGTTTGTAGCACGATAAATCATCAACACATCGTCACAAAGAATAAAAGGTTAAAGTCAACAGTTAAAACAGCCTAAATGTGTGTGTATAATATATATCATCATCAAACAGGATCAGCAGAAACTGAAGCGGCAAGGAGGAGGTTGGTTTTAAAAAAAAAAAAAAAAAAAAAAAAAAAAAAAGA
>NW_020799095.1:3371466-3405051 GCF_003259725.1 Athene cunicularia
GGGATGGGCTGCAAGGGGAGCTGGCTGTTGCAGCGGTGACAAGGAGGCGGCTGAGCCCAGGCTCTCGCTGACGGATGTGCTACGCCAGGGGGAAGTGCTGCTGGGGAGGTTGGGGGGTTTGGAGACGACGATTTCCGCTCCGTGGTCTGTCCGAGCCTTGGCCTTCTCACGGAACGTCAGCTTGTGAGATTCAATCTGCAGCGACACAAGGGCAGGTGAGAAGGGGAAGGGCAGGAGGAGGAGGAAAGAGGAGGAGAGAGGGGGGATGGAAGACGATACCATAATGTCATCATTAGATGCCTGGAAAATAAAAGGCAATTTTCTGAATTAAACAAAGGCAACAGACACCCTACAGACATCGATACAGACAGTTTTCAGATGACAGCGGCGTGACGGGTGCCCAGGGGCGGCTGCTCTGCCCTGCTGCCGTGCTCTCCCCACCCCACCCGGCAGAGTGCGTAGAGAGAAGGCGCAGGCACTTACTTGTTTCTTGTATCTGAGTCTCGAAGCTCTGAATTTCCCTTTGGTCACCACCGCTCAGGGCAGTGGGCACTGCTGGCCCTACGCCATTCTCCCGCATCTCACTGCCTGCCTGGGCCGCTGTCACCTCTCCGTTCTGAGGGGCTGGCGGGAGCTGCCCTGGCTCCGCGCTGCCCTCAGCCTACAATGAGACAACGGGGTGGGGAGGACGACAGGGACGAGTCAATAGAAGATGGGGGTGAGGGGTTGGGGGTGAAGTGCGGGTTCCCGGAGCCCCCTCCGCCCTCCCCAGCTGCCGAGACACACGCGGGGACGTAGAAGGGGGGTGGTTGGGAAGCAGCAAGCAGCCCCTCTGCTCCCCGCGAAGCCGCTGTCCTGACCAGCTTTCCAGCCTCTCACGGTGCTGCTTCAGGCCCCACATTGCTCCCTGCCAGCTCGTCCGAGCGCCGGGGCCACATCCCTGACTGTGGGGGCTGGAGATCAGCACACTCTCACAAACCAGGGCCTGCAGCACCCCCCCGCAGTGAGGGAGGATGGTCGAGGCAAAGGGACTCAAGCAGAGTGCTGCGGGGTCACAAGCAAGCATGGGCTTTGGGTGCGTCACAGAGAAGCAGCCTCAGTTAACTGGGGACAGGTTTCTATGCCAGAGCCAAACACAGTGAGTGCCAAAAGGGGAAGGCCACGTTTGCACAAATCACCTCATCTTCTTCACTTGGTGCTGCACTGAGCACTGGGAGTGTGGTCTTTAGAGAACATCCCATGTCCTGGCCTCTCCTACCTCAGCCCGGTGATCCCACCTGGGGTCCCCAACCTCTACAAGCCCGGGAGAAGAGCCAAGTCTTCCTGCTGTTAGAGGAGAGACTGATACTCTGGTGGGAGCCTGCAGGGTGGCTTGGAAGACCTTGGGACACCACCAATGCTGCAGGGCCTGCTGCAGGCCCTCTTTTGCCAGGCTGGAGTTTATTACATAAAGGTCTGGAGATTGGCCTGATGTCTCCCCAGAAAATATTCTGGCAGTCACCCCTTGCCTTGTTTTAATGGGGATGATTAAGCACAAACTAAATACACTTGGGAATTCTGCCGCATGATCTGCTCTTTAGCACAGGGATTATTTCTTTCAGATTCACACGGCATTTAACACAAAAGCTCAAGCCGCCTGAACTCTAAAACCTTCCCCAGCACAAAAGTGCTCAAACAAAACAACGCTGGGACAACCGCGGGACCTCGGGGTTTAGGTTTCTTCTCTTCCCTCTGTCTGTCCTGCTGGCAGCAAAGACTAGGTCAGGTTTTAGCAGTTCTGATGCCAGAGCACAGGAGTGTTTTCTCCTCTTCCAGAGCTACCAGCCAATTCAGAATGTCACAAAAAAGCCCCAGCACTACTGACCCCCAGCACTGCTCTCATGTGGCTCCATGGGTCAAGCCCAAACATCCATCATGAGGGGGTAACGGCCCTCCCCTAAGAACAGGTGAAGGAGACCTGCATCGAGGCTGGGGGCATTTTCTCTTCTCCTGGGGGGAAGGGCTGAAACACAGCAACGAAAGTGCAACAATCTTTTCTTATTGTCAAACAAAGGGCCTCTGGGCTGGGCTGCACTACAGGTTACAGGCTGAAAAGTGCTCCTGAGGGCTGCAAGGTGCCATCTTCCTGCACACACACACTGCTTTGATCTCACCAGCTCTATCCAGGGATAAAAATAAAATTTGAAAAAAAGTAATGCCCAGCAGGGAGCCATTCAGGCAGGCAGTTCACAGCGCTCTCCTCTTCAACTCATACTTACTCCTGGGGATCACAACTGAGGCCACAGAAACACGTAGAGCGCCACAAATGGCTGGGGGTGGAGAGGCTGCGCTACATCAACAGCAGGACGAGGGCAAGAACCAAACCAAAACCCTACCCCGATGTGCCAGAGCTTGCTGCACCCACCTTCACGGTGCCTCCTGCTGGCAAGTGTCCCACGTTGTCCAGAGAACCCACTTTGGCTTGGGCCTTCTCCTTGAAGTTCAGCTTCTGGTTCTCGATTTTGACATCTCCTCCCCCTAGAATAAGATCATGTACGAGTGAGTTTAGACTGGCTCTGAGGAAGGATTTCTTTGCAGAAGGGGCTGTTGGGCGTTGGAATGGGCTGCCCAGGGCAGGGGGGGAGTCCCCATCCCTGGAGGGGTTGAAGAGTCGGGCTGACCCAGCGCTGAGGGGTCTGGTGGAGTTGGGAACGGTCAGGGTGAAGTTCATGGTTGGGCTGGAGGAGCTTCAAGGGCTTTTCCAACCCAGATGCTTCTGGATTCTATTAATACCTCCAGAACAGCCCCAACTGAGACATGTCGTCCCCTTCCCAAGCCCCAATGAGGAGCCACAGGGGACCCCAAGTACTTCAGAGGAGGGACAGGACCAAGTCACACATTTCGTGTCCCAGTCTCTCTCCAGTTAAGGTTCAGTTGACAAACTGGCCAGATCAAAGTTGGTGATTTCCACCAGTGCAGGCCAAGCAACACTGCAAGACCACGAACAGGCTGGAAGATCTCCTCACACCACCTGCCTCACTAGATCTCCTTGTGAACCTTTCCTCCTCCAGTCGAGGTGTGATCCCGCTGGTGAGCTTCCAGTGGCCGATACCAGCTGCCCACTCCCATCTGTATGTCCCCTGCCAAGGCCTCTGCCAGCTCAGCCCATCTGCCTGATTTGTGCCGGCACATGTTCTGCTTATCTGTTCCCACTCCTACTCCATCCCTGACAGCTGTTACAGCTCCCTCCCTGACACATAGACCCACGTGCCATGGGCGTGCAGGCAGGGAGAAGCCAACCACAGGGACTGGATAGACATCAGGTTCAGGAGAACCTGAAGGTCAGAAAAAACAGAATCACAAAATTATCTGGGTTGGAAAAGAGCTTATAGATCCTCCAGCCCAACCATGAACCTCACCCTGACCATTCCCAACTCCACCAGATCCCTCTGCGCTGGGTCAACCCAAACACATTTCCAGCACATTTCCAGCAAGATCTTCCTAGATTTAGAATACTGCAGTTTCCATTAATATATAAGACTATACATGCAGTCCATATGCCAGGAGGTTTATCAAAAAAACCCTACTTAAGTATTGCTAAGCACAACTTTGCTTCCCAGTGGCATCACTAAATACTCAGTCCTTGGCACTTGGGAAGCTCGGCACGGCCAGTGATGGAAGCCAAACTGATTTGGTCTAACAGAATCAGTTAAAACATCTGACAACAGATGGATGGATTATTCTGCTTTAATCTGCCCTGGACAGGAGCAGTTATTGTCACGCACAGCGTGTTATTACAGAGCACTGAATAAGCAGAGGTCATGTTTGTGGCACCACATTCTCAAAGCTGTTTGGAGGCATCGAACCATGGTGCTCGGTGTGTAAGGCTGAACAACTTTAAGCCTAACAGCCTGGCAGGAAGGGTGCAGGGAACTCCCACGAGCTGACAAAGACAAGCTTGTAGGATTTCTTTTCAACTTTGGTGGGTGAATGTTGTCCCTGGTGCACAGATGTTTGACTGTCAGGAGTTTTCCTGTGCAGGTAACTGTCCCCAGATATAGAGAAACCAGTAAAAGTCAGTGAACTGGTTATACTTTAGGACGCTGTAGTTCAAACCACCTGCCTGCAGCCACAGGACCTTGAACTTGAGCCTTGCCTACACTCCAGCTGAGCCACGGACTGGTCACTGCTTGGTTAGGGAACCTGAGTTTTGCAGGAATTCACACCAAGTAATGAACACAAAGTGTTCTCAGCAGGGAGCAAGTAATTCCTGCACACTCATCCCATAATACAGGATTAAAGGGCCAAAGGCATTTTATATAAGACAGGAGCTGCCACTGAACTGAAGGCTAAAAAGACCCTTGTATCTGCTTTGAAGCACTGGAGGGAAGTTACTTTATCCTTCCAGAGGACATACATGTCCAAAGAGCCCCAGCACCCACTGGGAGCATGGATGAAGTTGCCAGACTCCTGGAATGGTCATGGCAAGTATCCACTCCTTTTTTTTTTTTTTTTTTTTTTCAAATTTTTCTTCTTCAAACGGGGAGTTAAAAAGAGAACTCAGTCAAAGCACTAGATTATCTTCACAGGCAAGATGAAATCCCACCTCTCCTAATCCCCTTCTCCACTCATGAAACCACCAGGAATTGAGGAACAGGCTAGGCAGTACTTCTAGAAAAACTCCCTGAACACAGCAAACTCCTTAAACTATTTCAGTTGCAATCCAGGACTATATTTAAGCAACATGCAATATCTACAGACAAATCACGAGGAAATGGTAAAATTTCTACCTGGCTTATGCTTGATATTTGCTTTAGAGCCACACTTCGAGGACACTTTGGAGAGGTCAACTTTCTTGTTCTGGATCTGCACCTAAAGAGACAAAACCAAACAACTCAATGCAGAGAAACATTTCCTGTGAATCTGGAGGCCAGTGGGCCATCTCAAGCATCAGGCCACACTTAATTAACTTGCACCCCCTTTTCCACCGTATTATATTTTCATATTGATTTCCCAGCCACTGTGTGCCAAATGCCTCAGTGTTATTTAAAGGCCTGCACCAGCCAGAAGTGGTTCATGTGAGCAGACAGAAACTGAGACCAGATAAAACTTACAGACGGACAGTAACCAGAAACAGGAGGCTTGAGTTCATGGCACATCCACGGACTACAAAAGCCGTTGGGAGAGGGACCACAGAAAGGGGATTCCCTTGCCACGTTCCCCAGACTGTCTCTGCCCAACGCTGGCTCTGCCTCTGAAGACATGGGCTGCTCCAGACAGTCACCAGGACAGATGGCACCTCAGTTCTACTCGGCTACCCTCTCGCTGTAGGGCCACAGACATGCCACCAGCTCCAACTTTTTCTACCACCCACGTGCAGACTGCCCCGTGCTTAACTGTCAGGCTTTGTGTGCAGCCTCCTCGCAGCAGTCCTTCCTCCCTGCTGAGAGTAGGACACCAGGGAGGATCATCATGCCCAGATGAACCGTTTGAAGAAGCTGTCCTTCTCAAAGACAGTACACTGGGAGTGGGGAAGCTACTCCCCACTATTATTTCCTTTAACCTCATTCTACCAATGACATAACAAAATCATAACTGAAAAAACATTCAGTGACGCAGTCACAAAATCGTGAGGTATTCGTGACTCAGGAAATGACCTTCTTCCAAGCCAATGAGCCAAATGTTGTAGCATGACGTTTGTGGACATCAGTCTCAATTTGGGAAGTGTCTCCTCCAGGGTTGGACAAAGGTGGAGTCAAAACATCCCAGGTTTTATGTCTTTTTGCTCAAAAAAAGTTTTCATCTCTGAGGCCTGGACCATTGTACAAAGCCCCATTTCTGACATGTTTAAAATTCCTCCTGCATCTCCAGGTTGAGGAACAATTCCTCTATTCCAGAATGAACTTCTTGTCTAGTGACTTGGAGATATCTCATTTCATACAAACATAGGAAAATTCATACCGAAAAGAAGGTGGTCATCTGGTCTAAACCCCTACTAAGCTGACATTATCACTTTCCATGGGAAAAATCTGGGGGGTTTTGGTAGTAATGTTAAGAGGATCGCCTCTCCCAATTGTGTCAGCAACCACCAGCTGACACCTACATGCACAGAAAGTTCTGCTATTGATCACCTCACAGAGAAAATTAAAATCTTTTTGACCATGACAAGAATTCATTCACCTACCAGCTACTCTAGAAGCTTATTGAGAATGATCATAATTTGCAATCCATCTTTCTCAGGAAGCCTGAATCCTCCTACTACTTGTGAAGGGGGATGAGTCAAAGCCCTGATGCCTCGTTGGCTCACAATTAGAACAGCAGAGTCTGGCCTCCTGCTATGTTGTTCCACGTTCATGTACCCTGACTCAGTGACACCAGACACTCTGAAAAGGTGAGATCACGGCTACTGGATTTGATTTTCTTGGGGGTTGCTAATAAAGTCAGCACAGCTTTTATAATGGGTGCTTGCTTGCTTGGAACTGGAATAAAACTGAATTTATTTCACAGAATGCATTTTAAATTAATGTTTGCTATCAGCTAGGCTAGACATACCCCATTACGACTCCTCATGGTTTCACCTGGGGATCCAAACAGTTATACCTAGATGGAAGTGCATTTCTTGTAAGATTTCTAACATTAGCTGGTCTGAGTTTGCAATGGGAAACACATTGCATTCACAGAGCCAAATGCTCAGCCTCTGGTGCCAGAAGTAAACTTTAGATCTGAAAGTTTGATACAGAGGGTCAGACGGAAAACATGATTCTCATTTATTCTTAAGATTTTCTATCTCTGACCATTTCCCAATTCATCCAAAGAGGTTAAGCCAAAGGGTAGAGAAACACATGTACATTCCAAATCACCTTGTTAAATCTTCACCAGCATGTACATTACCAGCACTTTGTAAAACCTACCTCTTTACTGCTGCTTTCTTTAAAAAGAGATGGGGAAAATACTAAAGCACAACAAAAGCTTTCACTCAGGAAAGCTAACTATGTTTGTGTCAAGATATTTCTGGCAAATATAAGGTGGGTAGGAACAGTATCTACTGCTTTTGAACATGTCTTCTTGGAGGGGAGAAGAAATTATCTCCGTGTATAGAAGGGAAAAAGGGTATCAGACAGAGTGTACCAGGTAGGAACCCCTTTACTTAGGTAGGATGTCCATCACTTCTGCCAGAGCAACCCTAAAGCTGAATCATAATTTGCTACTAACCACAGCTCTTGTCCACAGGATTCCTAAAAGATTTCACTGAAGCCACAGACTAGAACCACAGACTTCCCAGACTTCCCCATCAGCAGTGCAGTTCAGGAATTAAACATCGAGTAATCTTCTATCAGAAGTGATCATCATCATTAATTGAACAAGAAAACATCTTGGAAGAAGACACTAATATTACAGTGCTCCAAAGGGAGCGAGCAGATACAGAAATGAAGAAAAGGAAACACTTTTATAGAAACCCAGACCTGCCACTGTGTCTCGTTTGCTCACACTGGTACTGCCGGTGCTGGGTCTAGGGGTGTTGGATGGCTGGGAACAGCTGCCTGAAGCTGCTTCGGGGCCATCTGGAACCCAGAAATATGCATCACTATTCTCAAAGCAAAAAGTTTAAGTAGTTGAACAAGGAGGAAAACTGCAGTGGTAAAAGGAGAGTTTGGAAGAGGAGGAAAAAGAATGCAGGCACACACTGGTCCCCTAGAATTGCGAATGTCCCTAGGACAAGACAGTACAGAGGAAAGGACAGGTTTGGTGATTAAAAAGAAGAAAGAATAGTTGACTAATGTAGTTAATCAAGAAAAATACCTCCCACACTTAAATGACATTTCTGTTAGCCTCTAATTAAAAAAAAAAAAAAAAAAAAAAAAAAAAAAAAAAAAGTAGGCATGAGATTTGTCCACTAAAAGTCTATCCAAGGTAAGAGTGGCAAAATCCAAGTGGCTCGTGAAATTCTTCTCCTTTGAGTGCGGGAAGAGTTAACTTACAACAGCTGCTCTCTCACAGCACAGCCACAGGGACTTCTGCCACAAAACACTGATGATGATAAACAGTCTGTTCCAAACCTGGGTGACAAACCCAGATGAAATACACAGGAGGAACAGAAATGTGCACAGCTAAAAAAATATTACGAGGGCACCTAATCGACATGATGGTCTCAACATCAGTTTTTCTCTCTGTGGCGCAGAGGATTCTCCTGTCTGAGGATTTCTATGGGAAGCTCCATACACACACGTGTGTGCTCCTATAAAGACGGGGTAAGTCGCAAAAATATCAAGTGAGAATGTGCAAACTAGAAGGCAAAGAGGTCAGCAGAGATGTGTGTCCCGGGGCTCTAAATGGGAATCTGAACTTAGTTAAGCGAACGCCGCACGTGTGACTTCAACACTGACCATCCTGGCAACAAACCTGTAGGGAACAGGCTTGTGAACAACTCAGATTTCATTGTCTCTTGCAAAGATTTAAGGAAGAATTAGTCATGTAGAGTGAAGGTTGAGCCAGTTAGACAAATGCACGTGTATTTCCTAGGAAAAGCGGTCACGGCAGTTTGCACCACAGTCAGGTCCTACTTGTATCCCCTGAACCAGACAGGAGACAGAATGCACTGACTGTAGAGCAACAATCTGGCCCCAGAAATTAAGTATTTCCAGGGAGTTTCACTGATGCTGGCTCTCAGGCTCTGGGTACACAGGGAGTGTCACAAGATGTGACAGCGGGACGTCATTCCTCAGGAACCTGGCACAGTTAAACACCAACGGATAAAACCTTCCTGGGCTTAAGTACTTCAGTGTCTTTTTGAAACCATCCCATCTCTGTATTTCTGCAAACTATCCCTAGGACAAACAGCCTAGCATATATTTGTTAAAGTAGCATGGATCTGCCCACAAGGAAACAAGCCTGCCAAACTATAGTCATGTTTTCTAAAAGCTTCAGTAGCTAGTTAACTTTTTCTGCCAGACATCCAGGTTATAATACTCCAAACTCAGCACACAGGCATTATTACAAGCTTAGCCTTCTATTTTAACACACTCAACTCTGCTGCCAGAGATATCAGCAGCCTTTAAATTAAGAAATTAATTGCAGCTCAAGATTAAATCCCAGAGTCTTTTCCTCCTCCTTCTTCGAAGTCTTGTGAAACAAGAAGTGAAATTCATCTGACTCAGGAATGCTCTATTAGCCAGTCAAGAGTATCGGGCACTTCTAGGCCACAATTCATTTCATCTGTAAAACCAGACATCTGAAACAGGGCAGAAGGCGGATGAGGTGCCTCCACTGACTGCTGAGGGAATGCACAGTGAGCTAACTCCTGGGGTCAACCACATGCACATCCTACCTTTGGTCATGAACACCACGGAAACCATGTGAGAAACAGGTCAGGTGTATTTGTAGTACAATGAAACAAGACACGCATTCAACCTAGCATCCCATGGGGGAGGGAAAAAAAAAAAATTCTCCACCCTATATTATTTACAGAAGCCCTGAAACTCTGCCACACGCTTCTGCCTGAAACAGAGCATTCTGAAGGCTGACATATAAAAACATAGTACAAGAGAAGGGAGTTAGTAGAAAGACAGCTTGCCCAGAGCCCATACTTACATTCCCACCTCCAGGGACATGCTTAATATTGTCCTTGGAACCACACTTGGACTGAACATGGCTGTAGTTCGCTTTTTTGGAGACTATCTGGACCTGGAATGTTACAGAATGGAAAACAACACAAGGGAAGAGGACTGGTTAGAGTTGTCATACGGCAGGCTGGAGTGGCTGCTCTAACATGGTGGATAAACAAGGAGTTGTGTTAAACTCAATCCAACTTTTAGTATTAGGTGTGAAAGCAACTGAGGAGGAGAGTGAGAAAAAAAAGTGAACGAAACGAGAGGCTGCACAGACAGTGTTAGTGCGAGAGCGTAAGCACTACCATGAAGACTGCTTCTGCATCTACTCTACAGGTCAGCATCACCGGGAGGGCACCTGCCTGCCAGAGGGGCTGGGGCTCTTCATGTCCCCCCACAGCTTCCCCAGAGCAGGGGCAGACAGCCTGGCTGCCTCCTGCCTCCACGGACTGGAGCCACAGGGCCAGCACTCCCAGCAATGCCACCAGCTGCCCAGTGTCTGCACTTTATTTCCATTTGCCTGGACTGGCTCCAGTCCTGGGTCATCCAAAACCTCTGGGCAGTAAAGCCCGGTCTGAGAAACAATTCTTCTGATGAAGGCTGTCAAACCTTCAGTTAAATTTTATCAGATGAGTCTTAACGTTCATTGTTTCTCATTTAAACCAGAATGACTCGTGACTTTTTCAAAATACAAAAGGAATATGCTAAGTGAGCTTTTACTCACAAAGGTAGTAACCGAGTTAGAGTAACAGGCCCGTGTTCACAAAGGTTAGTTACGACACGTGTTTAGTCTGGGAGTTATTTAACACAGCACAAAAGGTGGCAGAAGCTGGACGCTGCTTTCTAGAAAGAGGCGATAAATCTGAAGCACAAAAGGAATCACCAGAACAATCTCACTCGAGCAGGTTCCCAAAAACTCCTTAGCCAGTTCAGAAAGGCTGGATTCAGTGCAACAGCAGCTCTGTAAACGTCCTCATGCCATGGTTACTGACTTCCCACCCATTCATTAACAGGCTCTGCCTGATAATATCTGAATTAAACCAGCGCTTGCAGGCGCTCCCGCCTTGCTCCCCATTCACTCCTGCTGAAATACCACGTCCCCACAGCTTCAGGCAAATGGTGACCACCTAACGCATGCAGTTAGAGAGCTTTGGTCCAGCTGGGTCGGGAATACTGCAGAGAAGATATTAAGTCTTTACTACCGCAATCTTAAAACAAGCAGCACTGACCTAAACTTTTCTTCCTAGTTACAAACTAGTGCTGTGTATGAAGAACTGGTCTTAAGGGAAACCTCTGACTCAAAGTTAAGCCTACCTACCTAAAAATGAACATGGAGGACTCTGCTCTGACATTTATATTTGCAGAAGGCATGGAAAAGATACCTCTGAGAGCAATCCCTGACCATGTTTAACTGGGAACACCTCAAGGTTTACAAGAAAGAATCGGAAGAGTATCTGTGCAAGGAATAGTGACACTGACAGAAGAAAGCAGAAGAGTTGAAGAGAAGGGAAAGTGATTCAAAATGGAAATGTTTTCCTTCATCTCCCACAGAGAAAAGTCTGAAATAAACTCACTTTCCCATTGAGCTGTTTGGGGGCACCCTCTTTTGATACGGTTGTTTTAGTAGGAGCCATTTTAGAGACTGCATTGGGTTCAGACTTTCGTGCAGCAGCGGCTGATTCTGGCTTTTTCTCTATTTTCCCCTAGATGGAGACAAATAGATGATTTCAACCAGCAAAAGCAAAAGTGTGGGCAGCACAGTACGTGAATACAAGCTACCCAGATAAACTTAGTGGAGCAGACAACTCAGGAGAAATTCTTACATGCTGTAATCCTCAGGCAAAATATAATCCCGTGCCCGGGAATGATAAAACTAAGGGGGTGGAGGGGAAGCCACATCAGATACAGGATGAAACAGGCACCCTAGGGTCATCAAGCAAGAATTAAGTTCTCCATTTCTCAAAAAACTCACAGGTGCCCTTCACTGGAGTCTCATCATTTCCCCAAAGGCCATGCTGACAGGTCTCCAAGTGACCCCAGCACATTATACTCCACCAAGAAATTAAACCCACTCTCTTTGTAACCCAATGGCAGCGCAGGACCACCTCCTTCTTGTGGAGGACATTATACAGATCTTAAGAGGCAAACACACCCACCGGCTGATTTTCTTTGCATTTAAGCTCTGCTGGATATAGATACACTGTGCTTTCACCTCTGACTTCTCACCCCCACACTGGTTTGACTCGGGCTTTGAGATCAGCAGCTGATTTAGTTTTTAATGAAGCAAATGCAGGTAGACCTAGCTAATCCAGCTAAGTAGAAAACTGAAGGAAAATTTACAGGTTTTAGAAAAACTCAGCAACTACATGAGAAAAATCCTTTCATCTGCTAATCCAGGTAAGTACAGCAGAACCTGCATTTTTTTGGGGGTTGTCAGCATAAATCCTGTATTTCACTGATCTACCAGCAACAGAACAGTAAACAAAAAAAACCAACCAAAAACAACCATTGCTCCTATGGCATTCTCAAATTCTAAAAACATCTCAACATAAGTAAGACCAAAAAAAGGACAACTTACTTAAAAGTACAATTGTTCAGATTTAGAAAATAAAGGACAGTACAAGTAAGTGTAAAAAAAAAAAATTCCCTTCAACTGACACAATAACCCTGTAAGCTGAAAAGCTCTGCAATCCTCAGAACCCTAGCACAGTTCAGAGTAACAGAACAATCTGACATGTTCTTTCTGACCAGATGGCAGGTTTTCTGAACTACTATTTGATTTCAAGCTACAATATATGGTATATGAAAGGGTCACCCTCCTGCTTGCTCCAGAGTTTTTCAGCACACTTGGCTTGTGATTTTCAGAAACTCTGTTTTGGGGAGTGGGAGTTTGTGTCCTCTAGACCTCAAAGCTCTGAGGACTGTCCTGTGATACTGTACAGCTGAGATACGATTAACTCTGAAGAATAAATCCATATTATATCGATGCTGTCTGTGACATACACCACCAAAGCCCAAGAACGCCCTTGACTTTAATGTGCCTGAGAGGAGATTAAGGCTCCCAGCATGAAAGGTGCTCTCTTGGCATCAGATTAAAGTTGTATGCTGAGTTATTCATTACTGCAGACCTGCAGCAAAGATAAGTGGGCAAATCTGTTCCACTCTGTGGAAATTAAAAGCCCTCTGACTACGGACAAGCTGCTAACACATTCAGTCAGGCCAAGATGTGTGTATCTGTTAGACAATACCCAATAAAGGTTTTATGATTGTGCATATCCACTAAATTATTTAAGCCCTCCGAAGAGGGCTACAGGTATATCCCTAAATCTTTGTTATTTACATGGCAGATATTCACAGTGAAAGTGTAATTTAAGGCTGTGACTGACTGAGAGCCTCAAGTTACATCTATGTACACGCTTTCCCCTACAGCTCATTCAACACACCCTGTTCTTTTCCTGAGGCCACCACAGGTTATCCAGAGAGCAGCGTACGCAGACCCACTTCGTTTTAGCTTTAGGTCTGACAAGTTGAACAGAGTCCCCATTCCCAGACCTGAGAAAGGTGCTGTGGAACTTGCTCCTGAATCCAGATTTCCTGCATCACAGTGCATTATTCCACCTTCTGTACCACTGAATAGACTCGATTCCTCTATTCAAAGGCAAAGTTTTGGAATGCAGACAATGTTTTGACCTTTCAATACCAACTAGTTTCTACGTCGGGACGTACGATAGAAACAACAGAACCAGAGTTTTGAATTCCTGTATGTAACACCATGAAGGGTCTTATAGGGGATTCCTTCTGTACGCTACCATCACTGTTAAAGCCTTGTGCATAAATCAAGAACCCAAAGAGGAGCTCTGCAGAGCATAAATGAGAAGAGCAGTGAGGATACAGCCACCAAAATTAGCAAAGAGCACCCCTAATGCTTAAGAGTTACTGTTCCAAAGTGCATCTTGTTACCAAGTTTGAAGAAACTTACCTTTCCTCCACCAGGCTGATGTTTAATATTATCTGTTGATCCAATTTTAGAACGTACATTTTTCAGATCTGGAGCAGAAACGCTGCTGGTGGGACGAGGCGGCTTGGAAACGGTGCTGGGTTTAGTCGGAGCCTTAGCAGTTGTTTTTTTAGCGTCTGCCGTTGCGGTTGGGGTTGTGGTGGGTTTGGTTGCAGCAGGCTTGGGTTTGGGACGACTGGTGGTTACTCCAGGTAAAGTAGGTGCACTGGAGGCGGTGGTAGAAGGAGTGGTGGCACTGCTTTTTACTGCGTTTCCAGTAGCACTCTTAGGGCGGCTCAAGTCTGCTACAGTGATCGCAGCGAGAGTTGGAGGGAATGTGGGGAAAAAAGATGGGTCAGAGGCCATTTATACAAACTTCTTCCGAGTCCTAAAGCTGTACGGTGACCTGCCTGATAAACACAGCCCCGAAACAAGGAGGCTTCGATTTAGATGGAAATGAAACAAAGTTACCTGATGGTGACTTCGCAGAGGTCTTCTTGGCATCTGCAGGCTTTGCATCAGTCTTGATAGCTGCCCAACACAAAACAGAGCCATCAGTATTTCAGAGCAGCAGGCAGTCTGCATAGATGAGAAGGCTGGGATCCCAGCACAGCTTCCCTGGAGTGCAGGGGCTCTCCGCAGCAACTCGCACGCATAGTGCTGGTCCTCTCTGCCCACAGTTCCCATTTATAACATGCTGCTTGAAAGAAAGCATCTCAAGAATTAACTGCTCTGCTCAAACACCTGGCTGAGGGGGAAACAGCACAACTCATTCGTAGTTTCCAGCAAAAGGATCAAGTCACAGTCACAGTAACACACCTGGGGTATGGTCTGCATTTTGTTTTTCCTTAAAATAACTTCCTGTATCTGACAGCACTCACTGACATTATTTTAATCCTGTCCCAATTTAATTTCTAAAAAAAAAAAAAAACACCACCCCAACAAAAGAACCACCACAACCCAAAGCTCTTCTCTTTACTAAATATCAAAAGCAAACCCACATTTGTCCATCTATAACCTCCGCATTATTGTTAGATCTGTTCTAACCAATGCCAATTTTCTTGCACAGGAGTTATTGCACAAATTTTGATCCGTACTGTAATTGTGTAAAACCAAAAATCAATCACTAAACTGAATGAAGCCTTTGGGCGAACACCAGTGATCATGACCTGATTACATGCCACAGATCACATTCCACATAGAGGACAGTCTAAACCAGGAACGCATCTGTATTTCTCAAAGCAGAACAAAACATACACAAAGTTGATCAAGGAAAAAAAAAAAAATCACAGACTGAAAAATATAAACAGAACCTTATTTTAAAGAGCTCTTTGATAATGAAATTCTAGCTTTTTTACTACCAATGACAGATATTTTTGGCTAAATGCTGCTTCATTTCAGTAGCCAAAGGAAGGCAACGTTAAACAATAAATTGAAAAAAATCTAAATTAGAAATTACAAAAACTCCCATCTTCTGATAATTTCTGATAATTTCCATTAACAGTCTTAGATTTTTAGATAAACTCAAGTAGCTGGCAGGGTACTTTATGGAATACCAATACAGAAAAGACCAAGCAAAAGAGGCAGATCACTCTAGGCCAAGTTAGTCTGGATGACTCCATCCTGACTTTGCTAAAAGCATTCAATTAAACACCACGGATACTAGCTAATGAGATGGAACACATTTGGATAATTCAATAAGGCCTAAAGGATAGATATATAATTAATACTTCAAAAAAAGTCCTGTCAAACCAACCTAATCTCATTGCTCGAGACCACATCTTTAATTGGGAAATCTGTATGGACAGAACAGACTTAATTTTATAAAAAGGCCAGAGGACTAATGTGTTACTTTAACATATAGAGATGTTATTTCTACTTTTGTCAGTGGGGAGCCAAATGCTGCAACTCCTTTGTCTATGCTCTTACTAGGTGACGTTGAAAACCTGGAGAATGATAAAGCTTCTGGGAAAATGGTCTATAATGACAGGCAAAGACTTTGACCTTCTTCTGATCTCAGAGATAGAGAGGTGGTCTTGTACAAGAGTCATTTTTAGAGGGAAAGGGGAAAACTGGAAAAAATAAAAAGATATAAATCAAGCACCACATAGCTCATGGCTCTTGTTCCGTCAAAAGTGACTGACAAATATTTAATACCTGAAAAAGTAAAACCATATTAATTTCCAAACAAGCCACTATACACCAATTTTAAAACAGTGCTAACGACTAAATAATGAGCAAACCACAAGGAAGTGAGAGTCCTTGCCTTTTGAACCTGAAAAGCAAGAGCAGATGTTCTTCTAAAATACCACCTTTAGCCAGAAGCCAATTATCCATCCCAGTGCTATGTCATGAGAAACTCAACTGTGATCAGAAGAGATCCAGACCTCCATCACCCACACCTGTGGATCTAGCTGCAGTGCACGTGCTCTACCCAGACTGAAATGTTAGTGTCCCCTTCAGGCCCCACAGCTCTGTTCATCCTCTGTCACATTCCTGCTTTCTTCTCTTCCAAAACAGGGCTGCCTTCTTCCACCACCAGCAACTCCTCTGTGCATTTCCAGACCCAGACAAAGCAGCTTTCCCTCCTAATGGAGCTTCTCCAGCTGACCTCATCTCTCCCTCGCCCACCCAGTTCTCACTGTGCTTTGGCAATGTCCCACCAGCCTTGCTGTGCAGAAGCCTTCTCCTCTGTGCATCTCACCACTTGGAACAACCTTCCCGCATCTCTGCATCGTTGACTCCATCTCTTTTCAAATGCCATCAGAAAACACTTTGTTCTTTGTGTCTCAGTTTTGGAAGGAGAAATTAACTGAGCTCATTAAAACGTATTGAGCTTTCTGGGCTGCAGTTTGCATAAAAGACCGTATAAAATGAATTTTACAAGGATCAGGTCCACTGGATCAGTCAAGATATGTGGCTCTTGGAAAATGCAACACTTCCCCTACACTTTATTAGTTCTATTTTCCCCAACAGCATAATGTATGTAATGTACATCTAGCCTAACATATTTCAACACAGTTAAAACATTGCTATACTTTTGGGGAAGAGAGGTTACAAATTCATGCTTTGGGACTCATAGAACAAAGCAACCTGTATGTATTATTAGTTTTACATGTTTATTGGCAAATTCTGCCAACGAGGTCTAGTCATTTGAAAAGACTTGAGAACGTTTAACTATATTTTTATCTGATGTTAAATCACTCAAGCTCCATTAAAATGAGCAAAAACAGTGCTTGAAAGATGCTAATATGCTGCTCAAGTTTCATGCTGACTGTGTTAAACTCATGGGAAGTTCCCTCTTTGGTAACAGCAGGAGTGGGACCAGTTTTCTGATGAAGCTGATGTGATTTCAGCTCCAAATTCTTCCTGCACTAGCAAAAAACCTCCACTTCTGTTCAACCTTGTTTGTTTTTCAGTCTGAGTGCTTCAAGTCCTCTTCTGAAGATTTGCTTTTCCCAAGTTTTAAATTTTAGTTTTTATTCTAACTGTTGCTACAGCAAAATACAGAGGTAATGGCATCTTTTATTCTTAAATCAAGCATGTTGAGTAATTGCATTAACCCTGAAGCACGCAGAGTTGAGGGAGCCCTGGAGAGGGAAAAAAAAAAGTCTCTGTGCCTTGGCACTGGATCTTGCTTTGTGTTGTATCAAAAGGGTTAATATTTCAGCTATCACTAAGCTTCAAGTCAGCTCCTGACTGACAGGCAGGCCAGATTCCACCTCTCAGAAGTCCAGGTTAACAGCACCTGAGGCTTCTCATAAATGGCTACATTTTAAGGCTTTTGGGTTTTCCCCTTCTTTTGAACCTGAAGATCTCAAGCTTGTTTAGTAATTTTAATAAACTGATGGATGACCTAAACACAGGAAAAAGTGGTCAGCGTACTGGAATAGGTGACCCAACGGCGCTACTCAAACAGAAACCTGCAGCTGGCCAGAGATCTCCTGAAGAAAAACAAGAGAACACTTACATGTTGGCCTCTTGGGTGGAGAAGTAGCAGTATTTTTTGCACCAGCAGCTGCCGTGACTGGCGCCGCCGCCGTTGTCCTTGGAGTAGTGGGGGTGCTCCTGGGAGTAGTTCTAGGAGTGGCAGATGATGGAGGCTTTGAAAGTGAGGTCCGCTTCTCTGTGGTCTTCGCATCTGCAACCTGGAAAACGAACAGGCTGTATTAAAGCCACTATTTCACTCACAGGCTCTTCAAAGCGTTTGCCAACAAAAAGCCTGAAATAAATTCAAATTGTTTAAATTCTGAAACACACAGGCTAAGCACTGCGGAAACACTATAATGCAAAAGATTAAGAAGTAAATTAAGGCATGCAGAAGCGGCCAACCACATTCAGGGCAGGACACAGAGCACACACCCTGCTGAGTATTAGAATTCACCCAGATCTGTTTCAGCGTTAATGCGTGGAGGCCATTTACAGGTGTGAACGAGGCTTTGATTTCTGAGCAAAATGGAAAACATCTGTCCACTAGCAACACTTCTGGGAGAGATTTCTGTCCTTCATGAGCAGAAATGCTTCCTAAGCTAAGAAGGCTTTTATTAAAACACTGTGGACATAAGAATTAAAGAGTCTGTGGTTCATCCCTCACTTGGGAAACCTTCATGTCTGTCCTTGGTAAGTCACTTGTTTGCAAAGTGACTGATCTCTTAAGTATGACAATACTGAGTTAATGTATGGAAACAATTGAGAAGAGATTTCAATTTCATCAAAAAGGGATACAGAAGCATGCAAAAACTTGAACAAAACTGAAGACACTGGTTCACAGAAAAAAGTACAGGTTTACACCTGTGCTTTCTTACTCTTTTCGATAGTTTTAGATAGTTTTACAAGACATTCAAATGCAGTCATTGAAGCTTAAATGTATAGTAGAAATGTTAGCATTTAGACATCCACTGAAAGCTTCTGAGATAAATTTTAACATTTCCTTTCAAATCTGAATTTTTCTACTAGATACTATTCAGAAGTTAACATGGGGAAGATTCAAGGGACATTTCCTGTTCTTAACATTACATGTTGATACCCTACTCCAGCTTTAAGATGCAACCCTAAGAACTGTCCACAAGCCTTCTTGTATTGGAGAATTATCCATCTCCAATATTCCCTGAGGATGTAAGTGTATGATCAGTTATCTCTAAACAGTTTGTATAATGGCCAGACACCATAAAGGGGAATACTGAAGTGTTCAAACTGATTTTTTTTTCCCTTCAGTATTAATATCGAAGCCCTCCATTCAGTTTTCCCATGCTCCTGTCTGGATTTGAGAGCTATCCTATGTTTGTAGTGTATCTATATTTAAAAAACCCTCCTCCTTTAGTGATGGAAGGAAATAAGGAATTATCTTGTGCACCTCATGATGGTTCACTAGGAAAACTGTGGTAATACAGTCAAGTTTAATTTTCTCAAATTAATTTTCACAATGAAATGCCTGGGACCTGATGTCTTAAGTGGGTTAATGGACGCTGATACTGACTGTGTAGCTCTCGTAGCGCAGTGAGTCACATTCCTGATCTTATCCTCCCATGATTAGCACTGGAGTTATGTTTTGACTCTTGGGTAAGACAGCTGAACATGTAAATAAGTTCTTGGAGCTCCCACACAAAAGCAAATTGCTTCTTACCTTTGGTTTAGTCTCTTTTGAAGTTAAGGTGGAGGGACGTATAGTACTGGTGGCTGGGCGTTTAGCAGTAGTGGCTGAAGTAGGACCTGCAGTAGGGCTGGTGGGTTTTTTGTTTGGGCCAGGAGTGGCAGAGGCTGGCCGCTTGGGACTGGTAGCGGACAGGGGCCTGGCTTTCGTTGCTGCAGGCTTTGTAGATGATGTGGATGCGGCAGGCTTTATGTTTTTTCAAAAAGCAAAATCCAGTATAAAAACAGACAAAAAAAAACACAACAAAAAAAATAGCGCATTGTAAACGGAAACATTGAGCTGCAAGAACATAAAAATGATATTTTAAATGAAACAAACCAACACAAAAAATTAGGTTTCTGTTTTCTGAGCATTACAAAAAGACCAAAATGAAGCAGCAGCAGAGGGCTGCCTTCGGAGCCCAGGGGTTTTGCCACTCAAATCAAAGCGAATGGGATTTATTCCAGAGACATCTAAAGCAACAGAAGGAAGCGCTGGTAAAGCTGGGATTAGTAATTGGGTGTTCCTGGCATCTCGTCCTACGTGCAATACACAGGACATTGCCTTCCAGTGACAGGCACGCAACGGATTGCAAGCTCTAAATCCTCATCTGATCAACTCCGAGGGTCACGCGCCCGCTGCCCTCCAGGGGACCAAAACCCCCTGCCCCACTGCTGCTCTGTGAAGCTGGGGCTGGGTTTTGCTGAATGTTGCAATCTTCTAAAAGCACATCTCTCACGGTTCATAAACAGCCCCTAAAATAAGAGACTATTCTGAGCAGGATCTCTGAATGCTAATGGTAATGCAAAGAAATGTGTTGTAAACAACTAGCAGAAGTGTTACCATACATGTTTACTCCTTCTACACCACCGATACCAACCAGGGAATTAATTGAAATTCAGGTTTACCACACATTTATTAAATCCACTTTCAGTCACATTTGCTACAGGCTGAGTTGTTTTCAACTTCATAACTGGATGTCTTTGTTCTAGTGAAATGTTTCACAAATGGCAGCTCAGAAAACAGAACTCGTGTTGTTGCCACAGCTTAAGAAGCAGAAAAGCTGGCAAATAAAACCCATGGAGGCGAAGACACTGAACATGAAATGACACCTACCTTTGTCTTCTTCTCAGGGCTGGGAGGAAGCTCTTTGCTGGGAGGTGTTGTGATGTCGTTCCCTGTCACAGCTTCAGCTGGTTTGGTCTCTTCTGGTTTTGCTGGGGAAAAAGAAAAAAAGAATAAAGGAAAAAAAAAAAAAGAAGGGAGGCTTTGTAAGTTTGAGCTTTTTTTTAAACATATAATTTTTTCTTTTTTAATTTTACTATTATTAAACACAGTAGCAGGAGGAGATAGACCTGACAGGGTGGCTATTTCTAGAAAATTTCCCCCAAACCAGCACACCTATAAGAAAGATTTTTCCCTGTAACAGGACAGGTTCATCCAGATGCCATTAGCATCCAATCTCTCATATTATTCCAGGGGGAAAAGACAGACAGCAGATGAAGGAAACCTCTGATTTAATTAAAATAACAAACCTTCTCATCTTTCAAGTTATTAAAATAAATTGTTGAAATATTAATGGTGAAGTTCTGACCTCTTCCGGGTTTTACACTATGCCTTATGGTGAAGTAGGGTGCTGTTGCCAAGTTATCCCTATCGTTATGGCTGTTTCTTCTCGACCTTTCTCCTGCCCACACCCAGGTGTTGCAGCTCTCTGTGAGCAGGGAGGATTCCTGAAAGCTGGACTACTAACGGGAAAGCAGGAACATGGGGATCTTGTCCTAACACATGGGGATCATCCCGACTCTCACAGCATGGGAACCACTGCGTCGTGCTTCTTCACGCAGGCCCAAAGCTTAGATCCAGGTACGAGGCTTGCCAGTTTGTCACTGCAATTGTTCATTTTTGTCATTGTCACCAAAGGTTGTTACGGGGAGCAGGGACAGCAAACAGACACACTCTCCTCCCAACAGCAGCTGGGCAGCCACAACCACTTCCTTGCCTCCTTTTAAAAGCCAATTTCGAAAGCGCTGTCCAAGCCACCAGCAGGAGAACTACTGCCCTCCAAAGCAAACATATAACAAAACATTAATTTAGTAGCAGTTTCATCAAGTTTTCTCCCTAAATCTTCACAAGTCCTACAGCAGAACTGCCACAAGATGTGCAAGAGACATCTGGGGGATTTCTATTCCCTAGAAATAGTTTTTAAAACACTAATTCTCAGCGACGTTGCGCTGCCGTGAGCCACCTTCCGCTGCGATTCCTGTGAAATTTGAATTTTACAAAGGATATGGTGCAAACAACCCATTCCAAATTTATGCATTTTCCCTTGTCAGCTGGAGATTAAAAGAAAGGGTTATCTGTGTCGGGTGTTTCTTTTTATAACTAGGCAACAGATTAGCACGTGCTGCAGCGTTACAAGGGTCCACCAGACAATAGCGTTAACAATTCCAACAGTAAAAAGGTTATATTCCACATTTTGAAAATTATTATTTATAGTTCACATTTTCCTGCTTGTCAGTCTTGAAAGGAGCATCTCAGAGGACAGTTCAATTCTGGCACAAACATCGCTGTTGAAACAAGCATAATAAAATAAAAATCAAGCTTTCCTCCTGCCCCAGCAATGCTCAACAGCAGGATAGTTTTGTCGTTGTTATTTATTTTTCTGACTCCAGGACAAGTTTAGAAGCCTTTTTTTCCCCCCATGCATTTAGCTTCCAAGTCATACTAAACTGGGTTTAGCATCCTGAGCATACAAGAAAAGACTCATGAAGAAAAACAAGCACCAAAATGTACAGACTGGACATGCTTTTAATGCAAAATTCATGTTCACCTAGAAAGCCACTTCTTGGTTTTTTGTAGCTAATCTATATTGGCTCCTCTACACCAATTTTCTCCACTGCATTTCAATAAGCCTTTATATTCTCCCTCATTTAACTTGTCAGTTTTATCTACAGAAAGAGCAATTGTTGTCAATGGTTCCTGTTTCTGAACAACCACCTTCTGTCCATTCACTGCTCTCTGCTCCCAGGATCCCACGCCTAGGGATGGCTTTATTTTGAATCCTACCAGTCTCAGATATCTCAGACATCAAGGTGACTTTCTGTCTGTTGGAAGCTACCTTTCACACAGTGCCTGTTACTATTATTTCAGCTAATTCAGCAGCAACATTAAACCTCTTGCTTGATGACGGTATCACGGCATCCACGCAGAAACATGAACTCAGCTGCTCAGGGAGCCCAATCCTCAAAAAACCTCAGCTTCCAAAGCTTCAGGATTTAAACTCCAGCACCTTCCATGCTTCTGAACTAATGACAACAGGAATGTCATGTTCTTTCTTGCTACTTAATCGAATATGGGCTACTATACAAGAAATCTGGAGTGAGTAACTTCGTACAAAATTATCAGAGAGTACATTAAGGTTCTACAAAATAAATAGGATTTTTTAAAAAAAATGTAAACCAGAAATGTAGCATCACCAAGCTGATGGAGCTACACTGTAAGATAGCACACATACAGGTTAAGCAACTTACATCTATAATAAATAATAATAATAATAATAATAATAAATAATGATAATAATAATAATAATAATCATCATCATCATCATCATCATCATCATCAT
Source organism: Athene cunicularia (assembly GCF_003259725.1). Lineage (NCBI taxonomy): Eukaryota > Metazoa > Chordata > Aves > Strigiformes > Strigidae > Athene > Athene cunicularia. The sequence goes on from NW_020799095.1 coordinate 3,394,302, forward strand.
CAGCCCAGGAGAGCTGGGTAGGGAACTTCTCCTAGTTCAGGGGCCAGAGGACCGCAGGTCAGGTTCCACCTCTGATATACCAGGGTACACAACCTTGTACACAAGCTCAAGGGATTACAGAAGGATAATTTTGTTTTGTGCTGCCTCAATTTGAGTAACGACCCAGTGTGCTCATCAGTACATTTGCTTTCATTCACCATTTAATGATGAGGGCGCTCCCTCCTACACAGAGCACAGCACTGCCTGGGAAGATTTCCTAGTTACAGGGAGTATTAGGAAAGGCTGCCAAACCTTAATCAGATTTGTTCATTAGTCTGCAAGAGACTTTTCAGTTTGCTTGTCCCTCCAAGCATAGCAACAAACCTCTGAAAGATATTTCAAAGACATTTTGTTGGGAGCTCTAGCAGGGTCTGCTACTCTGCCCTGGGCAGGGCTCCTCCTCCAGCCGCCACAGCTCCTGCTCCTCCTGGCATTCGCTGATGGAGAAAATTCAGCTCAGCTGAGTCAGCACCCAGAACTGAATTAACCCCGGGGGAAAGGACGCCAGGGACTTGAAGGAGAGAGGGAAGGTTATTCCAATCTGCCATCTTCCACTGATAAACAAAAAGGCATAACCCTGCGATCAGGTACTTTCTCCCTGCTGCTACTCCCTGCGATGGCAAGCAGTGCTATGCTGTCTGGTATATCCATTCTCAACCCCAACTCACCATTTATTACTCACTAAGCATGTTTTTAAACGGTGGAAATCAAACTTCTTGTATGTGACAGTTCACAATCCTGCAAGGCACCACTGCTTCACAATTTCTAAGAGTGACACTGGAAGAAATTATTCACATCCAAGTGCACCAGAGAAAACAAACAACTCCACAATGACAACTAAATCCACAAACTGCAAACTCCAAAATTCTGTCTGAGGTTTTACTGACATCAATTATGAAAGCGCAAACTTAGTAAGTGGTGCTTATGTCTCCCTTAACAGTGATACCAAGTGTCCTTCAGCCAGGCTCCGGCTGGCAGGAGGATGATTTGCTGAAGCGCTGCATGGAGGAGGGACCCCCTGGGGTGGCCCAGTACTTCTCACATGGACACCATGCTTCAGTGACTTTGTATTTATGTACTTATTTGCCTCTAGGTGGTTTTAGACGAAACAGGCCAGTTCTGAGAAAAAAAAACCCTTGACAAGATTTTGCTCTCATCTGCTGCAGGAGGAGTTGGACTCCGGCAGATGCAACCTTGCTGCCACACAAGTGTCTTCTCGTATCAAAATCTGCTCAAATTCAGCGACATTAGAATTCACTGAAGAAAAAAAAAAAAACCAAAACCAAACTACCCCATAGTTTGAACCCTCTTGCTGGCTGGAGCCTCAGATGAGTCCCCACACTGGCCAGGCTCAGTGGCCCATCTCCTAGTGCTTCTCAGGCTGCAGCCACCTCATCCAGGTTCCTGTGCGGATGGAGCTGGGCAAACCAAGACCCACACGAGTTGTAGGTGGCAGAAACCAGACTTCTCCTCCCCTGACCCTGCACCACAGCAGTGCCTAAGCTGTAGTAACACGCAGAAGCCACAGCGCTGAAACTATGCTTGGCAAAGGCACGCTAGAGTCAACAAAAAGTTAAAAAGCTTATTTTTAAAATGAATTTGTCACCAGAAACCAGGTATTTGCCATTGCTGGAGGAAGGACCCAGAAAACAAGATCACATGGTGTTCTGATAAAAGTGAAGTCAGAGGGAACAAGGCTCCTAACAAAGCAGCAGTGGTGATTTTTTAGAATAAATAGTAAAAATGAGGTGATCTGTGTCAAAACTGACAAAAAAAACCCAACTTCAGCTCCTTGTTATAAAAGAGGACAACACTCTTCCTATAGATCTTTAAAATTATGGAAAATATAATTCATTATGTTTGTCTTGTACAAGCAGAGCAAGCCATAAAAAAACCCACTAATGAGGAAATTCATAATTCTGCCTCCAACAGCCAAGTTTAAATCCTGTGACGCAAATAAAGCATGTGGGGCCATCCACGCAGTCATGGAGTAGGCACAGTCTCCTGAAAGGCAATTCATCCTGGTTTTCAGCAGCCACTCATAACAAGTGGTTTAAACAAGAATATTTTATCCTTAACCTCTTACTTCTATACATGCTGCCACTCTCTCGGTGGTTACTAACAGCAAGTGAGTTACTACTAGAAGAAATGTAATGTGAAATCGAAGTAGATGATGCAATGGTTTTAAGAATTATATCTTTTTCCCACAAAATAACACACAGCTACCTTATCAACCAGACGAAAGACCAAAGCTGTCCTCCAAGGCTCAATGTTAATGTTTAAACAGACTGCCTATTATTTCTTTAAAAACTTCCCTGTTTGAACAGTGAGTTTCTCTCCAAGATTTCCTATATATCACTAACACAGCTCAAGAGAACAACTTTTCAAGGAACCTTCAAGCACATCTTTCAGACCCAACCCATTCCACCGCATCCACAGAAAACCAACATCCACTAAACTACAAGGTTCTGATGACAAAGCTTTTCCTCCGGTTGTCTTTCCTCTCAGGAAACTCATTAGAAGGAGGTTAAGGAATGGAGCATTTCCCCTTCATATCACAAGGATGTACAGAGCCTCCCTTCAAATGAGTTAATTAAAAAAATAAAAATTATGATGACAGAGAGTTTGGTTGATTTTAAGCTCTGCTGCCTGAAAACCCCAGGCATTTTTTGACAAAGCCCAAGGAACAAGACAACCCAAACTCAAGTTTTAACCAAGCTTTGCAGATGCTAAGGAGGGCTCTTCCTCAAAAACAGCAACAACGTGGGGCAAAAGCTGCTGAAGTGCATTGGAAAACGATAGGAAAGGACAGTGGAGGTGACACCCCCCTTCACGCTTCTGAATAAAGTGACAGAGTCAAGCAGAAGGGAAGGGCAGAGCAACACAAACTACCACGCCACCCCTTCGAGCTGTGCTAACCGAACATGAAAAGGAGGATTGCAAACCCACATATTGAAAACGCTTCATTATTTTACCCTTGAACTCATTACTCAAAATGCAATTATACCTATTGCCCAGGATGACTGTGAGAATTCAGTAACCTGCCTGCATGGATATCCCACAGTGGTCACAGAGCAATGAAGGGCTGGAAGGGACCTCAGAGGTCACCAGCCCAAGCCATCACTCAAAGCAGGTCCCAGCAGATCAGACTGCTTACAGTCATGGCCAGCATAATTTCCAAATATAAGGAAAAACTTCTTCAATATGAGGGAGATCAAACACTGGAGGAAGCCCAAGGAGTTCTCCACCCTTGGAGACATTCAGACCTAGAAAGGAGACACATGGCCCTGGAGCAACTTGATCTACTTACCCATGCTTTTGAGTTAGGGGTTAAACCAGAGACCTCCAGAGCTCTGGTTCCAGTCTAAGTGACTCTGTGTTACAGCTACATAGTGGAGGATGCCCACGCTGTATGTAATTAATCATGTTTTCTTGGAGCCAAGTCTCGATTATGAGTAACTAAATATAGTTCTCCTAACCATAAGGAGGAAAAAACCCCACCCCACTCTCCTCCAAAAAAAAAAAACCCCAAATCTCTCTTGCCATCCTGTGACTTGCAGTCTAGAGACTATCTGCTTGTCCAACAGCTTTTTAGCCTATGTAATCACTTCACATTAGTACAGCAGAACGATGTAGATTGGAAGGGATGTCTGGAGGTCATTTAGCCCAATCCCTCACTCGAATTATACCAGATTGCTTGGGGTCTCCAAGGGTGGAGATTCTACATCTTGGGGGCTTCTCCTCCAATATCTGATTAGCCTCATGGTTTAAAAAAAAAAAAAAAATAAAAAAAAATCACAATTAATAAGTTCCTGGCACAAGATGTTTTACTGCTTTACTGTAAAATTCTCAGAAGTCACCCAGCACCATTTGCTTCCATCTGCTGCTGCTCTTTTCATTTGATGACCCACATTCTTATACTGGACAAACTGAACACACTTCTCTTGTTCACAGCTTTCATGTCATTGATGACTTCACAGACAGTAATCACAACTACCTCTCTCTCCAAGTCCTCTCTCTTCTAGGCTAAAGAGTCTTTAGTTTATAACCCTCTGATATGAGGCTTTTATTAATCATACTTCTCATTCTGTTACAACCTTTCTGAGGCAGAGGACAACATGCGGATTTACACATCATATTCAGAATGCAAGTGCATAATGGATTTATAAATCAATATAATTATTTTCTAGTTTGTTCTCTCTTTCTGAATTCCTAGATCTCCATTTGGTGAAGGAAAGCCATACAAAAGCATCCTTACGATATCTATAAAATCCTTACAACAATAGTATTATTGCTCCTCCTCTACAAGTAACAGAAACAAAACCATCAGGGTTACAGTTCGTGCGAGCTGACACTGAGCTGGCACCCAAGAGGAAAGCAAACACAGACCTTTAGTCTTTCAGATCCCTTCACCACCAGTTTTGCTGTAACAGCTCTCTCCTGAAAACTGTTACTGTGTGTGAAAAAAAACAGGTACTAAACCTGAAGGTCCTTACTGTTCGTGTTTGCTTCCCTTAAGCAGTAAAATTAGGAAGAAGTACTTATAGAAACATAACCATCAGTATCTTTTTCAATTTAAACCATGTTACTGCATTGTTTTATAAATCATGGAACTCAGAATAAAAGCCTACGTGCATGTATTTCTCAAATATCGTGCAGCAACTTATTCAAGACTAAGCATTCCCAAAAATACATTCTCATCAAAAGGAGCAGGTAAAGACCCCAGTTACCACCTAACTGAGTCTCATCTCAAAAGGCCAAAAGCAAGTATTTCTATTTTCTGGTACTTTGGGAAGCAAAAGCTAAAGTGAAGATAAAGCATTTGACCTGCCGTGCCCCTAGTCACTGATGCAGGCTGGTTCATTTACGTGCTTCAAAATGGAAGGGGCCTTGCAGCGACATTCAAAAGTGCCTGTGAACGAGGCCAGGGACTCATCTTCCATATCCCCAGCGAGGGATATTCACCAGGCTAAGCTGAACTAAAACATCATTCAATGAAACAGCTCCATAATTCTCAGAGGGATTAGAGTCATCAACTGAAAATCCATTAAGAGAAATAGATTAAGCAATAAGGCAATGACCATCCTTACTCTCCCTCTTAAACCTAAACAACCTTAGAAACAAAACCAGTCCATGTTACATACTGCTTTTGCCAGAAATGCTGCAGAGGCACGAACTCTTTCTTGTTCATCCATCACCAGCCAGAAGGAGCTGCTTCATCATAGAAATCACCATCAAATAAAGCCTTTTTGTTTGAGGCTGTTAAGACAAAAGTATCTACAAATAAGACAAATCTCATTTTAAGCAGAAATACAACCCTTCTCTGATTTTTCCTGGCCACAAAAGCCTAAATAAAATGTCCCCTGCTTGACCAAAATACAGAATAGTTCAGCATTTTATTTGGCACTGAATGCAACTCAATCAATGTGTACATTTTTACTTGTTATCAAGAATCAAGAAATAAATCAGATGTCCTCTTTGCCTGTACCCTGTGGACCTAGGCTGATTTTTTAAGACTCTATTTTTCACCCAGGAAGGGAAATCCAAAATCAAACTTGTTCTTCCAGAACAATCAAAACCACTTGCCATGTTTACCTAAATGGGCACGAACTGAAATCAAATAGTTTTTTAGAGTAATTAACACACTTTGTTTGACTGTAATACTGTGCTGAAAGTTTGATGCTGGATATTAAAAAGCTAACAAAATTCCCCTTTCATTGATAAAAGTGGAAGCACATTCATAAAACCAACAAAAAGCTCTATTTTCTGTCAATTCCCTTGACAAACCAAAGTGAGAGAGACAAGCACACCTCCCAGTCAGACTAAAAATACCAGCAAAACCACAACATGAACAGAAACTGCCTTAGAAAGGATATATCAAGTGGGGAGCAGGGAAGAAACGCTGCCTGTATTCCTATTTCAGTCTGTACCTAAAGCTGGTCTGAATGCTGATGAAACCTCAAGAGCATTTCCAGCTTGGGCAGTGCTTGGTGAAGGTATTTTCGGTATCTGAAGGCGTAAAACTGCAATTCCAACACTCTTCAAAAGGCAAAACAATTACAAGCATGATGCTATCTCTGAACACTTTAAGCACAAAGGTGAGATATTACCAATGACCCAGTTAGTCCAACGTGAACTTTCTGTATGTCCTCTGATAACAGCAACAAGCCACAAAGAAGCTAGTGTGAGGGGTTTTCCTAACCCTTATCAGCTGATATATCACCAGCCTTGTACTTGAAGCACAACATTCTACATGCCTTTATGCTAGATGCACACCTTGGAGACCCATCCTTAGAAATTCCCGTTCTTTAAGTCCTGCTACACTTGGCCCCTCAAGCTCGCAGCAGCAATTTCCAGAGATGAGCAGCCACACAAACCCGGCGTGTGCTGCCCTCAGCCCCTCTTCTGCTGTGGAATATCTCCTTGATCTTCTCACCTCTCTCCCCAAAGTACGGGGAAGAGAAAAGCTCACACATCTGATGCAAACCACTCTTTTAAGGGAGTCTCCCTGGAACAGCCAGTGGTTTTGGCGATTTTTGAGAAAGCACAGAGGGTGTTGCAGCACAGGGAGCCCACCTGATTTATGTAACAATTACAATACTTTAAGCATCCACTTTAAACTCAGCCCCCGAGTAATTATGATGTTTATTTTATATTTAAGGCCAAACATGTGTACACCGAGAATTTTCACTGAACTATCCACAGCCCACATCAGACACTGCTTTATCGTGGGTGCCTTCATTTTCCACAGCCCGAGATTCTTTATTTCTTTTCTTTCTCATTAAAAGCATGACTTCATCGGGCAAGGAGCCTTGTTTGCAAGCCACCATCCACACCACTAACATTACTTGAACAAGTATCGTTAGTTATTAGGAGGTAGCTGGGATGATATTTCCTAATCCCACAATTAACTTTAATCTGTGTAAACCTGAAGCAATAGGCTATCACCGCCTAAATCAGTCATGTTGGAAGTCTCAGATTCTGTATTTATCTAAACCACAAAGTGTTCTGCTGCAAAAAAAGCTCTGCTGGAGGTTCAGAAGTTACGTTGGATCACATACCTTGTGCATGGATTTATAAAGAAACGTGAGTCAGAAAGCCAAGACAATTTTTCTAATGCATACACTAAGATGCTGAGCATCAGAGAGGTGACTGTCCTGGCCGAGTGTGAGCCAGAGCCTGGAATTCCTGATATTTCAGAGCAGAAAACACTTCAAGTTGGAGGAAATTCACTGAGAAAAGGCAGAAGGTGAAGGCAGTGCTGAATGATACCGCTTATCCAAGTGATACCACTGGAGGTGGCATATTAGGTATGTGCAATAAATCACACAACAGCTTATGCACAACACCAACATGAATCAGATCTGTTGTTCAGTGCAGGAAACAATGCAACCACTTGTTTTGGGGAGAATCTGCAGTCATTGCTGTTGAAATAAGGGACCAGAACAAGTTCTGCAGCTCAGCTCCAATCAGGACTGATCTGCAGCCACGATCTCCTTGTTTACAATACCTGTCATGGGTACGTGAGAGGTTTGAACAGGTATGTCTTTTTGACAGTTTCAGAATAAAATTAAACTAAATGTGCCATCATACTAACACTCAGCTACCTGCAAGAAATAAATATTTTATGTACAATTCTAGGTTATCTTAAGAAAAAAGGAATATCAGATGTTTAGCAAAAAAACCCTGGCAGAAGGAAGCCTGGCAACCAACGAAGTCTACTTTTGGCAGAAATTCCAAGAGATGCCATTCAAGTTATTAGAATCAGGTTGGACAATCCTTTCAAGAATTCTTAGGATGAAAACAGGTACAAGTGACAGAAGTCGTTGCCCCAAATGTGAGTGCTAAATTCAGAATGAACAGATAGACTAAGCAGAAAAATAGAGGAATTAATAAAGAGAAGGAAAAAACATATTTCTGTCAGAAAAAATAGATGTGTTGGTGATCTTGGACATGTTGCCTTGTGACTGGAAGGGGACCTGGAAGGTGAATGACAAGATTGAGGCAGGAGAAGTTGATAAGGGCAGAACAGGTAATTTAGCCATGAATAAAATGCAAAGGACAGATTTAGAATCAGTTCCATACTTGCAGCCAAGACTGCTTGCTTGGTTATTTTTAATATAACAACCGCCTCTTTGCTTATTAACAGGGGAGAGGAAGCAAAAGCTCATCATAGAAAGTTTGAAAGCATTTCAGAAACATCTGATGAATTTTTGTCCGTTTTCTCTTGCATTCTAGAAATTCTTGCTGAACTCCACATACATAAAGCAAAGCACAAACTCCACGCATGCAAAGCAAAGCATTTTATTGCATCTACTGCTATGTTTGCTTCCAGGAGAGAATAAACCCAGAGTTCTATTTCTTACCAACGCGTTGTACACAACAGAACAAAAACAACCTAACCTAACAAGCTGTTAATTTTGGAGAAGAGAGTAAAAGAAGTCACAACTCTATTGTATTCTTGTCCAGAGAAGCCCATGAGCTGTCTGCTCACTCAGTTATTACTGTATCAGTTCACACTCAGACGTGTGGTTATAAGGACAGTAAACTAGCTTTTAAAATAAAGATTGCAATAGCACAAAATTTTAAACCTAGGTGCTTAAAAAAATTTTTTTTTTAATCTCGGTAATACGGATTAGGCATCTGCAAATAGCAACCCAACCAGAAGACTTTTGTGCCTTCATATTTTTCAGTGACCTTTACACAACTAATGCTCAATCCCCCCCGGGAAAACATGTCGATACACTTTAGATGATGTTTTCAATATTTTTCTGATTTAAAGATCCCACATATCTGTGTTTTGAAACGGTTGCCCCTCCAGCTCAACAGAATTTGCTGGCCTACCCAAACCTGGTTTCCTTGTTGTCCAAAATATGACTCCCTCCTTGCTAATTAGCCTCACTACAATTAAATTTCAGTCACACAGCGGATGCCAGCAAACTCCACCACCCCAGAAATCCTGACCTGAAAGGTGTGCACAGAAACAGTCCTTTTTTTTTTTTTTTTTTTTTTTTTTTTTTTTTTTTTTTCCCTCCTGTTCCACATCTGTTGCCAACATCACTTTTACTCATGTCATGCTTAAAGTTGTCAGGAAGTCTGATGACCCTTATGTGTTTAAATACAAAATTGAGCACAGGTAAACATGCAGCTGCACAGGTCCTGCTTGTACCCAGGAAAACACATCTCCAGGTTGTCCCCTCTAACCATGGCTCGTTCACTGCATCGCTCTGGCGACTCTCAGCAGGAATGCTGATGACTCCTGCCTGCGTGAAAGGACTTGACATCTCTGTTCAGGCTCTGAAGGACTCATGTCTGCAATCTGTGAGGCGCTGCCACCAAAACTGACACTACTTCATCTCACGGCTGACAGAGTTATTTAACATCTGTGCACCAAGTAGACAGTAAGGAACAAGGTAACACTGAGATAACGTAAAAGAAAGAAGCTAAGACACGTTGGCACTTCGGAGCGGGGAGGTATGTATTGACAAAACCTCCTCTACAGATCTCTGACCATGAGTCTTGGAAACTGAAGCATCTTAGATAACTTCCTAGAGAAAAGTAAAACTTTAGAGACAAAATAAATTCTACTGAAAGTGATTACTGACAGCTGGAAGAAGGACCGTTGGGGAGAGCCCCGGGCAGGCAGGCAGGAGCCGACTGACCGACCATTGGGTGTCACTCACACACCGCAGAACCAGCGGAGGTAACTCCAACCTGGCAGTTATCTCCGCACACCACCTTGCTCAGAGGCTGCTTTTCCACACTCATGGCTGTGCGGAGCTCAGCTTATCAACCCCAATAAAACATTTTGGAGCTCTACCTGAGCAGCGCATCCCTCTACCCACCGCATGTTACTCTCCCCTCTCTCAGCAGAATATTATCAAGTTCTGTATCAGTCCTCTGAAGGTTTAGCAAACCAGTTGGCTACAAAAGAAGTCACTGGATGCAGAAATTCTCATGCAAGTCTTTTGTCTTTATTCCCTGACATATTTTCTTTCTTCTTCCCATGCCAAGCTCTCGTTAACGCGGGTGACAGACAAAGCACACAGACCATCCTTGCACCCAAAATCTGAAAAAAATGGTGGTTTATTCCAGGCTGAAGCTGGCAAGAGATGTTGTTCCAGAAGGAAGAACAAAGATTAACTACTCTTTTCACAGATTTTAAATCCGGGAAGACTGACCTCATACATCACAGCACTATCAAAACAACAAAACACCACTAAAATAAAACAAGCTGCTATTGACACTTTGTGATGGGAAAGGCTCCATTGTGACTGGGGTTTGGGGAAAGAGGTTACAGAAAGTAACAGGGAAATTCTACTTGGAATTTCAGCACTGAAACAGTTAGGAAGAGCTTAACTATATAAATCATTCTACCCATTCACTGTTGCTGGCCCCCTGAAAGAGAAATACCAAAAGGTGCTAAAAAGCTTAACAGAAAAGTACACTCTGCAGATCTTTTCAACACAGATTGAAAGGTTTTAACTTTGATAATGCCCTCAGCTGCAAATCAGAAGGGTACCTATGCTCACCAGAGGGAGTGGCAAGAGGGTACTGAAGAGAGATCTATTACCAGCAAGGATGCTACAGATTTCAAAGTCGGGTTTAGGATCCCAGCAAGGAATTAATGGCTGGTGCTGCAACAGATCCTGTGGAAGCAGCCAGGCAATTACCTTTTTTTTTTTTTTTTTTTTTTTTTTTTTTTTTTTTT
>NW_020799095.1:3405101-3504611 GCF_003259725.1 Athene cunicularia
TTCCTTTTTTTTTTTTTTTTTTTTTTTACATTTTTCCTTCATTTCCATCTATCCCAAAATAAATCCTTTGTTCTAACTACCAGAACCTGAACCACGTTGGTCTTTTCAGGTGCGCCAAGCCACCCACCCTCTGCCTGCAGCCTCTAAAGTCACTTAGCTGCTTCCTAGCTACGGTCTGCTTGCTCCCCAAGGGAGGTAAAAATTAGCAACATACCATCACGTGGTAAGTCTCCTTGCTTGGGAGACGGAGAGCTCTGCACATCGCTGACCTCAATTCCTTTTCTTTCCAGTGGAGCAGTTTTGCTGGATTCCACCTCGGTGCATTTGCTTTTTGGAGAATCAAAGGCAGAAGCTCCATCAGTAGCATTTCTCTTCTCCCTCTTCACTGCCGCCTCCTCCCTCTCTTTGTCCTGGCCGCTGATTTCAGGGATTTGCTCCAGCTTGCTGTGGTACAAGCTCGGGCTGCCCAGCTCTTTCTTGACCAAGTTGTTGCCACTGTTCCACTCCTCTCTCTTCTTGGCAGCCGGCTCCTCTTCCAGGAGGGAGGGATGCTCCTTCACCACCAGGCTGGGCAGCCCTGCGTGGCTCTGCTCAGGACCCAAGCTGCAGACAGATGTTTGCTCCTCTGACACGGTCATTGACCTTTTCATGGGAGCGCCCGGCTTCCTGGCTGTGGGGCTCGAGCACTGGGTCAGGCTGCTGTTAGGAGAGAGCAGACCAGTAGCGACGTCTTCTCTAAGCACCGGCTCAGGGTATTTATCAGCTAGGTTAAGGGTTAGGGGCACCGACAAGTGAGAGCACTCTGACATTGCACGTCTCATTGCCTTCCTTTGGTGGGCAGCCCTGTTCAGAAAATTGCCGTTGTCCACAGAGCCCAGCTTGTCTTCCATCTCTTCCTCCATTTCAGTGGGATTATTAAAGTCGCTACTTTTGGAGTCATCTTGTGCAAGCTCTACAGTGGTAGTTGGAGGTTCTGGCTTAGATGCCGTTGGGGAAGAAGAAAATCCACTCTGCACATAGTTGTCATTAACCACCCCAATTACACAATAGCTGGGGGCTCCATCTTTTTTCACCGTTGTTTCTTCCGACCCCGAATCATTAGGCAGGATAGGGTGGAAATTTGGATTCCAGACACTGATTTCCTGTTCCTTCATGTATTTGCTGGGATCACTCTCCGACACAGACAGATTGGGCAGGTTTGGGTCTGGCTGGCATTTGGTCTCCATTCCAACCTTACCGGCTGCTTTCTCCTGATCAGTGATGGCTTCATTTTTACCCAGCCCAGGACTGGGTTTTTCAGCTCCTGCCTGTCCCACATGAAAATCTGTAGTTTTAGGGTTTGTAAAGTTCCCTTCTGCAGAAGGAAACGTTTCAGAAATCAAAGACCAGCTCTCAAGGTGACCCGCAGCTGCCTGGTATTTTTTGCCTTGCACCTCAATTTCTCTTTTGTCTTTCTGAGCTATTTTTAGCTCTTTGTCTAGTTTTCCTTCAAAGAAGCAGAGCTTGTCCTCATCTGTGAAACCAGCATTCTTAACGAGCCCATCATTCATCGGTCCCCCTGAGTTTACATTCAAGCCAATCTCATTAAGCTTCCCCTCAGTCCTCTGCCATTCGAATTCAGTTTTGCCGAAGTCTTTCGGGGACTCCATGCAGCGGAAGGCTTCCGAGAAGCTCTCTGTGTTCTTGGTTTTGCACAGCTGGCTGTATTCGGAGAGCGATGCGGGCTGCTTGTTCGAGAGAGACATCTCCGATCGCTTCGTTTCCTCCTGTGCCTGCAACACCAGCTCCGAGCCAGCCGAGCTCGCAGGCTGCTGGCGCCGGTGACGACACACCATGCCCCCTTCTATTCATGACAAAACTCCTTCCTCCCCACCCCCTGCCTGCTGCACGCCTTCATTTACTGGATTCAGCCACTAGTTCAAAGGAAAACGTCAGGTTTTATCCTTTCGTTAAAAAAAAAAAAAAAAATCAAGAGGAATACACTTCTGCAACATAAATACCCATCTCTGGCTAGACACTAGTGGAGTGAAATTAGTGAAAAATCATTAGTGAAATGATTTTTCTGTGAGCAGCATTTCTTTGATAGTTACACCATTCAGGAAATACTGCCATCTCCTCTTTCTCTGTTCAATCTTATTATGGTCAGTCATTTATAAGTATTAACTCCTGCTGATAAACCACACTTAAGAATACCCAGGAACTAAGGTCAGCAATTTTTCTCCCCTAAAACAAAACCAAAATAAGGCCAGCCCTAAACATTACAGCACAGAATGACCTCTTTCAGCACAAGGGCTTTGTTTTCAGTGAGTTTTAATATGTTCTTCTGGAGTCAACAGTGATCACAAGTGTTGTTGTAATGAGGATTTCACGATTCACAAACCAGATCGCTCATACAAGCAAGCGGACAAAGCTGCAAGGGATGAAATGGGATGTCAGGAGAGATTTTATAGTTTTAAATACCGTGAACTTCATTTTTAAATACTTTTTTTTCAAGTGGTGTTTTCAAGTGGTGTTTTTTTCTATTGCACTTGATTTACACCTAGCATTGCACATTTTGCACTGATCCATTCAAAACCAGTCTCAATATGTTTTAACTGCACCACCCAGCCATCCTGCAAAGCCTCTCTCTCCAGCATCCACTGTTTCCCTGGTTAAACTGGGAGCCTACCCCAGAGGGCTGCAGATCGAGTATATAGATTGCTACTATTGCATTAGCACCGAACTGCAGAGCTGTCCTTTTTTCTTAAGTGCTTGGTACAGCTTAATCCTTGAGTAAGGCAAATTTTCTTCTTTGAACCAGGGTTACAATACTTCACAGACACATTGACCGCTACAGACATCAATCCATTTCAGTCCAGGAGAAAATTTTGTCCTTATAGCTGATGCAATAGAAGGACTCCCCTGCTATAGTTTAACTGAGCATAAATGTATTTTTACACCCAGAGACTGCAAGCTACACTACGCCCCCTGAATTTAACCTGCTGCTGAGAAATGCTACAATCCACACATTTATCTACTTGTATTTAAGCTTTAGATTTAAGACACTGCTATATTTAAAAACAATGACTAAGGAACTGTAAGTTATATGAATCTTTCATGACACCCTCTAATTAACCAGAACAGTTCCACCCACAAGCTTCACTTCTCCAAAGGCCTCAACAATTTTTCTGTACTTTAAAATATTCATAGGTATCTTGCTAGTGGAAAAACGGGACCTGAGCTCAAGGCTTGTCCTCTCTGTCATCACTGATGTAGAACTAATGTTTGCAAGCACCTGCTCACTCAAAGTATTCAGTCTGCTCCCCAAAACAGCTGACCTTGAGGTCATGTAATCCCACTTAATTACTGTTATTCGTTTATTGCTCTGTCCATTACAAACCAAGATTTTTGCAGCAAATCTCAATCCATTAGAAGTCACTTAATGCACATTACCAGGGGCAAGGGCAACTTTGTAAAGCTACCTGAAACCACCTAGGTCTTTTTTTCTTTTTTTTTTTTAAATGCAAACAGCTACCACTTATAATAGAGGAGTAAACCCATATTGATTTAGGGGCTGGTACTTCAGAGCCCAGTGTCACAGAAGAGACGTGCATCACTGGAAAGAAAAGCTTGACTCATAATGTCAATATGCAGCCAGAAACAATTACCACCGCTACTTAATTTTATTTTTTTTTTTTTTTTTAATGTAGGAAATGAGCCATATTCAATACCTGGGATACTCAAAAGCAGGAGAATGCTTAGCTATGAAAAATCTCTAAAGTCATCTAATATTTAGAATCTCAGGACATTAATGGAGGTAACATAGATTTCATACAATGAGAGCTTTTCAACAGCTTCACCCTGTCCATAGCATGTGGTTTCCAGACACCCATTCTCATTTCCAGTGCCCTAGCCTCTACCTTCTCCTAAATGCAATTTTTCCTTGAAATTTATTAACATTCTGCCTCTGAAGTTATACCATCATCACTATGCTTAGCATTCAGCAAGACCAGAAATTGTCAACATTCACAAGGGATGACCAGCAGCCCTGACACTGGAGCTTTAGTGCCAATTCTTCCTTTAGAATGCTTCTTAGAATCCTTCAATTTTCTAAAGAATTGTAAGAGAAACTACTCAATGAAGAGAAGGAGGAAAGGGTGGGAGGCTGTTCAGAAAACAGGAGTTGGACAGATTTTCAAACACAACTCAAGTGAGGAAGGGCCCATGCTGAAGAGGAGTTGGGTTAGGAGAGTAAGTTAGAGACTCCCTAAAGGAAGCCCATCCACTTTTACCCTTACTTCAACTTTGAGGAAGATTTCATATTCTTCAAATATCAGATCTGGGGTTTCACAATCCTTCTGCCTCTCCACTCCCTTTCTTTGTGAGAATGTGTCAGATAATAGCAGGGAAATAGTTATAAGCACTTGTGAATCCAGCTTCTGGATGTGGAGATTCACCCACTGCCTGGAGCTTCTCACAGCCTTCCAGTGTCAAGACTCTCACAGGGAGGAAGGTTACAGTTTGCTTCTTCACATCCCCTTATCATCATTAAATCCTGTCTTTTCTTACAGGTAGATTAACACAAATAAGCCTGTCAGGGAAGCTGAGCACATCCAGCACATACTTCAGTACCAACATTAAACACCTCTGTAATCATTTACCTGAGCTGCTTAGATATATTTTGATGCTCATATTGGATCTCAGAACATGAGTGCTTTCCAAGGGAAGACATACCCATGTGCTGAAGAAACTGCAAAGGATCCCCACCCACTGCACTGGGCTTTCCCAGGTAAAACACAGCTGTCCAGGCTGAGATGGTGTCAGTGACCAGAGCAGACCAAGATCACTACATCAGCACGTCACCACTTAATACCCAATCTGCAAGCTTCCAGCCTCAGCAGATGAATCAGCCTCGTGTTTCTATTTTTGCTTCACTCCCGAAGCTATTACTTATCCCTTCTAATGCCTTTGCTTTTTTTTTTTTTTTTTTTTTTTTTTGCAGTCCTTTGCACTGGTTTCTAAGGCAACATCACTTTTCAGGATGATGAGCTAGTCCTTGCCAGCATCGTCAACTAATGTGATCTCTAATTAAGTGTTATTACCAATAACAGCCAGTGATCAGACTGACCAGAACCATCAAGGACACGCTCTGTCTATAAAAGCCAAGACCATAAAACTGCCAATTACACACTCAAGTCATCTGTATGTTCACACACACACACACACACACACACACACACAAGCAGCAACACAGGAAGCCTGAAGCCTGACACTGCCCGCTGAACTCGCATGCTTCATTTCTTCTCACAGTCTGGAAGCAGCCAGGCTAAAGAGGAAAATGGTGACCTGGAATATTTCATGTTCTGGCCATCGAAACTCTGCACTACAAGCTTATCATTTAAAAACCGGGGAGCCATGCAATATTTAAACACAATCTAGCAGGTTTTAGGACACTGACAGATCAAATCCCACTTACTTTCCAATTTACATATAATACATTAAAAATCCTAGTAATCAGCCAAAACCAGAATTAAAACACACTCAAGAAGAGCACTTCCAACTCAAAATATTACCAGCTGTTGTAAGAGTAGTTGACAGAGGAAACCAAAAAGAGGCAAAGCAAAGCCAACTGAATGATACACAAGCAGTGAACCAGCACCATCAGCAAGGAAAGATGAGGCTTGAAATTCAGATACCCACTGAAAGTTCAACACCACCACTAAGGAAATGTGTTCAACATTCTTAACCTGGCAGAATTTACAAACAGAAGTGTATTTGTTTTGCTCAGAGCTTTTCTTGAAAATCTGAGTGTCAAGGATGAGCAGTAATATAAAATAAAGAAAGAAAACAAAGCTGAGGGAGCCTTAGCCAGAGACTACGGGGTGTCAGCTTAAAATGAGAGTTGCTGCATGAGACTGTCCAGCTAGAGAAAAAAACAGTATTGACATAACACAGTACAAACCCAACTATTAAAAACCAGATGAGCACATGAAGTCAGTTATAACTGTTTTGAGCAACACTTAAAGGAACATATTCAGAGCTGTGCACTGATTCAGCGGAAGACAAACATGTCTCTAAACACTGCAAGCTGCAGATATGCAAAAATGTCCTCTAGGCTCAACTCACCTTTTTGTTACTGACAGAACTGATACCACAACGAAACTTCCTCTTAAAGTAGAATCAAATACAAACCCACAAGTGCAAAGGTTTAGGGGGAAAGCAGATAATAGCAAAGTTCTCTTGTTGCTTCATAAATACGTTTAATACTGACATGAGTATTGACTGGGGACATTATTTGGTTTTCACTTCTCTCATACACCTAACTAGGATAATTAGCAGGTCTTAATTAATGACCAGGCTGCAATATGATGTTATTCTGACTGTTTCAAAAAGCTTATTAATGTAGCACTGTTACTATGAGGTCCTTGTCCATGACTGCATTTGCAGTTATGATTTCAGGTAAGATGGATGGACACAGCCCACCGCCCCATCGCCTTCACGTCACTGATTAGCTCATATTAGACAAACCCAATCGCAGTTCAAGGTCCCACAGGAGAATTACAGGCATGATATGAACAAAAGGTTACTGTGGAAATGCCAAACCAACAATATTATAATGACACCAGTATAATGGAAACCAGTCAGGAAAAGAAAATATTTAGCAAGACAGCTTCATTGTGGCTGTAAAAGAAAAGCAAATACAGTAATTAAGCAGGGATGGCATTTCTTGCTTTTAAATGCATCTTATTTACACACAAGGGATTTAGAGCTGTCATATTGAGGAATATGTACTGTATTACATAGGGCAATTGTGCCAATGGGCTGCAAAGACAGCTTGTCATCAGCTCTGCTGAAAGGACGGGCACTGGAAGGATGCCCACAGAGGGCAGCAGCAGAGACTGTGATGGAAGCTTTTGAGGGAAGAGAGAAACTAAGCATCAGATGACCGCTTCAACAGGCCCCTCCAATCCATGTTGGGGAAAATAATTCAGAAGCATAACTGTCTAGACCACAATGTGGTTATGCAATAAGCACTTTATCCTGCCAGCACCGAAGCCCACAGCATTAAGTGCTGGAGCATCACTACAATAGACATACAAAGATGCCCCTTTCCTGAAGAGCTTACTCAAATCAAAAAAAAAACCCTAAGAAGATACAAAACCCCAAACACTGAAGCAAATTGATTTCTTTTTTAGAAATAGACTATTCTTTAAAGACAGATTGGAAGGAAAAAAAATAAAATCTTTTGAAAGTCTCAGTGTTGAAATACAGCTTGAGGAGTAAAGGGAAGAGGGATGGCAGAAATCAACACTGGATGACTGAAAACCTTCCATCATTTCCTCTGTTAACCATTCCTCACATCAGATCCCCAGCCCTGCTTCAGCCAGGGCACCTGCTTGGAAGTAGAGATTTTAGAACAATTTAGAATTTCCAATTTTAGTCTTAATTCCATACAACAGGTAACATAAAGGCTCAGTCACATTTTAAAGGCTGATAATGTTGAGGTGTTTTGGTTATCATCTCAGCTGCCTCCTGACATTAAAAGGTATAAAATAATTTTCCAGAAGAATCTGGGGCAGTTCTTACAATGGCAACAACAAAAATGAGAAGTTGAAATAAATCCAGAAGATAGATAAGGGATTAAATTCAAATTGCATGAACAGTCTTACATCCAATGTTTCCTAACTTCAAGCTGCAAAGTCAAAATTAGAACAAAAAAAAAAATTCAGAAGTTTGCAGGCCTAGTTTATAAAAGATACATACAACTTTCGTCAGTGAAAGAAATCTGCAGCATCACGGTTGCCATGACTCCCAAGGGAGCTGTATGGCAAAGCTCGTGCCTATTTTAGCAGTTCATGCTGCGGAGCTGATGCATTCAGGAAAGCCGTCCTGTTATTCTAGAACACACAGTGTAAGACACGGGGGCCTGGCTAAAGAGATTTTAGTTACTAAACTTTAGCAAAAGATCCTCCGAAATACCTACATGCCTTATTCTGATAGGTCACTGACTGCCTACCAGGGGAAAGAAAAATAGCTTATATGGGTAGATACTAGGTGTTGTGGAGTTGGAGCTTCACAGTTCGGCCTGACAAATACAGATGAAGTGTTGGCCAAGTCCTAGTGACAGGTTAAAATATAAAACCTTTGAGCAGTCAATTGTTATCTGAACGAGAGGATGAACGGGCACGAGGAGGGTACGTACAGTCCGTGGCCCCAACAGTTTACTGAGAATTGGGACTAAAATAACCATCTCCTGGATCCCTGCAGCTCCTTCCTCTGTCCAGTGAACAAGGACACTCATGCTCGTGGTCTCAAATTTTGACCCAGCGCTAAGGAATCTGGTGGAGTTGGGAACGGTCAGAGTGAGGTCCATGGTTGGGCTGGAGGAGCTTCAAGGGCTTTTCCAACTCAGAGGTTTCTGTGAATCTCAACACCTCTCCCTTCACTGATTTCTGCTTTTAACTTGTGTTCAGCTGATGCATGAATTCACTGTTTCAACCCTCAGATCCAGCCTAAGGCACTTCCACACCAGTTGTGCCAACTTAGGGATTCAGTCTGGGGTTTGCTGGCGTTTTGCGACTCACTGAACAGTTGCTTTGTTATGAGTTGGGCAGCGGATGGAGAGACAAGCTTCAGTAGTATCTGGATGGCAAAGTAAATCTGCTTCCCTGCTCCTGTGCTGCTAAGAGCTTGACTTACGCTTTGTCACTCAGCCAGATGTTGTGTGGTCACCATGAGGCTGCCCAAAGCTGTGCCAGGGGCTGGAGCTGCTGCCAGCACTCCTCAGCAGCCCAGCACCTGACAGCATGTGGATTTAAACTGCTGTAGGAACATGTCAACCAACATGTCACCAAAACAAGCTCAGTCATTCAGAGCTTCTCTTAAAAAAAAAAACCCCACAAAAAAACCACCCGAGTCTACAAAGTGCTGAAAGGACAAAAGCAACTGAATATTGTTAAAGTCCTGTGCAAACTTAGGGCAGGCCAACTTACAGATGCAAACTATGTGCCAATTTATTCACACACTGAGGTGCTACTCTGAGCCAGGAGTCCTTCAACTCTGTAGACAATTTACCTGTGCAAAACACTCAGGAAGCGCGTTTCTTTTTGCTTGGATCTGCTACTAAAATTCTGCTCCCTTGAATACAGCAACGGAAAATAAAGACTTCTAGCAGACAACTGAAAGGCTTTAAAGAAATTGTTTTTAAAAAAGATGCTGCCTTTAGCTTCCCCTTTATTTTGTAGCATCATGCACCAAAGAACATTACTTCTGCAGGCACAAGTTCATGCAGAGAACACCACTTTCACTAAAATAGAAGTACTTCAGGTTATGCAACACTCATTAAAATTACAAAACCTCTCAAAAACCTGACCAGCATGTTAAGGCGCACTTGAGCTCTATGTTTGTTAAGTTAGTGGCTGCATCATGCAAACTGGCAGCGAGGAACTCCACAGAAATAGGAACAGGAACAAACTTTCATGCCTGATGACAAGGTAAAAACTAAGAGCGCCTAAGGGCAGGGATAAACTTCCCCAGCCCATCTCAGCAGACTGGAATTCACAGAGAAGATGCCAATTCTTCCGGAGGAAGGTTTAGAATGAACAGAAGTACAAGAATGTTTTTTATTTAATCACTACCCATACTATATTCTCCATTTCAAAAATTCCTATGGAAGTCATTAAGTTATATGAAATGAATTCAATCTCATTTTCTATGAGCACAGCCTATTGACAACAGCCAGGGCAAACAGTTCAAAATGCTTACCAGTCCATCCATAGTCTCAACATAGAGATAAAGTCTTAAAATCTCTATTGTTTTGTTACAACTCTGCTTTAGTAAAGCTTAAGTATTGTAGAAGAAAGCACATTTTGTAAATGTAGCCATTCAGAGTAGCTTAAGATAACTTGCCAAATTATCTTAAGATTGGCCAGTTGCAGGAGGAAAAGTAGATGGTTGTAGTTAGCCTGAGGTAGGATTAAACCCAAACCCTGGAACATGGCAGCAATGGAGAACATCTCCTACCACAGCAATCCTCCATTCCCTGCCCACCAGTGGCACACAGTGACCACAATAATTCACCATTGCACCACAGATGAAGGTCACTTTCAGTCTCAGATGACAAGAAGCTAACGTAACTCAGCACCAAAAAGTGCAATTTTACTCAAGTATTCTACGGTAAAATTAAATCTGAATGAATAACAAAAAATAATCAAGAGTTGTGGAACTTCGACCAAGCTGTCAATCCGGGGAACTCTGGGAATTAGCACTGTGAGACAGGCAAGCAGAACCAACAGCCTTTTAAGATCAGCCAAAAAAACCCAGTCATGCCACACTCGCTTGTGCCACATGGGATTAACAATTACGTATTCATGCCAACACACTGACAAACAGCAAGGTCTTGCACACAAGCTGCCTGGATTACTGCTGCTAGTTCGAATCGCAAACACACACCTTTTTCTTGCCTCTGCCGGCTCATACCAGTGGGTTTCAGCTGCCTTTGTTTCTCTCTGTCTGGAGCAGCAGACCTGGCTGGCAGAGTTGACACCCCTCTTGACTTCGTGGGCCTCATGTAGCCTTTTATCTGTTCTGCTGCTTTAACTCGCTCTTTCTTTGCCTCCTTCGCAGCTTTTTGTTCACATTCTTCTCCTTTTTCTTTAGTTGTGTCTTTGGGTTTATCTACTTCAGACTTCAAGGCAGGGGCATCCTTCAGGTGAGCATCCCCACCATGAGCAGCATCCTCTTCTGCAGGCTGAGAATGACCTTTATTCTTATCTTTAGGACTTATTTTGGTTGTTTGGGCAGCTGTCAGATTTAAACCAGCAGCCTCCTCAGGTGCTTTATTGTCCAGACTGCCTGGGTGCTTCAGTGAGCTCTGCTCACCCTCCTCAGCTCTCTTCTCCACCAATGTTTCTGCCACAGCGGGTGAAGCAGCTGCTTCTGCTCTGCTCTCCCGTATCACCCCAGGTTCTGGGGAAATGCACACAGTGTCCTTCTCTCCAGACGAGACAGTTTCTTCTAGTTTCTCTACCCCTTTGGCACCTCCAGAGGCTGGTCTATCTTTTGCATCTGACACCTTCTGAGGAAGGTCTGAGGAAGTGTTGTCGGTGCTATGCTTTTTGTCAGTGGTTCTTATTTCTTTATCATCCACTTCTGTCACGGAAGAAGGGTGAACTTTTTCCTTAATGTCCTGTTTAATGGAATGATCCAAAGGAAGCGGTTTACCTACCTCACCACCATCCCAGGAACCAGCCTCTTTGGTTTTACCATCTTTCTTTGCAACCTCTTTTGCAGGCTCTTTGTCCCCCAGATCGATTGGCTGCTCGCAGGATTTCTGCATCTGTGTTTCCTTCTCAGCATCAGATGCAGGCTCTTTGCTGCTTTTCTCTGCTACTGCTTCAGGAGGAAGCCCCTTACTTCTTACACCCTCCTCTGTCTGCTTTGGGAAGCCAGAAGAAACATTGCCAGTGTTATCAGGGCCAGTTACTGCAGTCTGAGCAAGGGATTCGAAGTCATTTCCTTTATTATTCCAAGGCATTCGAGGGCCAATAGGGAAGTTTTTAATATTTCTGTTTTCATCTACAAAATCCATGTCTTCCATTCCATACTCCATCTCAGATCCCATGGGAGGCTGCCCTTCACTCCTGTTTGGTTTTGTCTCTAGAAAAACAGGCCGCTCAGAGGCATTTTTAGCTTTTTTACTACTTCCATCATAACCTCTCTTTTTAGATTTATCAGTAGCTGTGGCCAGAGTGTGATCTGCCACTGCTGGATGCTCTAGGATAGGAAGTCCCCCCCTGCTACTGCAAGGAGTGGGACCTTCTGCTTCAGATTTGTCAGTTATCTCCACGTTATGAGGAGGAAACATCTCTGCACCTGCTTTATGCTCCAGAAGAAATATCTGCTGCAAGTTAGCCTCCATCTTTTTGCATTTCTCTTTACTAGTTTTGTGTGATTTTTCTGGCTCCAGAGGCATAGCAGGAGCTTGTACTTTAGTAGTATCAGTTAGGTCACCTAGCACACTCACTGAAGTACTAGAATCGGCCTCTTTGCCTTTATCAAAAGATTGAGTTGGTTTAATATTTCCCACCTTGTCACCTACCGCAGGGGTGTTACCTGGACCCAGTACAACAGAGTGCTCAAGACTGTTTTCAGCCTTTTTGCCTTTCACATCTCTACCTTTTTTCTTAGGCTTGTCCACCACCAGTTCCCTGGTTGGACTGTGTGCCACAGCTAGGTCCGTCTCGTGCTCTGGGAGAGGCTCAGTTGTATCTAGTTCCTTACCTTTACTCCTGGGCCAAGTTTCTTTAGCGTTGACTATTTCTGGCTCTGATGTCTCTATTTTACGACCTGAAAGAATTGGCTGATTAGTGAAATTTCTAGTGCCACCCTGGACTTCAGGTTTTTCCAGCACCTCTTTGGTTATACCTGTCAGATTCTCCAGCAAAAGCTCTCTTTCAAAACCAGACACTTTATTTTTACCAAAGGTCCTTTCTTTTGTGCATTCAGCCACCTTCTCTCTGCATGGATGATTGCTTGTTTCCACCCCAGCATCCTGGACAGCTGTCTGCCCCAAAGGACTTTTTTCATTTTTTTTTCTTTTCCCATCACTACACCTCTTTCTAAGTTTGTCCGCCACCAGTGTTGCATCAGAATTCATCACAACTGATTCACCCGCAAAAGTAGTTCCAGCCTCTTTGCCTTTATTAATCAAATTTACCTCTTTTGGTTTGCTGATTGTGTCAGCCACAGCAAGAAGCTTTGCTTCCTCTTTCCTACTCTCCAGCAGGAATGGTTGGTCTAAAGCCCCTAGATCAGCTATTTCATTTTTTCCAACAGATCCTTTAGGCTCCTCTTTTACCAGTTCAATTGGCCTTTGCATTTTAGTTGTATCTGATGTATTCTCCTGAAAACACTCAGCAGTAACACAGCCCCTCTCTCTGCCTTTATCACTTGAACTAACTTCCTTAGTTTTAGGAATTATGTCAGGAAAATTACTTGGGTTATTCTCAAGAAAGGGCTGCTGGAAGAAACTTCTTTCACCTTTTTTACTTCTTCCCTCACTACCTCTTTTTTTTGTCTTGTCAGGAGGATAAGCATGTGTAATGCTTCCTGACGGATGTCCCCTAGCAGTAAAACCTCTGCTTTTATCAGGGGAAGTTGTTTCTTTTATAGTCTCATCTGTCCTGACTCCATCAGTAACTCTGCTTAAATCCTCGGAAAGCATCACCTGCTCAGAGAAGCTTTTGATTTTTTTCACTTTCCCTTCACCACGCTTTTTTTTAGGTCTGTCCATCCCATGCACAATATTGGGATCTTTTCCAGTCTGCTGCTCTAACTCAGCAAATCCTTTTCCTTTGTTTTTATCAGGGGAATCTGCTACCACCATTCTGTCTGCTGCTTCAGGAGAGGTGGGATGTTTGGTTGCATCAGACTCAGCCAACAGAAGAAATGGCTGCTCTGAAAAACCATCAGCCTTCCTATTTTGTGAAGCAGCAGCTTCCTTATCTTTTGGTAAAACTAATGGTGTAACAGGCATTTTAGTAGTATCTGTTGGGGTCTTCAATACTTCCTCTGAAGTACTAAAGTCAACGGCCATGCACTTATTGGAGAATACTGGTTTAGTTTCACCAGCTGCCTTTGGCTCGTTCAGAGGCTTGTCTGACAGGGCCGCAGCCTCTAGAAGAGCAGGTTGGGCAAAGGATTCTTTTTCAACCCCTTTGCTTTTTTCACAACTGCCTCTTTTCTTTGCAGCTGCTTCTGGTGATCCACTGGAAGGCAGAAGCTCATGACAGACAGCGTCCTCGAATGCATCACGCCTGGGAGATGGGCTCTCAGCCTCCTTCTCTTTATTGGAAAGGAGCAGTTCTGAAGGTTTGGTCTGTAAAGGAGTTTCTATTTTGATCACTTCTGAAAGAGATGCTGTCAGGTCAGCACGTTTTGACTCCTTATATTCCCTCTTCTCATTTTTATCCAGAAAATCTCTTTCCATAGGCTTGGTTGGCCCCTTTGCTGTGATGGATTCCCCCACCTTCGTCTTGCTCACCTGCTCCAAGGGAACCTCTTTTCTTTTGCATTTAGACTGCAGTATCAAACTGTCATCTCCCATCAAACTGTCACCTCTCCTTTCTTTTTTCATGACATCCCCACTTTTGGCATCCAACACAGATTCTAACGGCATGCTGGGTTTTTGGGCCTGCTGTCCTGGTGCTGGCACCGAGAAGGCATTTTGCTCATCCAGGATATGACTTCTAGTTATTATTTTAGCATCCTTTGGCATATCTGAAGCTCTGCTTCCTGAGGCAATTGACTGCTCTTTGCAAGCTTCAGCAGGCATTATGGGACAGACATCTGGTTTTTGCAATTCAACAGCAAATGGAGAATTTCTAGGAGCTTTTGAGACTGCCACATTTTCATCCCAGAACTCCATTGTTCTTGGCAGCTGGTTTCTCTTTTGTTTTGGTTTCTTTTTCTTTTTCTTCACAATGGCCAGAGAACCTTCCAAATCCCAGCTCTCCCTCGGTACATCTCTGCAGCTCTCCACAAACTCGGACTGCACACTGGATGGCTGCTCAGTCGCCTTTTTGTGTGAAACCCTAGTGCGAGGGGGTGTTCCAGCCACACATCCAAGCTCCCCTAGAGAATAGGGGTCTACTTTTAGGTCAGTACTCTTCTGGTGTGGGAGACCTATCAGACGTTCCTCTGGTACATCTCTAAGAGGCACTGGTGCAGGTTTTGCTCTGCCAAACCTGCGTTCACTTGATTTGTTAGCTTGCCTTATTTGTGCAGTAGGTAGACCTGGAATACAGGAAGCCTGCTCAAACATCAAAGCCACTATTTGCTTTATAAAAAAATAATAAACATACTATATATGTGATTTTAGTCAGCTAAAACAGTCCATACAGTCGTATATGCAGAATTTTCCAGCACTGATACCACACTAATTCTAAAGCCACCTCAGTAGGGCTGGGATAGACATTTACACGTAAAACCTATTTAAATTACAACTGATAAATACGTCAGTGCTATTTAAAAATACATAATTCCTGATACATGCTCTTACCCCACCAAAAAGCAACAGTTCTTGTAAGGACATGCTATTGCTTTTTTAAAATGCATTAAGGATCCATTTTGTCTTAGCAATAGAAGATAACAGATCCACTTTTTTATATCTCTAGCTGGCATCCTTTCAAAATGTGAAAAATAGAAGTTTAGTGGAAAGATGAGACTAGGGAAGAGAGAAGGGACGTAATGGGGAAGGGGGAGTAAAAGCACCAAGTTTCCCCCAGCACCCACGGTGGAAGCAGCGGAAGGCAGAACCTCCAGAACAGAAATCATTTGCTGTACTCCGTTACAGGCAGCACTAGGTTTCCTTAGCTACAAGCCACTGATTTTAAAGAGAGCCTCAGTCGTTTGTCAGTTAGCCCTGGCCCACAAATCAGCCTCCAGTCACAAGTGTAAGCAATAACAGCTCATCGGAGAGGCTGGGTTAGTGGAGCAGGAAAAAAAATTACATTTTCCTTTGGTAATTACAAAACTCAATTTGGAAGGAGGTCTTCACTAGGAATATTGTAATAAGAATTAATGGTCCTTATTAATACTAAAATAAAAAGCTAGCAGGAATGGCAAAAAGATGGTGAGCTTTTAAATTCTACAGCAGGAAAGATATAAGCCAGTCCCAGTGATAGAGCACTAGTAGCACCATATTTGAGCTTTTAGTCCGGTGAACATGGAGAGGAAAAGAGTATTTAAGAGGACCGGGATCAGAGGCGAAGTGCAAGCAGAATCACCGATGAAAGCAAAGAACCACGCAGCTGCCTGGTGCAAAAAAGATTTCCGCTTGCTCAAGTGGCAACGAACTCAGCAGGAAAAGGTGAATAGTTCACAGGGGATATTTCCATTCTAAAATTGAATTATGATTTATATTCTACCTGTGGGCTCTTGAAGGGCTTTTTCTTGGTGAGGTTCTGCATGTTGGACATGGTTGTGCTCAGGCTCTTCCTTTTGTTTCACTGTAACAGTAACATCCACAGGAGTAACAGATTTTTCCGGAAGGAGGTCTTTATTTTCTAGTACAACAGCTTCTTTTGCTTCTACTGGAACTGAAATATGAAAAATTTGAACAGAATGCTTCAGTTCTTATAAATATAGGCAACCTGCATTTTAAAAGCAAGCCCTTGGAAAGGGTATAGGTTTATTTTTAATAGGAATAAAAGTATCTTAAGATATGGGAGCCTACTATGTATTATCTCCTCACAATCCCATTTTAAGCAGCAATTTTATATTTTGGCAGACATGCCAAGGTGGAGGTATAACACGAAGCAGACTGTCTTGGGGTTTAAGCACAGGGACAGGTTTTAGTTTTGTGGTTTGTTTTCTTTTCCCTCTTTGTAATCAACCAAATCCAGACTATACTAGCTTCCCACTGGAATTCAAATCCAGAATATACCCCATTATCAGTCTGGAGTCCCCGTCTAATGCTGATTATCTAGTATCATACGCAGCTTCGAATATATTCATGCAGACACTACAAAATTCCTAGCTACACATAATTATAACCAGTTGTAATTTGCAAGACATAATTACATCGGAGAACAGTTCTATACGTAATTAAATTTATTTCAGTTTTAAATAGAAGTAAAAATTATGACAGACATTGGTAGAGCAACAATGGATGAGGAAGAAAAAGACAAGTTATATGATGGTAATTTCAAATGTTAAGACTACCACCTATTTCTAACAGTCCCCACGTTAGTGCACACTAACTTTAAATTAAACTTTTGTTGCTTTTTTCCTTGATAGGGACAGGAGAACAGCATCTGTGAGAAAGAACTTAGGTGGTGGGGCAGAATTAGGTGACAGCAAAGTCCTGGCTCCAGTTGCATACTGCAATCTGCGTTTCTCACCTGCTGGTTCTGAAAGGTGGCTTGTCTGCTCTGGAAGATGCTCCTCATGGTGGCTGGGAGGCAGCCTGCTGTCTTTAGCTTTCTCTAAAAGATCAACACAAGCTTCTGGGACTTTTGATTCTTGTTCCACATTTGCAGTTGCTTCTGCAGACAGAATGTAAAGAATAAAAATTGATATTATTTTTAATTCAGATCAGATTAAGCAACACAAAAAACACTTCCTCACCTAATTCTTATCTTCCACAAGAAACTAAGGGTTTTCCTCACTTTCCAAACAGTGGTAATCTTCTTTTTAGGATCACTTTCTACCAGCTCTCCCTTCTTGAAAGCCTAAGCCTTCTGATAAAGTATATCCTTCCTGTCTTGTCTGGTATTTGCATCTTCATTCATGCCCCTATGCCTCTCAGCTACTACATTCTACTAGAAATTTTTTTTGTTAAAACTTTTCTCTTTTGGAATCTATTCCTATCATTAGAGTATTAGAAGGTAAGAAAGAATGAATCTCATTCCGATTCCTTCTGCAATCAGTCCACATACACTACCTCTGCCCATTATCATTTGCTGTATTTTGACAGTAATTTTCTCTCCAAAAGGGAAGTGTCCTTTGAGAAATCTATGCAGCACAGAAAATCTATTGTCCACCACATGGAAAAAATGAAAATGCACGCCTTGCCACTTTGACACCTACAGTCATTTCAAGGAAATGTCACAAAATTATCACCAAAGCCTGTCAGTCTATTCAGAAACCATTTTCAAGATAAGAACCTTTGTCTGAAAATACTGTGTCCTACAGGATCTGTGAAGATTTCAGTATAAGCCAAGGGTGATAGTGATACAATAGTACTAACAGGGATGAACTGTCTCTTTGGCTGTCCTAAAAAACATACATCGCTGCTAAGAATGCCAAGTAAAAAAAAAAAAAAAATTAAAAAAATCATTAAGATATTCTAATTTTATATTTTATAAGTGAAAAATCCTCATGAAGCACCTCCTGTTTGTATCTTGACAGCAGAACTGAGCTCTGCTTAATTTTGTGCAAGGCATATCATAATCTTAACTGCTAAACAATTATGCTTTTTATTTGACAGTCTCACGACAATTGGGCATTGGTGTAGCCCTCACTGTGTGCTACCAGGGGTGTTGCTATTAGTGCTCTGCCAACTCACAGGCCTTCTCATACCACATGCCATGCTCTCACAGGCCTGAACGAAGCCTTTAAGGCACAAAGACTCACCTGCAGGAGGCTTGTCCAAGGGTGGCTTCTCTTGCTCAAGAGAAGACTCAGATGTCATCAGCTCTTCAGCTGCAGCAACCTTGGTGTCAGCTGCAGAGACAGACTTGGCTTCTGCAGGGGCAAACCCAGAATCCACAGCATGGTGATGATTGACTTCTGCTGCAGGGGCAAACCCAGAATCCACAGCATGGTGATGGTTGACTTCTGCTGCAGGGGTAAACCCAGAATCCACAGCATGGTGATGGTTGACTTCTGCTGCAGGGGTAAACTCTGCATCTGCTGCTGGGGCAAACTCAGAATCCACAGCATGATGAGATTTAGTATCTGCTGCCGGGGCAAACGCCAAACCCACAGCATGGTGAGATTCAATATCTGCTGCTGGAGCAAATGCCAAACCCACAGCATGGTGAGATTCAGAATCTGCTGCCGGGGCAAACGCCAAGCTCACAGCATGGTGAGGTTCCACATCTGCTGCTGGGCCAAACCCTGCATCTTCTGCTGCAGCAAACTCCCAACCTGTCGCATAATGGGATGTAGCGTTTGCTGCTGGGGCAATGCCAGTATCTACCACTGGGGTGGATGCATCGTTGGCAGCATTTGGGGGCTTGGCTTCTGGTGCAGGAGCAAACCCAACATCCACAGCCTGAAGAGGGCTGGCTTCTGCTGTAGGTGCAAATCCGGCAGCCAGAGCTTGAGGAGGCTTCACATCTCCTGCAAGTACAGACCCAGCTTTTTCTGCAGAAACGGACACGACACCCGAGGCAGGAACACAGGCTGCATCTGCTACAGAAACACAGATCACAGAAATCAACAATACAGAAGGTAAATACCTGACAGTGTGGTTTTATGACTCGAGAAAAGGGGACTTTCATTCCCTGTCTTCTTGTCTCTTAGCACCACTTACCCCTCCTTATGCCAGTGCACTCAACTTGTGCTGGTCTTCATGACACTTCTCAATGCACCCAACTGCTTCTCCTACTACAGCCTTGTTTTGTATCCTTGACTACAGGGCTCGACATCTGTCTGCTCCTAAGACACATCAGCCAAGAGATGCATAGTTTTTGTTTAAAAACTACCTGCTGCTATACAGCTGGCAAGAGACCAGAGCTGCTGGATCCACCCCGAGCAACACATTCCAACAGAATACATACAGGAATCACAATGAGGTTTTTTTTTCCTCTATAGCATGGCAAAGAAACTTTTGGTGTCACCTTTGTGAGCCCAGCTGTGTATTTCAACAGCAAGAAAAAGTCCTGAGACATTCCAGAGCCATACGTACTTCATTTTAAATATTGTTTATGCTCTTCGTGGGTGGTAGGGTGCTGCAACTTGAGCAAAAGCACTGGCACTCCTGACACAAAAGACACTGCCATCCAGTGAATCACCAACTGCCCTTTATTCTTTCATGCCCAGCTTGGCCTTGTTCATTTTTTACATAACATCTACTACACACTGAGCTGTTTGTTTCAAAATAACATTTGTCAGTTCACAGCACAGTCAAACCTCTGCATTTTAAGTTCGTGTTTTCATAAAATCCCCTTAAAGGAGGGGTTTTTTTAGTCAGTTTTAGTTTAATGTTTCAGCTGTCTAGAGGCAAATTTCTACAAATTGCCAAAAAACCAGAAGCACTAGATTTCTCTATTGCAACTATTAATTTCAACAGCCCCAAGCACTACCCATACTCTGTGTAAAGCAGCACAGTGACCTGAACATCTCAGATATATTGCTGAGTATGTGTTAAAAATACAATTTCTACTGATTGATTGAGTCACATTAACAATATCCTCCCAAAACAATGGAAAAGATTGTAAATCTAAAGTAGA
Source organism: Athene cunicularia (assembly GCF_003259725.1). Lineage (NCBI taxonomy): Eukaryota > Metazoa > Chordata > Aves > Strigiformes > Strigidae > Athene > Athene cunicularia. The sequence continues at coordinate 3,425,042 of NW_020799095.1, forward strand.
TACTTAAACTGAAAAAGGAAAGTAATTAGAGAAATTGAAAAAGTCCCTTTTAAAATAGCACTTCAGGATCCATTTAGATAAAACCAGCATTCCAGTGAACGAAACCAAAAAGATCCATTATGCATTAGCCCTCATTTAGATTTGTCTTTTTAATTTTTAGTGACATCATTATCCTCTCCAAAATAAAATTTAAAAGATTGTGATTTTACAGAGAATAAGACAGTAAAGAAACAGATATTAAAAGTAGTATGGATGCTCCTCGGTGAATCATGGAAAGTACTGGAATAAAGCATAAAGAAACTGGACAAAAACTGGTGCAAAATGTACCACAAGTCTGATGCTGTATATAAGCACCTTAAAAATTCTGTTTTAAAGAGAGTCTTTAAAAATTGACAGTTTTTAAGATATTTACATGTAGCATCAGACTCATGGTATAACCATGTTCTTGTCACACCTTCACATTGTTTTGAGAAAGTAGAGTCATTAAATCAATTGTTGGACTGTGACACTAGAGTTGAAAAGTCAAGTAGACTTGTTATTTCTCACCAACACAATTAAACCTTTAGCCGCAATGGAATTTAACACCCTGCTATGATTCCTCCAGAAAAGGCAATCCCACATCTTTCCACCATTACAGCTGTTCATGAAGGATCCTAAACCCAGCAGCAATCTTTAGACTGGCCCAAATTCCCCTGATGCCACACCTTTCGGTCCATCAGTAGCTTCAGCCTCTCCTGGGGATGCTGTCACTGCAGTAGGAGTGAAATCAGGAGCTGCTGCTGCAGGGCCTTCTGGCCAATTCAGCCTCATTGCTTCAGTCACTGTGGGGGGCACTGGGCACACAAAACCAAGCTGGATTAAGCACTCAAAGATCAGGGCAGCTTTGTCTTCTGGCATTGCCAGGATGTGATTCACCCTCTCAAGGTGCTGCCTGCAGCAGCAACCCTGAAGAGTAAACTCCCCCACTTCAGCACCCCAGTCAGGTCAGACTAAAACAGAATTGGGTTTTAGTGTCAATTTTCAGAAATTTGTGCAGTACCTAGGAAAACACTTGTATCTTCAGAGAAGCTGCTGCTGTGACAAAGTTGAGGAACGCTCCCCAGTTCTACCCTGAGCCCTAGGTAGAGCCACCAGCTCCAGCAAACCTTCTACCTAGGACCAGTGGTAAACTAGTCTCTTTTTAGCTTGTTAAATAAAGCTCCCATTATAGATCAAATATGATAGTACACATGTAACTGCAACAGAATTATGTCTCAATGGAGCTTCAAAGATTTAACTGTAAGCAGAATCTAAAGATAACTGGACAGAATACATAGGTCTGCAATTAGAATTTAGTTTAAAATTCTGTTGATTATGCATGACCCAAAATGATGTTTGTTGGTGCCCTCAGCTGCACTGACCCTTCAAACAGCAAACACGAGTGCTGTGACTTACCACTCAAGTCAGCAGATTTAACTCTCAGTGTGTACAACGACTAGAATTCTTGGCAGCTTTAAAGTTCCAGTTTTAGAGTTTCTTTACAGAAGTAAACCAATTCATCCTATTTATTATTTTAGTGTCAAGTAATGCTTGAACACATATCCCAGCTGGAAATTAAGGTACCTTCACGGCAATGGAGTTGCACAGAATGGAGACACAGTCTGGAATCCACACAGCTTGCTGCTGAACATAATTTTTTTCAACACATCTGCTAACTTAATTCCCCCAAACCCATGAAAGGGCATGCTTTCGGTGGGTTAAAGCCCTGCTACATGATATGCCTCCAAAAGGGCATGCCACTAGTATCCACTGATGGTTGGGCTTGGAAGTGCACATATTAAATTTGTTACCCTAAATTAGAAGTAAACATTTTATATAAATACAGGGTTCTCTCTACCTCTTCCAGCATTAAACCAGAAAATGCGTGTTAAATAACATCTTATGGATGGAAAACTGCCTGTGAGCCAGCAATGTGAGCTCACAGCCCAGAAAGCCACCCGTGTGCTCCCCACCCCCTCTGCTCCCCTCTCCTGAGACCCCCCTGCAGGGCTGGGTCCAGCTCTGGGGGCACCAACAGCAGAAGGACACGGACCTGCTCGAGCAGGGCCAGAGGAGGCCACGAGGATGCTGGGGGGGCTGGAGCACCCCCCTGTGAGGACAGGCTGAGAGAGTTGGGGGGTTCAGCTGGAGAAGAGAAGGCTCCGGGGAGACCTTAGAGCAGCCTCCCAGGGCTGAAAGGGGCTGCAGGAAAGCGGGGAGGGACTCTTGATTGGAGAGTGTAGCGATGGTTCAAGGGGCAACGGTTTTAAACTGAGAGAGGGGAGATTTAGATTAGATGTAAGGCAGAAATTCTTCCCTGTGAGGGTGGTGAGGCCCTGGCACAGGTTGCCCAGAGCAGCTGTGGCTGCCCCCTCCCTGGAAGGGTTCAAGGCCAGGTTGGACGGGACTTTGGGCAACCTGGGCTAGGGGAAGGTTTCACTGCCTGTGGCAGGGGGCTGGAACTGGGTGATTTTTAAGGTCCCTTCCAACCCAAACCATTCTAGGATTCTATGATGATTCTACGATCTCTGTATAACACACGTTTCTATTCTAAATTGATTTGAGAACCAGGAACAGCATTTTTCCTGGTCAGGTCCCACTTCACTCCATAACAGCCTTGTGTTTCAGATAAGGAGAGCAGCTCTGCCTCTACTGTTCAGAAACTCTCCATAGACAGTTCCTGCAGATCAAATCAAAACTTTTTTTTTACCTGGTGGCTCAACAAAGAAAGAGGTATCTGGTCCCTGCACATCATGCTGAGCTCCCATCCAATGTTCTTCAGGCACTGTGGAAAAGAAATACATTTAGTCCTGTCACTGCCACAAACACGACTTTGTTTTTTCAGTTGAAGATACTGACTCTGCTGTTTTGCAAGTTCATTCTCAGGTAACTCTTCAGTTCCCTTTGAGAATAGTACCAGAACATCATGTTCTTCTGCAATTATTGCTAGTGAAAGCTTGCATCAGAGAAGAGTTATAAACAGTACAAACCCAAGGACCCAATAGAATGGGTTTTTTCCTCAATTCTTCCGGGCAACAGGTTCTAGGTGGCCCTGCTTGAGCATGGCATTGGACAAGGTGACCTTCCAACTTCAGCCATTCTGATCTCCTAAGATCTTCAGAACATTCCCACTGAACCACTGTAATTGCCAATATAATATTTGCTAATCTTGACTCTTTTTATGTATCAACTCCTCCACTAGGATTCTTTAGGACTAGCTAACCAAGATGCACACCCTTCAAACCCAGCTAGCAAGACAGACAGTAATAGCAAAACATCTGTTTCTTACCTGCTTTGTCTTGCAGAAATTCTGCAGTTGAATCCAGGCCAATGAAGGCTGATGGGTCTAGAGCCTCCGCAGGAGAATACAGTGGCCCTAGGAAAGGTTGTTCAGGTATCATCATAGATCCATGTGGTGCTAATGAAACAAAAGGCCATTTGTTAATCACCATGTTAGTCCTAATGACTCCCTGCCAAATTTTAAAGTCTGTACAACTCTTGGAAAACAAACTATTCTATTCTGCTCACAAGTAGTTTAGGTAAAGTTTGGAAGCATCACTTCCAGTTAGCTCACCTCTACAACATGCACTGTAAGTCATGTATGTATGTATGTATATGTATATATAAAAAACTTTTAAACAAGGTATAAGACAGTAAACACAGGCAAATTATTTCCCTTTTGCTTCCTGCTTCTTCTCCCACAAATTCTTGTTAATAACCACTTAAACTCCAATAATCCAAAAACAGGAGACCACTTTGTGGAGAAGGTTCACATCTAGATATTTGGTTTCTAGCCGCAGAGACAAGAGCCGCTGGTAACTCCTGCTTGTCTAGACATCTTATCTCCTTCTGCCTAAATATACTTCAAAAAAAACCCTTCCTGGAAGTAGCTATTGGAATGGCTTTAGGCACACACACACAAATCTAAAAAAATAATCACGTGAAGAGATTATATAGTCTATGTACTTAGCATCTTAATATCTTTCAGTACACGAAAGTCAACAGAGAAAACACCAAAACGTGACCATCAGGGACAAACGCCAAGAAGGAACTCACCATGTATGTCTCTGGAAGCATCAACATGGTCGGTGAACAGCGGTACATTCTTCATGTCAGTAGAAAATGATAAATCAGGCAGATTTTCCCCTCTGTGCATGCTGAAGGGGTCTGGCAGGAGACAAGAACGAGGCCGGTGTCACCACACAGGGGGAAGGTATGACTCAGAGTGAGATTATTTAAAAAAATGAGATGAAGATGCACTTGGCACCACCACTGGACTTCCAAGGGAAAGCTGCTTTCAAGATTATTTATCAGGGGCAATCACGCTCGCAACTCAAATTTATTTGCTCAGACTGCTTCCTAGGGAAAACTGATTCAAGTTTAGATTATGATTGTTGCATGGAGAACCTGTCTCCTCCTCTCAAGGACGAGGCATCTGTTTCTGACCTGATGGACTCACGACCTGAGTCAGGACAACAGCTGAGCTCTGGATCAGTTAACTCAACAGCAGATCGAGGAAAGCCTCTGTAAGCTACACGCACTCCTCCCCAAGAACAGTACACCAGTATAAACTGACTGATGGGCCAGTATTTTAACTGACTTACAAGTCAGAGAGGAAAATATCCCATTTCCCAGTGTCCCAGGCAGATGAGCAGCCTTCACCCTTCGCTCCAGACCAGACACACTGGTGAGGGCTGTCAGGATCTTCAGTCCACGTTTGTAAGTTGTCTGGTGTCAGCTTTGATTGGTCTAATGTGCATGAGCTTTGTTCTGCTTTTGGTCCATGTTTTAAGTGGATATTTGTTCTGCTTTTGGTCTGTGTTTTAAGTATATATTAATGTTATCAGCAAAAGATGGTACTCCCGCAGCTGAAGATTCATCAAGAGGAAATTCCTTTCCTGTGAGTTTTATTTTGTGTGTGCACACATCTCCTTTCCTCTCAGCTGATCAAACCAGACAGGACAGAGAACACCACCAAGCTGGGTTTTATAAAATAGATTACTTAACTGAAATGCCATGAGTCACAGAGCATACAGATGACCTCACTGACAGAATAAAACGAAGAACCCTTCCATGAGTTAGCCACCATAATACAGTCAAGGGCAAGACACTGCAAGGGAAACGAAATGTGGCATTCCTCTCAAACAAATTATTCTGTAGTTTACAAACCCCTGGATGTGCTCTAGGCTCAGTGATTCCTAACACATCTTGCTGGTTTGTGCCAGACAAACACTGCACTTCTCTCCAGACAGGTCCAGCCGAGCAATGAGAGGTTTTGACTCAAGTGGCCTCTTGCAGACGAGTGACATTTCTCACAACTCTCTCACACATTGCGTTACCCGGGAGCTGAAGAACTTTCTGTTCCCGAAATGGCTGTCACACACGGATTTTCAGACGCTGCACAGATTTCTTCTGCTTAAGCACAATTAAAAGGGATTCAGCTGAAGGCTGCTAGTTATTTTTATGTCAGGCTATCTGTGCTATGGTTTATTTTTATATTATTTTTATGTCATGCTATCTATGGGAATGACGGCCAAACTTCGAATGTCCACATACCCCCAGTGCTCCAAGATGTCACGATCAGGTGAGCTGCACAAAATCTTTTACAACTATCAGACTATTTGAGGTGCCAAGACAATGGCTTGCTTCAGAATAAGTTGTAGAAAATTATAATTTCGAGCTGTCTGAAACAGTATTACCAAGACTCAATAACTGCCTTTTTTCCAATTAACCCCCCCCCACAATAAAACAACACACACACCCCCAAAAACCCAAACTCACCAAAAAGCATCATTACTGAAATCAATTTAAAAACAAAAAGAGATGCTGATGATCCCCCCTCTGTCCAGCAGTTAAACAACATGACAAAAATGGCTGAGCCAGATTAAACCCTGTCTGCTCTAGAGGGAAAAAGGGGAGAAGTGGAAGGAATTACGGCCAGACTTTTGATTCCTACCTCCAAAGACCTCCACAGACTCAAAGTGGGCCTGTGCACTACTCAGGTTTGAGCATTTTTGTGGCTGTTAAGTGATGCCTCTCTGCTGCTGAGAAGGTGACACTTCCAGCACAACACACTGCATCTGAGAACTGAAAGGCAGGCAGGTAAGGATGGGCTGTGTGGATGGGATACGGCCAGTTGGGGAAACCATCAGATCTGGCATTACACGAGCCCTGAAAATAATTCTCTGCTCGCTCAAAATTTGCAGCTTGTTTAGAATATTACGAAGCCAGACATGTGTTAAGAATCTGAGAGTATTGTTTCCAGACAGCTGGAGGTAAGACTGACAAAACATTTGTGAAAGTTTCTTTTCAGTTCATTTCCATAGACGCTCGTATCCTTCGCTGCTCAGAGACATAGTTCCAGTTTGCTAATGACTGTGGACTAATAAAAGCATATTACTGTAGATCATTTAAACAGGAACTCTTCATGTTTAGATATTTACCTCTAGTTACAGTAATAACGATACACTTGTGATTAAGAGCCTTGCAGCACTTTCAAAGCTTGCAAGCAGTAGATAATGTTTGAGTTTTACTCATTCTACGTTACAATAATATTTTTAAAACAAGTATTTTTATTACAGGTAGTGTGTAAAATATATATGTACATTTTTGCTCATAACTGTAACCTTCATAAGCCTGGGTCCCACTGCCAGATCCCAACACAGCATCGGGATAGAACAGCAAAGCCCAGAGCAGACTCAAACACACTCTTTCAGCTGCTCACAAAGTGGCAGAACTGGCCTCGCCCACAGTTCTCACCAAGGAACAAGGAATTACAGCAGTGCTGGTTGGGAGACCTGTTACACCAGGTAGAAGTCTCTCCTTGGGACAGAAATCATCCTACTGTTTTCCAAAGAGCATGAATAAAAATATTTATTAAACCCATCGAGATTTAGGAGTCTGCTGTTGCAATTCTTCTCCTTACAGCTTCTCTATCCTCTCTGATCCCTCTGCTCAGTTATGGGAATTGACCAACCTCGAAGCAGAATCTCTTGTTTGCACAGTACCAGGGAAGAGCAGCACGGAGGAATACTTTCACACTGAAGTATACATGGTACCTTATGCACATACAGGTGTGCAAAGATACTCTAAGCCAATGAAACCCAAGGAAATGTGGTTTCATGCAATAGAGAATCCACAGATTTGCATTATTCAAGCCAAAAAATACTAGATAATGGGCTAGGTATGTAAATTGCTCCTAATCACCAAGTTTGTCATCTAGCTATTGAGCATAACTACATCAACATCCCATTCTTTCATCCAACAAAGCAATAGGAGGGAAAAACCCAACAACTGCATTTTAGAAACTTGTGGATCTTCTGTTCCAGTCGTTCCATGAATTGTTTCTTACCCTTGTAACAAATATTAATTTCTTCACAGAATCTCTTAGTAAATATGAGATTCAGACAGCAAGACAATAATTTAGTAAGCATGTCTACAGTGCTCAAAAATGTATATTTAAAAAAAAAGTTTCATCCTGTTTCAGCCACTTATTTTGCCCAAGTTTATTGCCTGTTATAATCTGGGCAGCACATAGATTTCTCAAAAATGAGAGTAAGCCTTCTCAAAAATGAGAGAAAAATTGGGTAAAAGTTGTTGGGTGAAAAGGGTATCTTTTTTTGCAGGGGCAGGTTATACAAGGTTCATTTAATTTTCAAGAGAGTCAGCAGCTACACAGGCTGCCTCCGGAACAAACCGACCTGCATTGCAGACACAGTTACGTGACAGCTGGAACTGGCATTTCCCAGAGCCAGGGAAGACTGGCTTTCAGCTGGCAACAATTTTGGTGATGTTTGCACTGAAAGCCACGGTACTCGAGAGTGGTTAAACTGTGGGAGTCAACCAAAATGCTGTCGCCATGGGAGCCAAGCCAGGGGGAAATCTGCTCACCACTCTCTGTGTACTCTAGCACACTGGACTAGTAACTCAATTTTTAACCTGCTAGACCATGCTCCAGGGCAAGTTAGGGGCTTGGTGTGCAAAGTTAACTCTGGTGTCAAGGTGTTACACGTTTTAGGAGCAATAAATCCTAAAGAACACACACATGAGTACGAGGCAAGAGAGAAAAACCACCCTTAGGGATAGAGGCTAGGACTCTTTATCACGTTACACAACTGATAAAATAAGTGATGCTGCAGTTTGAAGAGTAATACAGTCGTACCAGCCATCTCCATGGGTTTGAATACAGGCTGTGGTTCAAAGCACAGATCTCTGTCATCCATCGTCCAGGAGTCATTGCGATCGAGAAATTCTTGGTAAGACAGCTTTTCATCCATGATTTCTCCTGGGAAGGCTGAAATTAGAGAAGAAAATGACACAGTCAAAAGTGACACATTAATCTAAAATATTTAAAATACATTATTGCATGATATGACACTCTGAGGCCAACAGATAACATGAACCCTTAGCCAAACTTGAGACCATGAACATTCATTTTTTACTGCTTTGATCCAACTTTTCAAATTTAAGAAACAGAATAATGGGAATTTCTGCATCTCGATACACTTGTAAGCTCGAGAACAGACTCACACATCAGAGTGCTGTCCTGTTTTCAAATGCTGAATGATTCATGCTAGCTCCTCACACTCATCTTTAGGGAGATTTTTTTCATTAATGCATGAGCTGTAATAACCCTGAGGCCCTGAACTTGTGAGGCTGAGCAAAGAGTTGAAGCCTTAATACAGAAATGCTGAATACAAATTGCTCATCAGGTCACAGTGAGGAAGAGGAGAAACCAAAGCCCCTTCCCTCTCCTACTCAGGTATTGATTTGTATGACCTGAATCTGACCATATTTACAAAAATGTTAGTATCACCACAGACACAAAGTACATATAAGATGGTTTTGCTCTCTATTTTACTAGGAAGAGAAACTCCAAATCATTTAAGTGAGTAACTTTTCCCTAAATATCTCAAAGGCCTTTATTTGTATAGCTTTATATTTCACACTTAGGCTTAATCTTCCCTCAGTTTACAATAAAAGACAGTTCTCTGAACACATCAACACATCAAAGCCTGATGATTTATATCTGACCACGGAAAACATTAATCTTGCTTTGCTGGCCTGTGTTAAAAACAACTGCACTGAGACTAACAGCCTTCAGCAGTCTGAGATGTCATAGTCAAGTATTTTATCACTGAAGCCTTAGTAGGCACCTTTCACAGCCTATAAATGTCTCACAGAAAAATGCATGGAAACAAAGAAGTTAGACTACATAAGATAAAACTACATAAGGTTTGTCACACGGAATACTGACAATATGCAGATCAGCCTTTTCCTGAAGTCCTTACAAAGCAGCTGGAAGATGTTTAGAAAAACAAAGCAAGCTGAGCTGTCAACTGAAACTCCAGCAACAGCACCAAGACATGCCACGGGCTTCTGTTTTCCTCACCTTCTGTGCCTGCTTTGGGGTTTTTTGGTTGGAGGTTTTGTTTTGTTTTTAACATCTCCACTTTGCTCCAGCCTATTTATTGACTTCTCCCAATGTAGCCCCTTGGGATGACCTAGTGGGTAAGGAAGAGCCTGCAGCACCCCTGCATCCACACCACGCCACACAGACATAGGAAACCCTGACAACAGCCCCAGCTGCACCAACATCTTCATGAACAAGACGATTTCACTTCTGTCCTGGGAGGCTGGGATTTAAAGTCCCCCAAAAGTGCTGCAGGGCCTCTCGGGGCAGGCAGTCCACCCCTACGTATTGGGGGGAAGCTTTGGATGTGAAGGGAACTGCACACACGTCTCCACTGATCACTATTTTTAACACTTCAACTTTAAATCACTTCAGCAGAGAAACAAAAGCGGCAGCTGGTTGTAATGGCCAGGATGGAAAAAAGCACCTTGTAAATAAGCGATATATCAATACGTACAGCACATGAAAGCTAGCTATAAATGAGCTAACATTCATGAGGTTTGATTTACAGTTAAAATTAACACCAAAAAACCCTGAACTTTAGCTGTGTCAATACTGGCTACTCTACTGTAGCTCCCTCACAGTCTCAGCTCTTGTCCAGTCACGCATTCCCAGATCCTGTAGTTATGCAAAAGAAACAAAAAGGTAAGTCATAAAGTTTTCAAATATGACAAATGCAGTAGAAAGGCTCAAAGCAAAATACCCAGAATTTTCTTTCAAGGAGACCTGAATTTGTCAACTCTTCTACTGACAACATTAAACTTTCAAACTGATTTCCAGTCTCTTCTGGAAAGAAATACAAAAAATCCACACAAATTCCTTCTCCCATTTCCTAACGCACTCACTTGCCAATACATTTCTTTATGCTTTTAGTATTTTTATCTTCATTTAGGCCAACAGTACCACTTGCTAGATTGCAACTCAAGAAAGGAAACCTGATTGTATGCCTCAAAAGACAACCCTTAATTCAGTGCAAAACTGCAGTTAATGAAAGCACCCGATGTTAACACACAGAAGGAACAGAAAGGAAGAAATTATTAAAAAACACAAGACTTACATAAAAGCAACAAGTGCTGTCTCTTCTAGGAGGCTGAGGTACAAATAGAGAATTCATAGCAAGGTGGAACAGAGATTCACAGAGAGATTGTAAAAATTTAATAATAATAATAAACAAGTGATTGAGAAAGAGTAAGATGAAAGGGGGCTTTTGTGGGGTGGTTGGTTTGTTTGTTTTACATCACCAAATAACGAAAGTATACTAATACAAATACATCAGTGTGTACACTATACAAATCAACCAGTGCTTCCAGCCATTTCATCAGAGATTTTATTTTTACAATAACAAGTCAGTGAAGTTAGAAACATGTCAAAAATCTCAGATTAGTATATAAATACTACTTCTTAGAATTAAAACTCTGGATCTCAATGCCATACAGCATCCCTGGGGTCAAAAAACTTTGCAAGGTCAGAGGGTACGAGGATCTGCATATTTCTATTTGGAGTCATTAACAACAATACACTTTAGCAGGGACTTCACAGGTAATCCCCAGGAAAGGCAGAAGAGTTAATGAGCTTTAACTCCCTTGGAGGCCTTACATGAACTGTGGGGTGGCAGAGGGGACAGGGCACTGCTTCTCTACCTTAATCCAGAGGGAGGCATCGAGGGTGTCACTGGGTTCCCTCGGCAGGAGGCAGGACATGGTCCCTGCCCAGACCAGCCCCCTGCCTGGCAGGGAACCCCCTGCCTTCCCTACGCTGCCTTTCAGTTGACCTGAAGGGGGATGTCCCCAGTGTGCCCCACTTCCCAGGGGCTGAGAAATGTGGTACCAAGCACACCGTGCTGTGGATGCTGCGAGCAAAAAGGAACTGGGTCTTCCAAGGGAAACACAACAGAGCAGTGACAAGACTGCTGATGGCACCAGTGTTTGAACTTGGGTGTCCCACAAGAAACAGCTGAACAAGTAACACACTGGAAACATTCTTTCCCCCCCCCCCTGAAATTCAAAATATAGAGAACGCTGACGACCAGCTGCAGGTTGGGTACTAATACACCATGTCAAGACAGGTACTAACTATGGGAATCAATATTATCCTCTAACAGAAGTTCACAACTGTAGAAGAGCTCCTATTCCGATCCAACTAAACAGAAATAAAATGCATTTCTTTTTTTACCCTTATATGTATTCTGAGGGACAGAGAATGGAAAATCAAAGTATAGTTCTAATAAACACAAGATCTTTTAATACTTCACTTCTGTGTAAACACCACCAAGAGAAAGCATTGATGAACTCCTTTTGAACAATTTCCATTTCTGACCATCAGCAGAGTTATTCCTACCTCTGGTGCTATAACCCTGCAGATGCTACATGCATCCTAAAGCAGTGCTGATTTGGCAAGTGGATGCTGCTTTTCTGCCTGTGGCTTTTGGCTACTATTCTGCTAAATGACTACATTTGACATGGTTGACTTCAGCAGAGAGGATAAAGAAGCTTCCCAGGCCAAGCTTTATGACAGCTCTGCTTCCCCTGTGCAAAGGACAAGGTATATGTGTAAAAGCAAGCAGGAAGGCAACAGGTGAAGGCAATAACACCTTCATGTTCAGCAGAAAAATCAGCCTAGGCAACGCTGGCTGATCGGGGAGCCTGAGCATAGTTTAAAGCAGGAAATATTTTATTAAGACAGACAATGATCATTTAGATTTGCAAAGTACTTTGAAGATAAAGTGCCACTACATGTGTCGAGACATTATTATTTATGATTATTTGTGGTGCAGAGTAGCAAAGGATTTAATGATATTCTATTGTAAATTCTTCCAGACAGGAACCTGTCATTCGTTTGTCTATAAAACTCTATTTAAAACAAAAAAAATAATAATAAAAAAAAAAAACACAAAAAAACAACCCAGGAGACACTAAATGTCCTTGTCAGTGTGAGGAAGAGGCCTGGGAGCAGTTAAGAATATTTGACATGAAATTTCTCAGTGATGACTGATTCATTTTTGGATTGGACCCACGCTAAGTCTGATCAACTGTAAACACACACCAATTGAACTCTTAAATATTTTAACCAAATCTAGTTAGTACTAGACCACAAATACCTATTGGCATATTGCTACTATTAATAGACCTCACAGGGAAAGAACAGAGAATTAGGGTGAAACGGGTAAACCAAAAGTAAAAACTACAGGTTCTTTTGTTTTAGTAGACAGGTTGCATTTTTTAAATAAAGAGGTGGAGAACCTCGCTCAACTACACACCTTGCTGGAAAAGCAATAAACAGGACAGTAAGGCAGCAGACAAAAAGAAGTGTAAAGAGAAACATTTACATGTGACATTAGAAGAAATCAAACTCCTGCAACAGTTGAACAAAACTATGTTGGTATTTGCAAACCCTCAGTTCTAGCAAAAGCCCCAAAAGGCAGATGAAAGATGCTTCAAAAGCAGTTGTGAATTGCCTCTGCCAAATCACCAGAAATATAAACCAAAGACTTGCATGGTTTCCATGTCATATTTTCATAACAGATGCTAATTAAAAAAAACAAACCCAAACCATTGCTTTCCAGCAGAAACCCAGAGGTAAGGAGGAATTGAGAGCCAGGCTGACGCTGACCTTTGCTTTGTGAGCGCCAGCAGCAATGCAAGGGGAGAACAGAGACTGCTGTTAGCAAATCCTCCCTTGCTATTCCTGAATTAGTTTGCAACATTATTTACCATACAGCTATAAAGTGGACACTTCCATCTTATTTGTCATCCCCATCCCATCCCAATATTTGGTTCTTCCTTATTCAAGCAAACTTGGTGGGACACAAGGAACGTGATCTCAGAAAGAGGGTCCCAAGAACTGCAGGAGAGAATTTTTCAGTTCCAAACCCAGTCCTGCAGACCCTCCCAACAACGCACACGGGATCTACAAATAAAAGAAATAAAAGCAAACAAAAATGACCACTCAAACTGCTATAACAATCAATCCAGAAAGTGCCTATTAATATGTACCAGTAGCAGATAATGTGCTCAACACAAAATGTAAATTTGACAGATCCCACAGACCTTTGCAAAGTAATTTTAGCAAGTATTAAAGCCTGGTGATAGCTGAAAATCCGGTTATGACTGTTGATAATATAAACCAATGTAGGATTAGAGTTTAGCAAGTCTTGATTAAAGAAAAAAAGTTACCATTAACAACATACTTACAAAGCAAACTTGCTTCTGAAAGTAAAAATACAGTTCCCATGCAAGTAGCACCTTTCCTGAACTGATCCCATGGCAGGTTCCAGAGAAAGAGTGCAAAACATTTAGTAGGGCTGCTGACAGTGTTGATTTGTTTGTTTTATCATCTGCTCTGCAATGATCAGCATGGTCACATAATCCAGTTCAGAAGCTAATCCATACAAAACAGCACTTCTGGCAACCTACAACATGGACGCTCCCAACATGGGCAGCCTGCTGTGCTCAGACCTCCAGAAGGGGAGAGAGAAAAAAAAAAAAAAAAAAAATCTGTACCCACTAACATGCAGGACATCGCTGAGTGAACTTCCAGCAAGGAGCACTCTTAGTAGAGGATTACCATGATAAAGCCTTTTCGCTGCAGGTGATGCTAATCTTGGTAGGTGACTGACCAGACCTCCAGCTAGAGGTTAAGTACCTTCCCAATTAACGAGTCTGCAGTCGTGAGATGTCCCTGCCAGCACCAAGCCCAGCAAACAGAAAAAGAGAAGCTTAAGAGCTTTATTCCTACAGCCGATCTTAAAGCTAATTTGCCCAGATCACTAGTTGGTTCAGGATCTGAAAGGGATGCCAAGTTTGCCTCGCTGAAATTGCCACCTAAGAGCAACATTCTGCCAGTGGGCAGAACAAGCCACGTCCTGCAGTGAATTCTCACCAACCTCAAAGGAAATGAAAGCCCATACCACCTCTGCAGGGCACGGTATAGTACTACTACCTTCTAAAAGGAACTTTAAGAAGCAGTGTTAGAAGGCTTGGTATCAAATTTTTATATTCTGCATGTAATTTTGAGCTGTTTTGGTAGCCCTTGACTCCTGTGTACGGCTCTGAGTGCCAGCTGCCATGGACACTAATACGAGCAACTTCTGATTCCCAGCATATGGATTCATGAGACTTTTTTTTTATGTACACACCCAGAGGTACTACCTTCAATATGCTAACCAATGTTTATACAGGATGGGCTGACGTGTGCAACATCAGGTAAACACCCCTAAATACAGCCAAGGCGACGTGGGTCCTCCTCCTTCCCTCACTCGGGACATTAATGTGTTGTTACTTAGGGTAAGGGATAGAGAAGCCTCACCTGAAAGGTCACACCGTACCTCTTCAGAGATGCTCAGCACTCTCCTTGAGCACACTGGTTTCAGAGGAAACAGAGCACCTCGCAGGAATATCTTCTCAATGTTTTATTATTTTGTAAAATAGAATATTGTCTAGTTCAGTTCAGAGTGAAGGACCTTAAAATCACTGTAAATATTACAAATTTCACTCACGACCAAAATCTAAGGGGTACACATAGACAAACAACAACATGGAAAAGGATGCAGGCTGGCCTACCAAAGAAAGTTCATACATTTTTATCCAAGGGGATAAGAGCTCATGATTAAAGAAGTTTTTGCATTTAATAAATATGTAAAGCAAAAAGCTAGCAACCTTGATGAAGAAGAATTTATCCAGACCAGAGGCATCAAACTGGTTACTTTCTGCCCTGAAAAACTGAAATACAGGCAACCCCATTTAAACTTTTTTTTTATTTAAATAAAAATCTGAGGGGAAATTGAACACTGCACAGCTTGCCCAGAGAGGCTGTGGAGTCTCCATCCTTTGGAGGTAGTTCAAAACCCAGCTGGACATAGCCCGAGCAGCCTCCTCTAGTCTCTCTGCTTTGAGCAAGGGAGTTGGACTCAAGATGTCAGACATCCCTTCCAGCCTCCTAAGCCTTCGCAGACACTTCAGATGCTGCTTTTGGAGAAAAAGACTTGTGCCCTTGCAGAAGATAAAGGCTTAACTACCAGGAACTAGTGCTGGAATCAAATCTGGCTGAGATTACTCTAAATACTTTAATTTGCTGCAATGAGAAGCAAACTGAAATCCACCATTGAGTTAGATGGGAAAAAGAAAATCAGGAATATATTACAGGTCCTTAAGAAATGACAGGGCATTTCAGATGGCGCTGACAAGTCAGGAAACACTTTTATTGCTTTCTTTCTGAAATTCCATGCTGTTATATAATCCAGAATGCTAAAAAAGCTCAGTGTACACCACTGTCAGAACCAGTATCTCCTAACTGAAAGGATGCAAAGTCAGTAACTTCAAAGGTCAACACAAGGTTCACATTTTGCCTTTTTTTTTTAAAAAAAAAAAACAAAACAAACCACAAAAAAACCAAAACCACCAAACCTGCAAGGAAAAAAAGTTTTTACTGTTTATTGTATAGCTTTTTTCCTCTTATTCTTCCTAAAAGAGAGATTCCCCTCAGCAGAGATTGCTTCATGATAAATTGAAAGCAAGAGCCAGAGATGCACAGAAAGCCCACATCCCACCCTCAGCTCTAATTGCTCTATAAGGGATGTTTGTTCTCATGCTCCTGCTTCTCATCGGGAATGTCAGATGCTCAGGAACTGAGTAATCTGTTAGCACATCTCAGATGTTATTGGAGAAGTCTCACAGATTCCCGACAATGTTCCGGACTGCCATGCAGGACAACTTCCACCAGATACTCTCTTTAAATTCCTACATCTAGAACTGCACTCAGTACACTACATTTTTTAATAACAGAGGCACTTGAATTCCTATTTTTAAACAAAAGGCTCTCCAAGGACTTAACTTCCACAGCATTGTCATAGGTACACATCAACAAAACAGCTCTACTTATGAGAATTCTTTCACCCATGAGATGTTACTCTGAGCAGGTACCTGCTTGGTGAATTAAGAGAATGCCACTTGTGTTTTCTGCAGGAAGATGAGAATTACAGGAATCCTGCTGGTGTTTACCAGGCATTTTAAAGCTTCAGACACTTGCAGCATGGTTGAATATTTTTACTTGCTGCTGTTCTTGAGCTTTTTGTTTTTTCCTATCTGAGGTTTTGGAGAGCCAAGTGATACAACTAAGGCAAGTTTTACTGTTTCACTTGGGGTTCCTTCCTACAGCTTAGGGCCTTTTACACATCCTTGGTAGTGAATATTTCAATCCAAATCAATTGAAAAAAAAAAAAAAACAAAACCAAAACCACAAACCTGTTCAACAGGCCCGACACAAGACACAGACAATAAGAGCACATCTTTACATATAGACACCCTAAAGCAATAACACCAAGACTGAGTCAGCAAAATCACTCCCCCATTCCCCAGCCTGGTTTACAGCCTCATAGAGAGAAGAATGTGCAAGAAGGTATCTGAACATCTTGACCAGGCGGCCTTGCCTAACGTTTATGAAGTTTAAATAAGCAAAATTCTGAGGCAAAAGACTCAACAGCATGGGAACTACTGGCTCCTTATGGTGGGCATGTGAGGTCTGTCCAAAACCCAGCTTGCTGGCACCAGAAGGGAGCCCAAGAGATACGAGAGCCAGTTACTCATCCCCATCCTACCAACCCGGCCAGATCTCCTGAGCACAGAGATCTCACACTCACGAGTACATAGGTCTGTGAGTGAGAGTGATGCAAAAACAATCGTGACCTTAAAAAAGTTTTGTTTAAAGTAAGTACCACCTGCCCTTCCATAAAGTCTCACACTGATTTATGTTGCTTTAACATTCTACAAGAGCTTCCAAACTTCCAGAGCAGCCTAGAAGCTGACAGTGCTGTGACACTGAATGAGGAAGGAAGCCCTGAAGAGTTTTTGCAGTGGACTACAGCCCGTCTGTGCTCGGTACTACCCCGAGCAGGGAGAGCGTGTCCCTTACGCTGTCACTGCAAGCCGGTGACACTGCAGTTTACAGCAAAGAGCTGTGACCCAGAGCGCTGTCATCCCTTGTTCCGAGCAGGAAAAAGCTATTTCCCCTGAAAGGCCTGTTACCAAATTTAAACAGCTTTATACTGATTCAGGCAAATGTTCCAAGTTCAAACACACAATTATAACTTCTTTCTGCGGGGTAGGGGGAGAGGCTGGAACAGCATCTCAGACATGGCAATGGCACATTTTGAGAAGACTGACCATGCTCCAGATTAATCCAGGGTCAAAAAACTGCACAGTGATTCAGAGCAGAAGCCTTTGAGAAGAACAGAAGAAAGGTACCAGCATAAGGATTCATTCAGCAAAGGTCAGTGCTGAGCTTAAGAGCACAAGCCTTTCAAACATGGATATAGAGAGGCAAGAATTGCCACCCTTGTGGGGTGTGAGGGCTTTGGTTTTCGAGGAAGACAGGTTTGGGAGTCCTCTTCCTCTAGGGCAAGTGAAGTAGCCTCTTGAACAGGGACACAGGTATCCCCTAAACTTCTGGAGATGCAGGTGGGGAAGGGTGAGAAAACAGAACCACCGAATCCTCTAGGTTGGAAAAGCCCTTGAAGATCACCTAGTCCAACCATTAACCTCACACTGACCGTTCTCAATTCCACCATATCCCCAAGTGCTATGTAAAAATAAAAACTTGTCCCCAGACATCCAACTCAGAAGTCTGGAAAATGAGCAGGATCTAGAGGTGCTGTGCATGAACAGCTGGTAACGTGCAAGCCCTGCCCTTGAGACATGTGCTGCGACGTGCCTCTCAGGCATATGACCCCACTGAGCTGAGGGGCAGAGGAGTGCTCAGCAGCCAGAAACCCAGGAACAACCTGCAGCCCAGCCGAGATGATGGGCTGCTCCCTGGGACATGTCATCAGGGACCCTGAGCTGCAGCCTGGAGAGAAGCTAAAGAGGGTTCAGGGCACCACAGACACAGAAAAGCAGCTAATGCACGTTTCTGCCATTCTGCAAGTAGGACTGGAACTTTCAAAGCACAGCGCCCTCTGCCCCCAGGAAATCCAATGGTAGATTAAAAAAAAAAACAAACAACAACCACCAAACCTGAGGCATAAAAAGCCAGTAAAATTCTTAAAGAAAATATCCCCTATTGTCCTGGTTCAACTAAGATCGAGTCAAGTTTTCCCCAGCAGAGAGAGAGGGGGAAGGGATCTCCAGCCGGGTTATTCATACCATGCTGACGTCAGGTCCAGGGGCAGAGCCTTTTGACTTTTGCTTTTGGTTTTGGGGGTTGCGACACACGCGGCAGACTTGTTCCCTGACCATTCTGCGGTATTTCTCTGTATATCTTTTGTCTTGTTCAATGTTATTGCTGTTTATTGTTGTTATCATTGCCACTGCTGCTATTCAGATTGTTTTATCACACTGTTGTATTAAATTTCTTCTTATTTCAGCCCAGGGTCTGTGCTTAACTTCCAGCCCAACCGGCTGCGGGTGGGGGAAGGGCAACAGCAACGTGCTTTCCAGTCCCAGCAGGGCTTAAACCTGCACACCTATATACCATCTGATGGTGATTTAATAACTTGTGTTGAGGAACTCCAACCTTCCCAAAGCTTTATCCTTCTGCACTGAGACTAGATCACATTTACGCAAACTACTATGAAATATAAGCCTGCAAATTTCTCTTCAGCTAGACCAAAGCACTTCTTTAAGATTATTAAGATACCACAGGATTTCTTCTTATCCCATGCCCACACCAGACAGACTAACCAATTACTGTTTTCTTCATGAAAAACATTTTATATTTGAGATGTCTTTTCATGGGTTGGTTAAGCATCACATTCCCCATGTCCCCAGACTGTCTTCCATTTGCCTGCTCGACAGACACTGGGCAGAGCTACCCAGCCAAGTCATCACCGAAAGCAACTGGAGCAGAATAACTTCCTCTACCTCCTCGCACAGAACAGTCCTGTGGGGACCTGGGGATATTAGTGGATGGAAAACTGCCTGTGAGCCAGCAATGTGAGCTCACAGCCCAGAAAGCCACCCGTGTGCTGGGCTGCACCCAGAGCAGTGTGGGCAGCAGGGCGAGGGGGGGATTCTCCCCCTCTGCTCCCCTCTCCTGAGACCCCCCTGCAGGGCTGGGTCCAGCTCTGGGGGCACCAACAGCAGGAGGACACGGACCTGCTCGAGCGGGGCCAGAGGAGGCCACAAGGATGCTGGGGGTCTGGAGCACCCCCCTGTGAGGACAGGCTGAGAGAGTTGGGGGGTTCAGCTGGAGAAGAGAAGGCTCTGGGGAGACCTTAGAGCGGCCTCCCAGGGCTGAAAGGGGCTGCAGGAAAGCGGGGAGGGACTCTTGATTGGAGGGTGTAGCGATGGGTTGAAGGGTAATGGTTTTAAACTGCAGAGGGGAGATTTAGATTAGAGATAAAGAAGAAATTCTACCCTGTGAGGGTGGTGAGGCCCTGGCACAGGTTGCCCAGAGCAGCTGTGGCTGCCCCCTCCCTGGAAGGGTTCAAGGCCAGGTTGGACAGGGCTTTGGGCAACCTGGGCTAGTGGAAGGTGTCCCTGCCCATGGCAGGAGGTTGAAACTAGATGGTATTTAAGGTCCCTTTCAACCCAAACCATTCTAGAAGTCCATGGCATGGCTGCTGCGTTCTTGTGCTGAGCCACATTTCAGTTGTGTTCTGTTACAATTCCCAAGTTTTCTCCTGACAACGTCCAAGTGTTTTTCTGCTGAATTCTTTTGTCAGATGTAATCAGGGGCAGAGGAAAAAAAAAAACAAAAACAAAACACACTTACAGTCCCGATGGAATGAGCACAATGTCCAAGTGTATTCTTTTAAAAGTCAGCATTTACAAACAGAAACACGTACAAGAATAAGGTCCATGCACCACCATATGTGAAGTGTCCAGCCAACTGCTTCAAAGTGATCCAATGATAAGGACTTTCCAAGAGCTAAGGGGGCACAAAACTGGCTATCTCCTCCCAAAACTTAGCAAGCAAATTATGAAACTGGGGTCATGTTAAACAATCGTTCTTACACCCTGCATCCTATCTGACCTACACCTCATCTGCTACCTTGTCAAACAAAACAAGCTTGAAAGGCAGTTTCCAGAGCACAGTGCATCCCGTTCATTACTGTGCTATTCTCTAGCTGGTTGTAAGCTGGTTGTTTCATCACTTGTTCTGTATCTTTTCATTAATTTGAATTAGGTTGGGAATTAGTAATGCTTCACATCTCTAACGCGGGTATGGTGCTTGCCCTCTCCCATCACTGGGGACCTTCCACCTCCACCCCTGTGAGTTCCACACAACTGCCAATGGTTTGGAGGCTGATCCTGTGATCTGTCCTCTGTACAGATTTGCTGTTGAGGCCTATGCAACAAATCATAAAAACCAGAACTAAAGGAGACAACTGTCTGAATACTGCAGTCTTTTTTGCATCATTTTCTCCTCCATCTCTGTTTTAACAGTTTTCCTTCAACCTTCTCTTATGTCTAATAAATTAGAAAGCCCCTTCTTTTTGACTCATGTACTTCAGTAGCTATAAATCATTATGTACTATAATATATGTACTTTCTAAATCTCTGGAGCTTTAAGCCCAAGCTTCCATTTTTATTAGTTTCCACTCTTCTCCAGACCCTTTAAAGAACTCCTGACACAGCCATGTTAGTAATCATCTGCAAATGCCTTGCCTATAGATACAAATCATTTGCCTTCATTAGTTTTTTAGCACTTCATCTTCCCAATAGATTTAACTCATGCTTCCCTGGCTGCTAAGATGAATTTAAATTCACTATCTTTTTCTCCTTGCTGTTCATACCTTTAGTTGCCTAAAAATAGCCATTCTATCATATTTACTTACTTTCCACCTTATCTTCTATCCTTATCTTCATTCAGCTTTCATAAGTAAAAACATGCAGTAGAGACAGCACCAGCTCACTGATTAAACCTTCTCCTAGTTAAAAAAAACCCCAAACAATTTATTTCAGATATTTCTAGATCATAAGCCAACACTTATCCCCAAAACCAGATGCCCAGAGCTGTTAGAAAGGAAGCTACTCAGAGAACTAAAAATGTATTATAAATATGCATGGAATCCAGAACTCTGAAAAATTTTAATGTAATACTGCTCATGTTCAACCACACAGGATCAGTAATTCCATTCCCAGAACCATTAGTGTTCGATTACTGCTTAGATTCAAAATGCCTTGTTTCTTTTGACCTACATATTCTGGCACTCCTTCCCCGCCTGCTTCACATGGGGTGCAGAGGAACCATTCAGAAATGACAATACATATTGTCACCCTTGAAATATATATATATATATATATGTTCATATATATATATATATGGACACACACACACATATATCTCTCTATATATATGTATCTTCTCTACTGCTTCCTGAATACCATCTGTGGGTGCATGTACACAGAAGTCCCCATATGCTTGTTCTGCAGAATGAGATAGTGATAATGGAAATAAGTGCTTAAAATAGAAAATTTCCCTTCAGCATTACAGTCATGTTTGTTTAATGCTGAGATTATAGCCCGTTTCTCAGCCTATGTTCACACACATTGCGGTGACCTACTTTCTGCTTTTAAAATCCCATGGCAAAAGCGGCGAGCTCACATGAGGCATCAGAGGCAGTCAAGAGAAATCTATCTGCCACGTCTATAATATAGTTTTATGGCCATTAATTCCAGCTAGTGTCAAACTAATGACATGAGGGACATCAAAGCATGAAACCATTTACATAATACTAGAAGAATCCACAATTCTATTCAGGATGCTTCTGCTTAGAGAATGAGAAAAATGACATGCTGTCTCTGCTCTTTGGAAATCATCATTGTAACGAGTCAGCCAGTTTTCTAGGAATTTTTTAATTCCTCACGAAGGAGTTTTTGGTGTTTTGCAGTGCTAAATAAACATCGTCAATGGTATTTTCTCTCTGTAAAACTAACCAGTGAAGTACCTTTACTCATGTGGACAAGCCACTCGAGACAGAGCGCAGCCACCCAAGGGAAGCAGTTCACCCAAAAGCAAAGGCTGCTGCAGCCCGTATTTGCAGGGGAGCTCCCACTTACATACCACAGCCCAAGATGTAAAGAGGGGAAAAAAAAAAAAATTACTCGGATCTCTGCTCTAATATTGAATTGTCTCACCTAGATGTATTTGACAGAGTTGGGTCTCAGGCACAGAGCTAAAGCAGAACCACTAATGCTCCTGCTGTTTGATAGTAAGTAGACCAGACATTTCCAGGGTTGTCAGAAGACTTTCGTGGCCTGTGAAGCTCCAGCCACACCGAGAGATGCAGTGAACGCACTGCAGGGCATTTCTGCAGACGGGGGAGACAAAGTCTTCTGGTTTGTTTTCGTTTTAGGAAAAATACAACAGTGCACAGAAAATGTGACCTTGGAACATAGCTGGGTGACTGCATTGTGCCACGTCTGCAGGACCTGCCCCACACTCCGCAGAGGGACCCAAAGGTGCAATGTGTGTCTGCTGGGCGCTGAAAAACAGCACGCTGATAGCACCAACTGGAAAGCACATTTGAAAGCTAAAAAAAAAAGGTGTTGTACGTAGTTAGGCAGCAGGCTACTCCCAAGTATATCAATGAGGGGGAAAAGCTCAAAGCCCCTCTCCTCTTTTGGGAGGTGCAGCTTGAAACACAAAAACTGAATTAACCACCAAGTTCAGAGATGCGCATTGAGACATCCTGCTCTGGTTAAGCCTTGTTCACTTCACTGAGATTTAGTGCTGAAGCAACCTGAGTAGGACCATAGATGTTACTGAGACAGGAAAGCAGCACAAGCCTCAGCAACGATGGCATCAGTTCATCTTCAACTAACCTAACTAACCTAACCTAACCTAACTAATCCTGAAGAGCAAACAGCAATTTAAGTATTCCTGCAATTACACCTCCAACAAGCAGGACTGCCTTCCAATGCTGGCTTCTGGGTAAATCACTGTAATGAACAGCCTGAAGAATAAGACGTATGAAAATTGATGCTACCCTTAAGACTGGCTCTTCTGTAGTCAACACAAAACCCACAATTGAGAGTTGAAACCAATAATGAGCTTATATGTACGTTCCTTGTAACTGAAGGTCTGGCCAGGTAAATCTAATCTTCCTCAACTCCCAGCTACTAAGCTGGGCAACTCTAATTTGGATCTTTTAATGATTAATTGGTTCCCATCCATGTTGAGCCTGAGACTATGGCTTTAGCAGAACACAATATTGCATTAAACTATCTAAAATTTCAAGCAATATACATATAAATGTAGATTTTTCTCTATTTTTTTCAAGCCGAATCAGTCATTTTGGTTCTAAGATTGAGACACTGATGACTCCCTCACACCTTGCAAAACTGTCTTCATGGGGGTGACAGTTTGAAAGATGAGCTGTTTGCATCATTGAAAAACGGGGTAATGTTCGTGTAAGAGATGTAATAACAGATCTCCTAGACAAGGCATGGAAGACTTGACTTCACTGAAAGCCAAGTATTTTTATCTGTAGCCAAGGGAAATGTTAGGGAAACTGGAGATACAAGGAAATGACATAAAGGTAAATAAAGAATTGGCTAAGTGACAAGTGGCAAGGCAATGTCAAAAGGGGAATTATCTTGCTGGAGGAACATAACTAGTTATCAGAATTTGGGGATCAAGAATCCAGAATAACTCAGGCTTAACGTTTTTATTTTTAATCTTAGAGATTTGAAAGAGTTCTGATGAAATGAAGTTAAAAGATAAAGTCAACAAACAGTGTTAGGACACCGTCCAGGAAAAATTCAGTGATTTTGAGTATCAGAATGGTAGACACGAGACGAAGTTTGACATTACAAAATTCAAAGCCATGTGAGGGACCAAAACACTGAACTAACAGGATTTATGCCATAATCAGGGAGTTCAAATTGAAGCACAGGCTGAGTTTACTAATCAAACAGAGACTGAATTGTGTGATGAAGAGATGAGAGAACACAGGAGCCCAACAGGCAAGGGATGTCTGCTGGAGAATGGGCTGCACTAATGCCCCGTAAGACCACAACAAGATTTCTTCTGCAAAACACATTATGCAGCTCCAGTCAGCATCCCAGGATAAACAATAAAGAACAATGACTTGGGAGACAACAACATTAAAACTTTCTTGAATAGCATGAAAAAAAGACCAAGAGTTCAAGCTCAGGGGAAAGAAGAAGAAAAAAAAAAAAAAAAAAAAAAAGGCAACGGCTTCTTCTCCTTAAGTTTACTGAGGCAATTGTTAGTGAGGTGGAAGTGTTTCCTCAAATGTGAAGCCAATATTTGCACAGAACAACTGCTTATATCATTGCCACAGTATCTTTAGTATGGAATTTAGAACCTTAAGTAACCTTCAGGGAGTGAAAGCAGTGAAACAGCCCACAAGCTGTGACAGGAAGACACATCTTTTTCGAAGTGTTTATTAAAAAAAAAAATTAAAAAAAAAAATCACTCCTATACCTACAGTGGTTAGAATCTGGGTTTGATTACCCAAGCAAACCTTTCCATCTTCATGCTCACTTTGTAGTGTTATTAAACCAGCCATATTTCAAGTTTATTAATAAACATCTTCAGTGCCTCCATCACCAACAGTAAAGGTGGCACAGGACAGCTCTGTGACCCACCAACACACAGCTCAGTGAAACACTCTGCAAGCAAAGACTGCATTAGGCTCACCCCTGCATAATCCCAAATCTCGACCCCAAAGTTACACTTCTTATGTCATCCCCATAAAACGGGCAAAATGCCAACTAACCTTTCCAAAATATCACTGGTTTCTCAGCAGGATTGATGACATCCATAAACAACAATTAGAATGGGCAGGGTGGGTTAAGTTATTAGAATTTAAGTATGTAGTTCTGGGCTATAACCAGCATAGGGAGTAATTCTAAGTTTTACAAAAGAGGACGATGTTGTATTAATTATATTTGAAAATCCGGCTTCTCTTACTATTGTATTTTACACTAAACACACTGCAAACAAAAGTATCCTATGCAAGTAAGAAGCTTGCCTGGGTGTTAACTGCACCCATCTGACACTGCCTCTCTTTAAAATGTGTATCCAGAGGGACTATTTTTCTGTGGGTTCAAAGAGTAAACAGAAACAAGTCTTCCAGTTGTTCATCATCATGTTTCAGATTTATGTACCATCATGTTTCAGATTTATGTACTCAACTGGTGTGAAAACAACATGCAATATTATATAGCTTTAGGTTTAAACAAAGCCCATGGTTTGCAGAATACATACATGTTCAGAACACCATTAAGCAATTGACTCATCTACTGACCCAAGCTAGTTTGAAGAAATTAAGCTGAAAGGAAGAGAGGGCCAAGGTGGCCTCAAGAAGCCACTCCTACAGCTGGTAACCAGTGCCTCTATCTGTGGCAGCGAGCTGGCCTCCAAAGACTCTCTTGCCTTAGTTAACCAAAGAAAGGTTGATCCCATTAACCACGTTCCACGGTCAATCTTTCTAACAAGTCATTCTGGTCTCCTGTGTCTGGTACTCAACCCTTCAACAGTATCTGCCTAAAAATTTAAGACTACCTGGGTTTGTATTTGGTTTGTCTCTATGCTATAAGCCCTAACTGCAGCTAGAGGAATGGCAGCTAGTGGTCCATCTGAACTGGGAAAGGTGACAATGTGGCACCAGAACACCGCAACACAACACGTATCTCATGTTACAGCTACACTTTAATATTAGAGAAGCAGAAGTATCTTTTCTCAGACTTTGACAAAACGTACTTGCTTCACATCTCAGACACGCTGGAGTAAACTGAACAGCTAAATTTGTATTAGCTGCATGTACAGGAGGCAGAGATCAGATGCTTGTTCTCTGATATTAGAAATATCCTTGGACTTTCCACCGTGTTGACAAATTTCCTTCTACAGCAGCATGTCAAACTGGCACCAAGAAGAGAGATTTTAGAGCACAGAAAGCTGTGTACCAATTAAGGCAGAATACATGGCATCATATCAAGAACCCCGACACCCCTAACCCTTCTCCTCTGCCAAATCCCATTAACACAGAACAGTTCATACAGCCATTACAGATTGATGAGGAGACCCACAACAGCTTTCTGCTGGCAGTGTCACGTCTCAGGTCCCGACGCTCTGCCTGCCCGTTTCTGGGTGGGAAGCCACAATTTTAATGGTTGGCTCGGGAAACCTGAGTTCTCCTCCCAACCTTCCCACTGACTCACCATGTGGCATCATCATTAACTACTAGTACATCCTCCTCTTGAATCCGGTAGAAAGCCATTGAACATTGGAAGTTTTAATCTGCACAGAAAAAAGGGCTCCAGAAGAATAAAGTTGTTTAGCCCTACAGTTATCTCTGAGGAAACTACCACCCCTCTTAAATGCAAGTAACTGCTATATCCCCAGCAGTTCAGAAAGGCAGCAAGTTTAGCCACTCTTTGGTTTTTCAAGAAACCAGACTAACCTGAGGGTGTGGAAAAACTTACTTGTCAGAGAACTACAGACAGTCTTTTTCCAGAATAGGTAGGTCAAATACAGTGTGCTCTAGTTAAAAAGGAAGAAGGTTAAATAACATAGTGACATGCCAAAACAAAATCAAGCATCCCTTCCAGATAATTTCTTTTTTGGGGTGGATTGTGTTTTGCTCACTTCCTAGAGCCTCATCTCACTTCTGTGCCTTGCTAAGTCATTTCTAATTTCATAGTTGCCTACAGAATCAATTATCTACAGAAATGTCATAAAATAGTTTGGGTTGGAAGGTACCTTTAGAGGTCATCTAGTCCAAACATCTGCAGCCCTAAAGCTGCATGATCACCCCTAAGGGAGCTGTTAATCTTGCAGAGTTTAAGAGGCATTGATTAAATGTGAACAGCCAGATGCCTCTGAAGTTTCAATTTCTACCCAGTCATCTCCAGGAAGCAGCTTATTTTGCCATTCACTGCTGCTAAAATGAACTGCCAGATTTATGGGGACAGCCTCCTCCTCAAACACCACAGCGTCTCCGTGTTACAGAAACCCTGATCCTACCCTGTTCATTACAGCAGAAAAGAACAGCTTCAGGAGAGGAGGGACCAACTGACACACTGAGGTGAGCTTTTATCACAGCGGAGGAAAGAAAGGAGATACTGCACAGTATACATCAACAGAAATGGAAAAAGGAAAAGGACATACTTATAAAAAACACAAGCAAATACTGCATTTGGCACAATATGAGAGCAGGGTAAGCCTTATCTGTAGCGCTACCTGAAGGGGGAAGAGACCTGTTCTAAGAGGACCAGGCAAAGCTCCCTAGGCTGGGAGAGGACGACAGGATCCTGAGCATTCCTCATGCCTTGTTTTATAACTCTGGGAAGCTGCAAAGCTTCCCCCCATCCCAATACTCATTCAGCAATAATTCAGGTAGTTTTTATGCTATACTGGGCAAAAGCCTGAGTATGTTAGAACCACAAACTTTACCAAAGGCATATTTGGTATTTTATGCATTGGAGCTGGCAATTGGCTGCACAAATTGTACCAAAGTAGTAGCAAAACGGGGGATTACTGATGAGCATATTTATAATTTCTTTATTTTCAGTGAATTACTCATGCAAGATTAAGTGAGCTGAATTTGTTAAAAAACATTTGCATAGAGAGTAGTTTTATGGGTTTAATGAGCAGCCAGCTTGCTAAGAGTCTAAACTGAATTTCCATTTGCTTGGTCATTTAAAAGGTACACTTGCTCCGAGGTACAGATTTGCTCTCACTACCAAATACCACAGATCTCTTGCTCAGCCTCACCATATCCAGACAAATTTCGTAACTCCAAGATTTTCTTTTTCCAGAAAAGGTCAGATTAATCCAAGATTACCTCTGGCACTAGTCAACACCATTAAAATGAAAACGCTGTGATAATAACAGATGCAGCATAGCTATAAAAGATAAAATGCACAATATAATCAGCCTTACCCTATTTTCAGTGATGGGACAGAAATGGAAGAAGATTAAAAGAGCTAAGGCCTCTGAGTGAGCTACAAGAGCCAGGATTAGGGAAGTTTCCTAACCCCTAGGTTCATATTTAGCCCATGTCATGCAACCTCCCAAAGCCACTCCGACATCCTGGCACGCAATTCTGTCTGAATTTTTTGTAAGCAGGATAAAGCCCTATTAAATCACTTGTTTTTACAAACAGAACCCCCAGGTTTGGAACAGGAGGAAGAGGTGGGGAAAAAAAGGCAGATTTTTAAGCAGGACAGCCTGTGTACTGTGAAGAGGAGGCAGCAGCTTGGAGCAGTACAGGGTGTTTCACAGAAACCCACCTTCCCCTCAGACTCCGCTGCGCGGGGGCTTTGCCGGAGCTCCCGGCAGGTATCGGAGGCAGCAGCCAGCAGCCACCCTCCCTCCTGTCTATGCCTGCAAACGTATGATGACTAAATCACTGTGTAGTTGGGCTCCTATTTGCTTTTTGCTGTTAGCTCAGTAGCTTAACCCTGGGGCTTGGCCATACTACTAACTCAAAGGCAAATATTTAACTAACTGATCTAATACAAAAGATAAATTCTTCATATTAAGCTAAATAATTAACCAGATGCAGCAAAAAGGTGACAATAAAGTGTTTAGACTTAATGTTGATGTGTGTTTTACAGTGCTATTATTTGTTTTGTTTTCCTTTGACAAATCTCTCAAGCATACACAGCATATAAATGCCAGTAATCTAAAGGGTCACTGCATAAAACTGTAGTATAAGCTATCAGAATAAACAAAAGAAACAGGATATTGCCTGAGGCAGTAAAAAGGAGAAAAAATAAAGTATCTTTTTAAGCTGCAGTTAAGATCCAGAAAGACCGGCTAATTAAAGGAAAAGATGGGTAGCATAAGTATGGGATAAAAGCATAATCTATCTCTGGATGATAAAGCAGTAAGGGTAAGTGGTCCCACTTGTTTGCAGCAATAAACCTCAGCTTCTCTTCTGCCTGCCTCAAAACCTCTTAAAAATACCACTCTTAAAAAGGTTGCCTCAACTCCCAGCTATTTACAGGATTACCTGTACAAAAACATTCTACTACACAGATACAAAGTTCTGAGAAATGGCAGTCAAGTTGATATTGTGTAAAGGCTGACAAACTTGAGGGATGGACAGGGAGAAAAAGGGTTTATGTTGTCTATTAGATATTATTCTGCATAATTCGTCCATACTTCTAAAGCACACCTCCACAAATCACTCGGTTTAAACACACTAATAAGACATCAAATTCAAGATATAAGGTCAAAAGCTCATGGCTTGAATATTTTAAGCAACGGCTACTGCTCAGGAAATTCAAGCTTTGTAAAAAACACACTAATTCATCCTGCTGTCAAGATGCTTGCTAGAATGACTCTTAAACACGCTATAAAACTAAAGGTTTTGTATTGCTGTTTTCTAAATCTCACTAAGCCTCACCACAAAGCTTTTAATAGACTTCTCAACATATGCCCTACTTCATTATAAGCTTTTTTTTCCTTTTCTATTCACGAGTCAAGTCAGGATACATTCCACCTTTGAATCAAAGTTTAGAAGCCAAAAGTGAAAGTAAAAAGTAGCAGGTTGATAGGAAAATACCATTTAAGAGAGACATGGCCATGGCAATAGCACTTTTTAAACAAAAAATAAGGTTCCTCCTTTTACCCGTAGCCATCACTGGAGCCTTCAATACATTCCCAGTAGCTGTACCAGTTCCAACACTTACTGTCCTTCACGCGTCAGCAAGCAGTCTTTAGGAACCCAGAGTGATACTCGTACAAAAGAGTGCTGGCTTTCTGAAAGACCTACATCCTTATTAATGCTCACCTCTTCCCTTCCTCATCTCAGAGCCTCGTCTCCCCCCACCGTGACAGCACGGTAGCCCAGGAACACCAACACTTTCAGTTACGTACTTGTGTCTCCAGCCTCGCAGGGAGGTGCACGGGGGCAGATTCCCCTTTGTCCCCGGGGAAGCAGAGCATTTCATAAAGCACACTTCCAGTGGGCCTTCCATGCTCCACTTTCTTGCAAATAACAGAGCCTGTTACACAACTACTTAAGCTGATTTGATACAAGCAGCAAACAAGACTACGGCCCAGGAAGGAAAGCTTCTGGAGCATGTCATTTAACACACGTAAAAAAGCAGACTGATTTATGGCAGAGTAGACTGAACTCGAGGATCTAATCAGCATTTCCAGTCAGCCTGCCTAAGATTTATCTTATTTCCCTTTTCCTTAAAGTATTAATGAACACCCATCAGAAGCCAACTCAAACCTTGCTACTAGATACAGCACCTACACTAAAAAATCATTCCTTAGCAGGGAAGTATTACAAATCATACACACATCTGATTTTACAATTATGCCCTTTAAATGTTACATTTTTCAGGGCACATTGCGGAGGGTTGTTTGTTTGGAAGGTTTTTTTGTTCGGTTATTGGTGGGAGTTTTGTTGTGGGTCTTCTCCCCATCAAGCTACATTCTGGTGCAAAACTGCACTCAAGAGGGAAATTTTGAATAGGTATTACAGAAAATTACTTGTTTAAAATATGGCTAATAAAGCACAGCAGGGGAAAAAATATCAGTTATGAGAACAGTTTGGGTTTTTTAATCTAAACATGGTTAAAGAGGAAAACTTTTCTATATGAACTGTTTTTCTTCTAATCACCATGTCCTGCAAGACATCAGAGCCAAAACACTGTCCTTTCACCCCTCGCGTTAACAATACTATCATAAAAAAAAAAAAAATAAAAGGTTTTTTTTTCTATTTTCAGCCTTCACCTGGCTTCTCAGTGACAAATTAACTACTTATTCACCTTGACTAGATAGAGTCACTAGAATTATTAAAAAAAAAAATATTTTCTGAAACAGCAGAAAAAGCTGTGACTGTCAAAAGCAAAGCCCTTCTGGCCAAGCCAGGTGGCTTCCCAAACACAGCCTGTCATTCCCCCGAGTCCCAGTCTGCTCTCTGCAACGCATCAACAACATGAACTGGCTGGATTTTTCAGTCTTATTTTAAGAGACTAAAGAATTTAGGCCTAAATAGAGTTCATAAAAACAGGCAACTAGCGTATTTTGAAATGTAATAGCCAGGTAACATTGCAAATGCACAATATCTTAACTATTCCCCACTGCAATGTACTTCAATAGTGCCCAAAACAGGCACTACAGTAAGAAAAAACTGGAGTACGGTGCTGAATGTGCTTTAAACATTTAGTAAAATCATTCCCCAGTAATAACATGGCAATTTGCTGAATCTAGTAGCCCGCAAGGGATGCAGTACTATCATGCAGGGGGAAAAAAAAACCCACAAAAAAACCCCCACCACCACTAAACCCCTTCCTGATACTGTTTTTAGGCACTTGCTGAATGGCTTCATATGTTGCTAGAGGGATCCTCTCCAGCATGAGGAACAGGGTAACAGGAAACCTGCTTGGACTCACACAAAGAGGGTTCACCACTGCAAAGTCACAAAGTGCAGTGGGTAGGAGAGCCTCTACCAACATAAACCCCCTTAACTTAAGGCTCCTATAATCCAACACACATCAGACACAGCAGAAGTCTCACATAATATGGATACTTTATCTATGATGAAGTTACCACCACCCAGCTGCTTCTTGCTCAAAAGCTGTATTTCATCATTGTTCAGATGTGACTTTCCAGCCAAAAATATCCACTGCCAGCAGCATCAATTTATTCCCCTTACGGTTGCATTTGGGAAAGCCATAACGTTTAGTTTAGTGAAACACTAATTAGAGGACTGCTGTGCAAAGAAATACTGATGCAGGGTTTCATTAAAAAAAAAAACAACCAAAAAAAAAAAACAACCCAAAAAAAAAACCACCAACCAAAAAAGTAGTGACAAGAATATATAAAAGAAAAATTATGTTTCTGCTCCATGGTCAGGGTAGAAGTGATGTCAAGACATGAAAACTGTAGCAAAGGATAACTTGCCATTATATTTATTTTTAGTTCCCTTCCTAACCGCGTTTATTAAAATTACCAAAAAGATCACCTGTGTCATAGTGCCAAGGCTATCAATTACATTTAAATTAGATCCAGGAAGTTTCAGAGAAAGTGTGCTCTTCACAGCATCTGTAAGAGCGGTTGTCTGCAGTTGTAAACACTCCCTTTTGGGTGGATGTTTGTAGAGGAAAGTGCCCGGCAGCTCCAGCGACCTCCTGTGCAGGACACGTGACTGCCTATGAGCAGATCCCCAGGGCAGAAGGTTTGCTGACAGCCAGCAGCCACGCTCACTAGATTTATGACACTTCATAAAACTTGTTTTGGGGTTTGAACTGAAATTTCCAAGTGTGTTCAGACTCATCATTATTAATTTTTACGTAGCTTGACCTTGAAAAGTTATTTCTGTTTCATACATATAGACGTAACAAGCAAGTTAATGGTGAGAAATCTATAGCTGCCCAAGCAAAGGCATTGGGAAGAGGAAGAAATGTCTGACAAAAGGTCAGAGGTACAGAAATTAGCACAGGCCTTAGTCTAAGTTCAGAAGAATTTGTAATTTATTGCACACAAACCCAAAAAATATTTTAGATTTGGTCTCCACAGGGCAGAGAGCCCTCTGAAGATGCCAACCACCATTCATTCCTCACTTAAGCTGCTGGTGCAGAGACCATGCTTTAACCAAGGCCAAACAGCACAAAGTAAGGTTGCACAAAGTTAAGCACAAAGTTAAGCACAAAGTTAAGCACAAAGTTAAGCACAAAGTTAAGCACAAAGTTAAGCACAAAGTTAAGCACAAAGTTAAGCACAAAGTTAAGCACAAAGTTAAGCACAAAGTTAAGCACAAAGTAAGGTTTCACAAAGTTAAGCTTTCACAAAAGGCACATTTCACCTGAATTTGGTTTTGCTCCTCTGAACAAAAAAAACCCCACCCTGGGACACAAGGGGTCCCTTCACAGATGGGGACCCTCAGATTAAGTAGGACAACAGAAGAGCAGCAATTTCTGCAGGTGACTTGCACTGTTACACCTTCCTAGGACTTCATAAGGAAACCAAATACAAAAGCTGCTCTTCTGAGGGCTTTCAGTAAGTTTCTATGTGTGCATTTAGTGTAACACAGGTGAGAGTCTCTGTCTGGACCGAATTAATGCTTCAAACCTTGTATCTGCAGAGTGTAGTGAGCTGCAGGTGAGGGGCATCTGGGCAGCAGGCAGGCAGCTCATGCCTGGCCTTGCTGGGGAAAAAAAAAAAAAAAGAAAGAAAAAAGAAAAAAATCTCGCAGAACTTACGTGGGGAAGGAGCTTTGCGACCACCCCAGTGGTGCCTGCGCAGAAGATTGGGAGTTACATCAGCTGAAGTAGTATTTGGGAGCCGTATAAATGCTTAAGGGGCATGACTAGCACACAGAGTGAGACTAGAGGTGGGGACTAGCACCCAAACACCACCCTCCCACACCTCGCATGTAATTGAGCCCCAGAAAGCCCCCCCTTTCCCTTACCTCGAGCCAGTGTATTTAAGTAGCAGCAAGCTCTATCTGAGTGTGAACCCTCCACCAGTGCTGGCAAGACAGGAATTGGACCAGAGACATGGCAGGAGCCCAGGGTGGTGATCCCTTCTCTATCTCTATTTTTCTGCCTTTCTCCTTTTATTATATATTACAAGCCATTCAGCCCTTTTTTAAAATAACAGGGTTTACTCTCCACCATTGAAAACTGTCTACAGAGCTTTAACTGGGTTTAATTAGCTTTAAAAGGTTTAACTGGCCTCTGTTAAAATATAGCTTCTGCTGTTAATACATTTTTCAATCAAGCCTTTGGTGTTATTTCACGTTAATTTAGCCCAAGAGTATCTCAAACATTGAGTATCAGTGTGGGTCGTCCAGGCCAGCCCTCCCCTACCTATTAAGAGATAAATCCAGCTGCCCGCAGCCCCTCTGATGTCCAAGGACCAGCTAGAACACAAGGGGATTCATCTCTTACCAGATTAATTCCTCACCTTAAATGCAACAGTCTCCTCTGCTTGGATGGTCAAAGAAAACATTAGTACACCAGGCAGTTAAGAGCCTGACAAGCAAGTTGCATACCCAGAATCTTCAAAAGACCTTGGATTCGATGTCCTCAGAAGCAGCCTGTTTTTTGTTACAAATACATATGCACAGGGCTGTATATCATGATGCATTTCTGGGCCCAGGGATTCAGGAATTATCCTGGAATCAAAATAATCTGCCTGCCAATGCCAAACAAAGGTATCAGGAACAGACTGACTTACAGCTGCTTGCTGTCAACAACATTCATCAGATACCCTTTAAAGAAAGGAGAGGTGAGTTGATCAGTCTACAGCTACCTGTACTGGAATCAAATTTCTCAAAGTTTTGCTGTTTTGAAGTTCACTGAATTTAAAATAGAAATAAGGAGGTGTTTGGGGGAGGGTTGGTTGGTTGTTTGGGGTTTTTTTCCTGTTTTAAATAAAAAGAACATTTCTAGTAGGAACAACACCAAGCCTACCTGAAGAAAATACATTATTTAAAACCATCAGATGATGAAAGTCGAAATCAGATATTTATGGCAAAAAAAGTGATTGGTCTGGCATGGGACTTACTCACTGAGGACTACCCTGTGTTGCAGAAGTCAAGGCAGCAGTCTTTAGTGGCCCTAGCTAGTTTTATGAAAAGATCAGCAAAACACCAAAAGCCTCAGAGGTACACTACAACACTTAATCTTCTTTCCACTAAAATTTCATCTGAAAAAAAAAGTTTGCGTTAGGACCAGCTATCTCCTCCTCCACACAGACAACAGTTCTTCAAATAAGTTATTCTGGTGGTATCAAAGACTCAGACAGTCATTGCAAAGTGCAGATGAAACCAGCATTCTGAACTGAATATTCACAAGAATATCCAGAGCCTTAACAGAAAGAATAATTTAGAAAATTGGTAGCACAAATGACTGTCTTTTAGGACATACTCAATACACACCTACATCACCTCCACACAAAACGTGACTATTCAACTCACTGACACGTGGAAGAGCAGGTAGAGATTTGAGGGCTGAAAGCTCTTGAATGCCACACTTTTAGCACAGACCTGTAATGCTTTAACTTAGCCAAGCTGCTGCAAGACATTATGTGTACTTAAAGAACCATTGTCAAGCAGCTCACAATAGACCTTTTCTGTTCATAAGAACTCAAGCATCCGTCAGGTACATTATTAAACTAGCCTGCAGCCAGACAATGCAGAAGAGCTGTATTAATCAAACTGGCGTTGAAGTGACAGATCTGTGCCCTGGTGATCTCAAGAGGGATCTTCCACTGGGATGTGAGTGCCCAGCGAAGTTGTTCCCTGCACGACACTCCACTGAACACTCAGCCACACAAGGCTTGCAGACCTGGATCTAAGCCCAGGGCACAGGAAGGGCTCTTCAGGGTGCTTGTGTTTTCTAAGCAAATTTCTGTGCTGAACAAAAATTTACCCCGATGTCTCCTGCGTTCCCAGTGTTTATAAGTGCTTCAACATCTGGAAAGTTTCTTTAAGCTTTCCAAACTGCTCAGAAGTAGCTCAGGAGTTGAGATGACACCAACTGCTACTCAACTCCTCTGCCAGCTGTAGAAAGCCACAAGGGTTCTTTGGTTGAAAGAGCCCACACAAGCGGCACCCTGCAGAGCACAAACTTTCATCCTCCACACTCACCCTCCGGGAGCAAGAAAGAAGCTGCACATCCCCCCGGCAACATTTCTGCCTTCCACCCCAGAGCCTCAGCGGAGCCAGGGAGCACAGAGGTGTAACCCCCCCTCAGCCTCTGCCCCACTCCGTCCGATCAGCTTTGTGGAGAGGCCCACCTTCTTCCCCCATCCATCTCAGGCCTAAAAATAATCACCCTCAAAAGATCAGACACACACACAGAAAAAACCTCTTAGTCATGCCCATCTCAAGCCTTCTGAATTATTCACTTTGCCGCTTTTTTTAGACTGAAGCAACAGAAAACATTAACTCTCCTTTAGTGAGTATGGTTGGATGCATTCCCTTAAGTCCAGAAAGTATAAAAGCCTTTATAAATAAAAACTTGGCACCAAATGGGAAATATGCAGGCAGGCAAAAGAGAAATAACAGCTTTAATTAGAAAAGCACACCTCTAAGTGTCCTATTTACAAAATGCTGAACAGAAGGAATTACTTTTTTAGGGTTTTTTTCTGGGGTTTGAGGGGTTTTTGTCCTTTTTTTTGTTTCATGTTTTGGGTTGTTGTTTGGTTGGTTGTTGATTTTGGTTTTTTTTTTTAACTTTGTACACTAGAAACTTACTCAACAGCAAAAGGGGATTAGATAACAAAGAGCAAAGACTGAACCTCAGCCAGGGTGGCAATTAAATGTGTCACTGTATACACCATATACACTCAGAAATACTCTTAAGTGTAGATTGTCATTCCCACGGATGTGTCATTTTTCTGTGAATCCTCACAAAAAACAGACATCTTAAGCCGTAAGAGATGCACTGCGACAAACACCATTATTTACTAGCTAGTTCATTCATGAAGATTTTAATTACCTTGGAAGTCCAACATGGAAATGAGCATCCATCTCATCCATCCCCGGTTCACTTTGCAGTGCTTGAGCAGAGTGGGAAGAAATTTTTCTTCTATTTCTGCCCACATCCTCCCCCCCAACGACAGCAAAATTGTGTGGCTCATTGAAAGAACTTCCTTTTTCGTGTATTCACTATATTAACTATTCGTTAGACATGTTTTCAAACCTCTGTCCAGACAGCAAACTACTCCAGTTTAAGCCATTTACCTCTTTTAGAAACAACGCCAGAGTGGGTTAGTCAAGCACACGCAGCTACCTGTAGATGTTAACTATGAACAAGCAGCACAACCCAAGAAGATTCTCACCACAGTACAACTATTGAGAGGTTAGTTTGAGATGTTTATTAGGACAATTTATTCAACAGTGATACACAGCTTCACAGCATACAAAGCATTGGAATCATCAGGAAATGTCAGAAGTGATAACAGACAAGCTTGTAAGCACAAGGAAGTTATAGTATGTTCTGCAGAGGTTTCATATCATCTCCAAAGACTGGAGAAAAGTATGGGTAACATGAAATTTAAACAGAGAAACACATTTGGTAGCTACCTGGCTTTCTGAAAATAAAAACTGAAAAACGAAACACACTCCCTGCATATTCATTTACTGCACTGGATTTCCAGCACAATACACGGACATTTTCTGGGAGTGACAAAAGATGCAACATTCTGCGTTGACCCTCCAACTTCCCCTACCTCCCCCTTGCCAAAACACTCAGCTTCCCAGGCCAGGCGCATTACACTTCTGCCCCAGAAGCTACAAAATGTGTGACACTGCAGAGCTTTTGCTAAGAGTCCTGTAAGGAAGAAACACCACAACCACAAATCACCCAGCTCTCTTTCTCTATCTACTGTTCACATTCAAATTTGTAAAACTAATGATATTTAAAATAAACAGGGATAAAAATATGTCAGAGGGGGAACTGGTAATGGAATGCATTATTTGTGTTAGCAGCTGAGACAGTGGCTGAACCCCTTGGGGTGCCCCATCTGGCTCCCATGCCCAGAAAATCACCCCACAGCTCTGTTGCCCACCTTACAAAGCCAGTTGACCTAGCCAACTGCTACAAATATTAGCAACTCCCCCCATCTTTAAATAATATTTAAAATATTTAAAAAACAACTTTAAAGTGTTATTGCATTTCAATAAAATAAAGCATCTGTGGGAGGGGGAGAAAGTCTGATATTTGGTTCATCTGAAGCCTGTTATTCAATCTGAACATTTCTCTCTGTAATTTATTATTTAATCTCTATTTCTTAGGGCACGAACAGTTAAGCCTACTTAAGGCAAAAGGTGAGAAAGAATGATTCTTGGAACCAAGTTAAAATGCCTCCAAACTAGCTGTGATGCTGCACTGCTCCATCATCAGCTGCATTAAAAAAAAAAAAAGGCTACAATGAAGTCTTTAAGCCAAAAACACAACAATCTCCTTTTATGGCAAGAGACACCAAAAAAGTCCCCCAGGAGGAAAGCACTTTGTGAAACAAGAAGGACCAAACACCTCTGCTCACATCAAAGGCCACTGCTCCCATCTGACCCTTCGGTGTGAGCGAGCAGCGGAGCTGATGTGTGTGGTAGGGAAAAAGGAACAGTCCGTAGACCCGGGTGAGCAGAGCCTCCCACCACCCCAGAAGAGCACTGGTGAGGCTTTGGAGACTCCCCAAAGGTGGAGGTTATACATGGTACCCTGTGGCATCATTTCCAGTAAAATCAGAGAGACAGAGAGCAATCTGTCACAGCCATACTGGCCAGCACATCCTGCATCCCAGTTACCATCATTGCTCTAGTCCACAGGGAAATGCTTATTTTTGTACCTCAGTTAGGAACTGGTCTCCAAGACTGCTGGTCTTAAGCAACTATGTGGCAGCTCTGCCAGGTCAGCACATTGGACCAGCAAGGGAAGAGCCCAGCTTTGGCAGCTGAGTGCTGTAGGCAATAGGGTTTTCTGAGAAATGACAGCAATCTACCTTGGAGGAGAAGCCAACGGTGTTACTTGTTCAGAAATTGGCACCACGAGGATGTCAGCTACTAATAAAGCTTTGAATGGTGGGCAAAGCAATAAATTATCACCAAATTAGAGAACAACAGCCTCGAGTCCTGATGCACATCACTAAACAGGCTGATGAGACACAATTCATCGCAGCAACTTGGGACACTGTCACCCTGGGTGGGGAGTATGTGAGGTCTTGGACTAAAAATTAAATAAATCAAGACTGGATGGGTCACTATTTGAGGGAGATGTTAATAAAAAAAACCCACAACACCTTCTGGTGACATTAACAGCAGTATTCATTCAAGGTGCACCACTCCTCCAGTAAATCATTAGTAGATCAGTATCATAAGGTAGTCATAGGTATTAGCAAGGTACTAGAAACATTCAGGTGCAAGCTACTGTCTTCACAACAAGAAAATACCATTTTTCGGCAGGTGAAAGTATGCTAGCTTTTGGCAATTTGGAGAATCACATCCCACCTTAGGCTGGATTTGAGTTCAAATAAATCCTGTACTTTTATCAGGCATTGTAGGCAAAGTACCATTAGGTACACAACACAATTACCCTCAAACAAAACATTCACTTGTCTACAGAAACCCAGGCTGAACTTCTCATGTAAAATACTACATAGTCTCTCTAAATTATTTCCTTCTTCTGCATATTTTTTTTCTGTTGAATGGCAGTAACTAATACTTTTACGTTTGGAAAGCTTTTATGGAGACAGCAGGAATTGCAACAGACTTACTGACCTCTTGTAACTCTGTTTAAGGTTAGAACAGGCCCATTCCTTTTGGTGTTGCTGAAAACCATCTCAATTATTTCAGTACAGACTTAATAATTCAGTCCCAGATATTTTGTTTCACTTGGTTTTAGAGAGGATAGATTATTTTTCATGGCAGGTAAAATTTCATCCAAGGCTGTCATTACCAAAATGAAGGCAGAGGTATGGAGTTAAAGAACGGCAATTTTCTTTCTTACTTCCAAGGCTTGCAGGAAGCAGTATGACAGCAAAGCAGCTTACTAAGGCAGGAATTTGGGGTCGCTATTTTCATTTATACTCCCAGTTGAAGGCAAGTGCTTGAACTCCATAATCCAGCCCTCAAAAACCGGAGACAAACTGCTTGTACCTCAGTAAACATGGCTTTTCCTAATCTGTTTCTCAAGTCTGTACAATAAGCACTATGATGTGAAAACACCTGTTTTGAAAAAGACAACATTATTAAAGATAAAAACCTCATATGAGAAGGTTTCAAAGCAGCAAGGATAAAGGCAGGTAAAACTCAACATTATTCTAAAAGGCTGTGGTGAGTATGGGGAGAAGGGAAAAAGGAGCTGCAGTCATGGTGGACCCATCCGCTATGAAAGCACAACTTTAATATCAAACCTTCTTTTATTAAGCACCCATGAAAAAGGATATAAATTAAATTTCAAAGTGGTTGAACTAAAAACGGAGCTGTAGTTGTGATTTAAAAAACAGTAGGAGTGCTGAAGTAGTGCAGTTAAAAACTAATCATGCACATTTGTGCTTACACAAAGGAAGGAAGGTTTCAACAAGCACTGCAGAGCAGAGAGGGAGGAGGAGGAGGGCTGATCGGCCGACAGCACAGCTACCCTTTGGTTTCTTCTACACGTAAAGTCCAAGGATGTAAAGCAAGAGCTCTGTAAAATGCTGAAGATTTTAGAAGTGTAATGGCAGGTAGAAAAGTACACTGGTCTTGTATCAGTGGCAGCCCCAGTGTTAGGAGACAGTCTAGGCTTCTAGGAGGAGAAAATAGAAGAGAGGAAAAGAAGTAGGAGAGGGAAACGGGATGGGGAAAGGGGCAAAAAAGCGCAAGTCATTAGTAAACATGAACATTTAGGTAGCACACTGCACAACAAGCAATACTTCATTTAGTGCAGCCAGGAGATTTGCCAAAAGCCAGATCAGGGACACACGGTATTTTACTTTTAGAAGTGTCTGAAAATATATTGCTGGTCATGCCATGGCATGACATTGTGCCACGTGCAAAAATTAGCCATGACAAATCAAGGTTAGTGACAAATTGCTATCAAGAGACCAGCAGCTCAGGATGCTGCTTAAAAGCACAATTTGCACTGAAAACTGTTACAGAGTATTTCTATGACCCAATCTCAGATGACAGAATGAGGAGCAGGCTGGTTGGAGAGGAAGTCCTGCTAGGGAAAGTATGAACACTGAATAGGCATACTTCCCTAGGTTACTTCTCATCTTCCAGCAAGATGATGGACAGGATCTTGGAACAAGACGCATCCAGACTAAAACCATAGGATCATTCTCGATGGATTTCTTGCCAGAAATTTGTCTTTTTTTAAAAATACACAATTCCTTTGAACTCTAGGCAAATATCCTGCAATAAGGAGTTGCAAACGTTGCACTGTGAAAATTACACGTAAATTTTTTTTGTATTAAACCTGTTGTTGAGAGTTTTACTGAGCACCCCTTAACCTTTGCATGGTAAAAGCGAGCAGTTAGTTCTCTAACTCAATACCTGCATGTCATCAGTGATTATAAGCTATTAACAATATCCCCACGCCCTCCCTGATTTACTTGAGTTGCACCAGATGTGCTCAGCTTCCCTCCAAACACCAACATTCTATTTATCCTTATAAGGAAGAACAGATTTAAGAGAGAGTTTCGGTCTATGTGCTGAGTACCCAAGCCAGAGCTCTTAGTCTGTAGCTCTCAAATTCTCAAAAAAATAAAAAACCAAAACCCCACAAACCAAGTAAGCAATCACCACAGAGGGCTCAGCACTGCTGAGAATTGAACCCTTCAGAGAAACTGCCAGTTTCTCCCTTTGAGGGAAATCAAATGGGTGTAGAGGGCTCCCAGCAGCACAGCCACGGGTTTGGACACTCAAGTAAAACAGCCAAGGTAAAGTCAACCATTCACATTTTTCCTTTACCATCTGGAATACTGAACTATAGACATCCCTGCATCAATGGTTTAAACACATTGGTGTTATAATAAAAATAATTCAACAGTTAACAGAAAGTTTTGCCCCTGAGTTACTACATTAGTTTTGGATTAACGCCATCTCCTACATTAACGGTATTTCGGAGCTGGGCATCTGGTCAGGAAGCTGTATAGGCTGCCAAGACAGCACTAAGATTTCAGTCCTGACTAATTCTAACCTCTGCATACACATACATCAGATGTCTGTAGATAACGTTGCATGCAATAAAACATTTTATTTGATAGGTGGAAAAAAAACCATGTAGCAATGCTTCCTGTGATCTAGATCAGAGAGATAAGCAGGCATCTGAATTTTCAAAGAGCTTCACTGCATCTTTCCCCGATACTTTCCCCAAAGTCTGTTTCGGAATCCAACTCAAACACAGCTCTGCTTTTAAAGGCGCTCTCTGTAGCTCTTAACACTGCTTTTTGTAGCAAAAATCTGGTTTCCTTGAGCATTATCTTCCTTAGCTCTCTCTCTCAGCTACTCTGTTTCCCACCTCTGCACTGTGCCCACACTGCCATCCAGACACATCACTTCAGTGTTAAAAAGACACAAATTAGGGAATAGATCCAGCTGAAAACAAATAAGACAGCCAAAAACTGAAGGTGGCTTAGGGCCAGGGACAAAAGGCTTTAGGCAGCATCACCTATTAAATGTAGAACCAGGCACTACTGAAGTCCGTCACCTGATCTGGAACAACTTGCCTGTATTTCTTCAGAAGATCAACTGCTCTTCAATTCTGGAAACACCCTCCATTACCTGATCGAAAATTAGCATTTCTCCCTCACTCTCAAAATGTATAAGCACAGATATTTCAGGTATTCCATAGAGAAGGGGGTAGGGGGAGAGTTCATGAAGTAGTTGTGTTCTATAAATCTCCCATTATTCTGGAAAACCTAATTAACTTGATGGGTATGACTCTTCATCCTTTGACATGCTGTTTCTACCACTTTGATGTCACTTTTGGACAGCCTTTAACAAGAAAAGACGACTAACTGTACCCTACAAAGATGGAACATACGTATAAATTAAAAAGCTTTAGACACATAAAAGTATCTTTGATCAAAGTTGTTAGCGTTTACTGAGTGACTAGTTAAACCTCCAGAAAGCTAGTATTAAGTAGATAAGAAATATTTTAAACACAATTCAGAAATCCAATAAAAAATCCCAATGTATTTAATTAGTCATACCTGGTGTATCATAAATCTGATTTTATTTCTATCTCCTCTTAGTTATGTGTATTAAAGAGAGGAAGTACCCTTAGAAAGGTTCAGAAGTTTTCTTAATTTCAGTTTTATACTATTAAGTTGTAAAAGAAGAGCACAGCTTCCTTTTGATCAGATTTACAATGGCAAATTAAGTAGAAAAGACCAAATTTTATACTCCCATACTCAATAAGAACAAGAAACTTGCTCACACTCTAAACAGAATTATAGCCAAAAAAGGGGGTTAATTCATCCCTGTCTCCCACACATTCATCATCATCTCCTGGATTATTTTCTTTTTTAATTGGGGCTACACCTACAGACTAGCAAGGATGCTAATGCTGGAATATCCAAGCAATCTTAGCAATGATCTGTACTGCTGAAGCTGAGCTGGAGATCATGGAAAGGGAGACCAAATAAAGAGCTCTTACCAATGCCAGGGTAGCAACTGACTTTTGAATATTTTACTCTCAAGAAAACAGAGGTGCCACAGTATGGCCTGTCAAAGTCCACGCCCTTCTCACCACAAAAAAGGAAGCAAAATCCACTGGCTCACACCCACAGCTGCAGCGTTGGTACTGCTCATCCTAAACAGTTCAGGTGGAATTTGGTAGGAAACCCAATTCATAGTAGGAAAGTCTCCTTAAAGGGAAGTGGTGTTTACCTTTCAACATAACTGCTAAAATAAGACTAACTTCAACATACGTTAGGTAGATTAGAAAGATCATTATTTCCCATATTCCTCACAGGTTTGAAGTATTGGTCCACTTAAGTCATGGCAAGTTTCTTGTAGACAAAGTTATTCTAACACTGTATGAAAAAAGGTTCAGAAGACCTCAGTTTCAGCTTTGATATTGCTAAAGCAAATATTAGGAGATATTTACAGAAGGGTAGTTTGGGGTGAAAGGAGAATCTGCAGAATGAAAATAAAAAAGCAGTGTAATTGCAGCAGCAGCTAAGAACTAGTGAATGAAAAAACACCAAAGGATGGTGTACTTGGAAAAGAAACACCACTGTCAGCCCCGTGGGGAATAGGAGAAGCCATTCTCACAGGTTAGGGTAGAGTTCAGCTATGAATACTACGGAGTTACGGGAAAGCCATTGAGGTAGCACCCTAGATGATGCCCTTCCCAACACTGACCATGGATAAAGCATACAAGGTCTTCAGAACTAGGATTTATCAAAGCAATTTTAAACCCAGAAGAGAATGAAGTTCTGTTTTGCTTCAGATTCTATGAAAAGATTTTTAAAATGAAGCCCTCATGAGAAATAAGACTCAAAAAGAAGATGCATTTGGTCACAAGGAAGTTTTACCGCTCTAATAACAAATAAAGAGGGCAATAGGCTTCCTTCAGACATACCTGTATGGTGATCTTCTATTCCATGGTCACCGTTTTCTACAACCATTGGCCCAGAAGCTGAAGTATCTGCAAGAAATCAAAGGAAATGTCAACACTGGAAAAAGTCAATCTTAACCCAAAATTTAAAAACAACATTGTAAGGACAACACTGTAAAGTTATCAGACACAGATATATTGGGTTTTTTTCCCCAACGTTATTTTGGAAATGTTAAGGCACCCATATGGCAGCAAGTCAGTGCCACTTAAAATCCAAAGAGCTTTTCAATCACCAAAAATCTAGTCCCATGAAGGAGACTCAAGGCATAACAACTAGAAGCTTTTTTATCTATTCATCTACCATCACTTCAAACCAAGCATTCATGAGGACCAGCACCAGACTCTGGATTTTCTTCAGACAAATAATCCTTAGCCAAGATGATAAACTTCGACAAGCTTGGTGGAACTGCCAGAGCAGTTGATGATGTTGACCTTGACTTTAATAAGGCTTTTAACACTGTCACCCATAACATCCTCACGGACAAACTGACAAAGCACGGGC
Organism: Athene cunicularia; assembly: GCF_003259725.1. Taxonomy (NCBI): domain Eukaryota; kingdom Metazoa; phylum Chordata; class Aves; order Strigiformes; family Strigidae; genus Athene; species Athene cunicularia. The sequence continues at coordinate 3,469,962 of NW_020799095.1, forward strand.
CAGATAATGGCACAGCGAGGTGGGTGAACAGCCAGGCTCATGGGGTTCTGATCAGTGGCACAAAGTCCACCCAGAGGCCAGCGACTAGCCATGTCCCCCAACAGTTGACACTGGGGCCAATTTTAGTGTTTTCATTAATGACCTGAACAATGGAGCAGAGCACACCCCCAGCAAGTCTGGATGCCATACAAAACTGGAAGGAGTAGCTGGGATGCCAGAGGCTTGCGGTGCCATCCAGAGGGACCTGGACAAGCTGGAGAGATGAACAAAGAATCTCACAAAGTTCAACAACGGGAAATGCAAAGTCCTGCACCAAGGGAGGAATAAGCCCAGGCACCAGTATGTGCTGGGGGCCAACTCACTGGAAGGCAGATCCTGCAGGAAAAGCCCTTAGTGGCCACCAAGTTGAACATGAACCAGCAATGTGCCCTTGCAGCAAAGGCCAACAGCATCCTGGGCTGCATTAGGCAGAACACTGCCAGCAGGTTGAGGGGGGTGATTATTTCCCTCTCTTCAGCACTGCTGAGACACATCTGAAGTGGTGGGCTCCCCAGTACAAGAGAGATAGAGCTACTGGAGTGAGGTCAGTGAAGGGCCACTATGATGAGTAAGGGACTGGAGAGTCTCTCATATGAGGAAAGACTGAGTGAGCTGGGACTGTTCACCCTGGAGATGACTTGGCAGGGATGTGTACAAGCACCCAGAGGGCAGCTGTAAAGAAGCCTGAGGCACACTCTTGTCAGTGGAGTCCAGTGCCAGAACAAGAGCCAACAGCCACAGATTAATCCCCTTGAATTTTTAAATCTTGGTCCATTTTGATCGTGACAAATTTCTTGGATACAGAGTTATCCTAATACTATTAGAAAAAAAGGATCAGAAGACCTCAATTCCAGCTTTGACAGCACACTGCTAAAGCAGATTTTGGGGAGAGATTTAGAAAAGGGTCGTTCAGGGTGGAAGACCAGCAATTCTGAAAAAGATATAAGATACTTAACCACTACAAGATTTAGTCTAAAATTTTATCTGACAATGTCAGAACAAGATAAAGAGGCACCAGGATGTACAATACTGAACTTGGAAAACATGGCAGCAATACAAGACCCAGCAACAGCTGAGGCAATTTGGAATCAAAGAACTGAGCAATAAACTTGGCTTTGCCATCTGCTCAGTGGGCTGCCTCAGGAAAACCACTCTGCTACCAGGTAGCTATCTTCAAGTGTGTGATGCTTTTGAAAATGGTGCTTGGAAACCATCTTTGGGAATAATTAAGGAATTTAATTAACATAATTTAAGAAAAAAAACCACAACCACACTACACTACTTATTCTAGTACTCAAACAGGTCTTCCCAATCATCAAGATATGCTAGTGAAATTCTATATTCACCCCATAACCTCTACACTAGGTTGCTGAGGGTCAGTAACTATCATCACTTAGGCAAACTACTGGAGGAACGCTATTTATTTTAAATTACTGCCTTTGAGATCAGACTATGGTCCTTACAAAAGCAGGCAGATTGTGCTGGTATGAATACTGGTGCAGGTTGCCAGCAGCACAGTATTTCTGTAGGCAACCACCACCATGACAGGTCATTTACCTAAACTGAAGGTACCATCCTTGGTCCAAATCTTAAAATATTTTCTAATATCTTCTTAATAAACTCTGCTTGGTTTCTAAGAATTTATCCTATTTTCCAGTTGTGAAACAGTAAAGTCAGTGCGACAATGACACTCAGTAGTATTAGTTAAACGTAACAAGCAGCACAAGCTCTAACAGCAGTTCAGCTCCTCAAGCCATTAGTTCTGCTTATTATGAAGAAACACTCAGGGCAATGGCTTAAGAAAATCCTATAAGTACATAAAATCACTCTCGAGAGACATACATTCAGTTACCTGGAGTTGCTGCTGTCCTTTCCCTGAGCTCAGTTTTAAAACAAAGCTATGTTACCAATGTACTTTAGACACAGCACTTCAGGGCTTAATCCAACCCTCAGTAAAGCAAAAGTCTTTCCAGTTCCTTCAGTGGCTCATCCTGGTGTTTTATGAAAATTCAACATGAACTTGCCAGACAGCTTATAGAAAAACATACACCTACATCCTCTTCAAGTAGCTGAAAATACTACAGGAATCCCTGGACCTGTTTCTTAGCAGTTAAACACACCAGCTCCTCCTGCTGTCAGTCTTTACAAGGTCTGGTATTTACTGTAACACCAGTAGAACTGTCTTAACCAGTAACTGGGAGAACTACTGCCAATCACTGAATTTACTGACCAGTTCAAGCAAGGAGAAATCAGGGTCACAGGATGGTTTATACAACACTGCTTCATGGTTGCCAACAGGTATGCCAGCTATCTCACAGAATAGGAGGGTCTTACAGAAAGATCTCCAAGGAATTACACAGTGGAGCTACAAAGGTCCTGCTGAACCTTCCAGTTAACAGCCAGGAAGCTGTTGCTTAGCCCAAGCGCAAGAGCTATGAGTTTTCTTAAGTCCTGCTCAAATGAGTGGTTTAATGAAGGTAGCTGACCAGGCCACTGTAGACTTTGCAAGTCAACTCTAGGCTTCAACTCATGCTAAACATGTCCAAAAAAAAAAAAATAATCTTTTGGTGGTGGGGAAAATTAACAGCAACCCCCACTACCACAACCTGCAAACTCACTCCTGTTTCTTCAGTAATTAAACTGTAATGGAAGACTTGAATGCAAAATCTGTTTTAAATTTGACAAAACAATCACATACTGCTTTCAGTTTGATCCAAACTTGATCATTACACCTCACACAAACAATACAGCTCTTGAAACATTATGTGTTCTGGTCTTGATGCTATTATTGTTATTTATCATTAAAAACAGGACTTGATCATGAATATTGCTAAATGGCACAAATTTAGTCTGCAAGTCTGTGTACATACTTGGAGCCCTGGCTTTGGGTTGCAAATAATGTTCCTGTGTAAGACTGGTCTGGTAGCACTTGGAATGAGCAGTTTGTGTGCACTTGAGGTCAGCTTTGCACTGCATGTAGTCCACTCAGTGATGCTTCTGGCAATTCAGTGCATTTCAGCTATTGAGAAAATAAACACTCCATCCACAGAAAAGTTTCATGTCGAGACTGATCTCCTAGGCAGCAAGTGATCCAAGCCAACTGGCTTCTACCAAAAGAAAAGCCAGGATATCCCACCCTCCCCTGCCAAGGGCTCTGTGAACATAAAATGAAACAAAAAACCTTACCAAAATATCAGTCAAGCCTACCAAACGCTACGGTAGGTGAAAATGAGAACAGCTCAAAGCCAGCTGTGTTTCTGGCTTAACCTTCCATAGAGCTGATGGGGCTCAAGTCTGTGCAGTTTCTGGACCACAAAGCACAAATATATTCTTTCAGTGAAGCTTTGTCTTATTCAGTCCCCTATATTCACTCCTTTCTGTACTATATTCACTTGCTGAAATAAAAAATGGCAAGACATACGTATTGAAAATCCTACATTTGCTTCAATGGCACAGGAACAAGGACTAAAGAAGAGGTGAAAGCCGTCTCCCTCTTGACCCGCTGAGCAGCACCCATGGTAGCTGTTCTCTGTGTGCACCCTGCTAGCTGTCATTAAAGCCACAAGGTGGGAAGTGATCTAAAAAAAGCTCAATTATCAGAAAGGCAGAGAAACCTGCAAGCAGATCCAATATAACCAAGATCTTTTACCTTTCTCAAAAAGCTCTGCAAACAGGCAGGGATAAGCAGGACACAGTCACACATGCATCGCATGCTCAGTCAAGCCAGGGTCTCTCCAAATCAATCAATCAGGTGAAATCTAAAGATTTGGGGCTCAGCAGTGAGTCCCCAAATGCACAGAAGAATCAGAAATGCCATGTCTTTCCTTCTGGGAAAGGATAACAAGCAGGTAAAATTGTTTCTTTTACAGTTTTAGCCTTTTTGGAAGACAAACTTCCAGAAAATCAGGTCAATTCAAACAACTCCACCCAGCATCAGTATTTTTATTTTTATGTCTCTGAAGGTCAGCTCCTTTGGAGCAAATGGGACTTATTTTAGTTGGCCAGACTGCAGTGTGAAATTATCCAGCAATCTTCTCAGGGCCAGGTCTCTTTCCCTCATATTCTAAACTGCATAAAAACAAAAACATGTCAAGATGCTTTAACTACATAATCCTCATCAGAATCACAAGATAGTATTTGCATCTGGCTGGTGGATCAAAGGATTGTTTTTATATAAACAAATTTAAGGCAGCATTCGCTAAACCGATAATCTGAAGCAAATGGACAGTGCCAATATAAAACCCCCTAATCTCCAGCAGTGACTTGGCATAGTGCACATGGAGGCATGACCACAAGTGAGCACGTTTCCACCCTCAGGCCTCTGTAGCAGGCATGGGATAGCAGAGGGCAAAGAGGAAAAAAAAGAGCTCTCGACAGGCGAGGGTGGGGTGGACACGCTGTGGACAAGAGTCATGGTACATGTTTTATCATCCCATCACACATCTGTGTACGTAGAATTGGTTGAATGCAACTTTGTCATTAGACAAAAAAAAAAAACATGAGTGGGAAGAAAAACGCTGATAAACAGAGTGCCATATAGTCAAAACTAGATGCTAACTCTTCAATAATTAGCTTAAACTGTTTCAATTCATAGGTTTAAATATTCTGGCTACAAAATGGCATCTGAACAGCAATCAAGATCATCATCTCCCAAAGTCAAAAAAAAAAAAAAGGAAAAAAAAAAACTTGCCCTTTGGCATTCCAATATGGCATAAACACTTGGTTTAGATTCTCAAGCTTCTCTCTAACCACGAGAATTAAAGAGAACTTGAATTTAAATAGAAGCCAAGGCTTGCTTGGGTTTATGTTTCAGGGCTGCCAGAGCTTTCAGAAGCACACACGCACTGTCACACGGCACCAACAGAAGCACAGCTGCCCAGCAGGTCTGGTGGCCACAAGCAGGAGACGACCAGCCACACCAATTTCCACTAAGATCCCTCTCCCCCACCCCACCCTCACACCTCTCCTTCTGACATAGGAAGCTGAGGCTTGAAGGTTTAATCACTTTGTCTAATCACCGCTTGCCTGCCATGGGATTGAACCCAAGTGAGCTAGATGTTAGAGAACCCCAAGGGAAGCTCAGTGATTGAGCACAAATATTACCCGAGTGATGCTAAACCAGCATAAAGCAACTAAGCTAGAAAAACCTTAGCTTTGCTTTGTGAACACCTAGATTTAATTCCACCACTTTAGTTCATAAAGTATGGAAAAACTTTCAAGAGCACTTTGGCTTATCAAGACAATACTTAAGGCACTCCTTCCTCCTTAGGAAAATAGAGGTATGTTGTATAGTTAAGCAGCTACACCCAAGATCCAGGCAGCTTTACAATACAATCTGAACTTTAAACAAAAAGCACAAAACCACCCCTTCCCACTGAAATATGTGGCCAGCAGACCACTGGTACAAGGCCCTAGGGCTGAAATGATCCTGCTGTTTCTGCAGCTAGGCCCTGAGATGCTGGGAGAGCAGCTGAGATCTGGGGCAGGGAATAAAAACACACACAGCTTAAGAGTGCACCTTTGGTATCACTCTGAACTATTTTTATTGTTTATTTTGCAAGTGTCTGATAGATCCGAGAGGGCACTCAGATCATGCTTGATACTTGGTTTTGTACAAAAAGACACTATCAGTATTTATACTAACCAGAAGTGTTAACATGTTCGGGCAGGAATGGGGATGGACAGACTTTGAGAGGGAGAAGGTGTTTAATGTATCATATGAGATAAAAATGCAAGTATCTTAACATCATTTACTGACTTTTTTTTTTTAAACTTTGGGGTATATGGAACACTCTCCATCTTCAGTTTCATATGCGACGAAGTGTTTAAATCTTCTTTTGCAAAAGCAAAGCCTGCTGCCTTCCACAAGAAAGGCGCTTACTCCTAGTGCAGAGAGGAGGGTAAAAAGAAAGGGAAACATGGTGGTTTGGCCTTGGGTTTGAGGCTCTTCATTTATTTCCATTCCAGGGAGGATGGCCCACTCTGCTGTGCAGCAGTGTCTGTCCAGCAGCATCACGCAGCACCAGCAGAGCCATCTCGTGGTGACACATGTGCTTGAAAACAAGCCCCAGAGCCACTGCCCAGAGCAAATTAACTTTGTCACCTCATGCTCAGGATTTGTTACCCTATTAAAAAAACTGTACACAGAGTTAAGACTCATCACCAAGTTTGTGAACAGAGTGCAGGAATGCAAAATATTCATTTACTGTGCACAAGGCCACGAGCAGTTATGCGACAGACCTAACGTTATATACACAATTCCTCAACGATAACACCACCAAGCATTTCAGAAACAACGCTGAACCAAAACATCCCACAGGAGCACTGCTGCCTGCTGCAAGCTATTAAAGCACAGTATTTTCCTTACAGTGGGAACTTGCTCCCACCTGAACATCCCCTTCCTTCACACTTTGGGATGTGTATCCTTTGCTTCACATGAGTACTCTAATAAAAAAACTGCTGCCACAGCCTCCATGACTAACTGGAAGCTCCACAGTATTCTCATAACTCCTTGGAGCCCATAAAGAAAGCAAGCTGCAAACAGCACGGCACAAACCCAAAGTGATCCATCCCTCAGCATTATGTAAAGCCCACAATGTCATAAGAGTATTACCCCAGAATTTGCCAAATTATGATGTCCAGCCAGGTGCTAGAAAGAGTAAACCCCTTTCTCCTTAAGCTATGACTTTCCAATGATATTTTAAAAGTTAACTGTTATTAGAGCTTTATTTGTAAATTTGTAGGTGACCATACAACTGCTCATCACATCTCCCTCCTCTTCGTCATCTCTCTGTACCCACGTGGTTCACCCAGGTCCATAATGGGGGCCCATCTGATCATTAACCTTGTCTATCTGGCTCCTGGGTTTACAAAAAAAGTGAAAGAAAAACCTTGAGCAGAGATGGAATAGCTAGAGCCTGACGGGACATATGATTAAACCTCATCTGACTGGGGAAAGGCAATCTCAGTGGCAGAGACCGTGCTGTCTGAACACATTCGTGCCTTTTAACATAAATAAATTAACAAGCGGGGGCTGAAAAGCCTGATCCATGAAAGCTACTTTTCTCCCTCAGGAAAACAAAGCTATCTGCAGTCATACTTGGAGCCAGGGACGTAGAAGTCTCACTGCCTTTCACACAGCAGTCCCCCTTCCCCAAAAACTTAATGTTACACTCGAGGCACTGCACTTCAACATCACTTAACACCCCCATTTAGGACCTTGTAATAGCTCACCCAGGCTCATTTATTCTATAGCCTCAATAAAAACAAGTACATTAAGCTTGACTATATTTTTTTAAACATCGAATAAATCTCATGGAAGAAATAGGTATACTTATCACTTCAGGGAAAAACAGATTAGACAAACGAAGACATAACAGGATCAAATCCTAAAACTGGCCTGTAGTCAGTTGATGCTGTTTTAAACTGCAGAGTTTAACAATCCTTTGCCTCCTTGTACAAGGTAGGAAAGCTGAAAAGCATTAACCACTGAAGGCAAGCAAGCTCTCCCAACTTCTTCAGTTAGGGTCTTGTTTTCATCTTGCCAAAGATTTAGATAATGCTCATAACTTTTCTCCAGCTATCCCAAAAAAGGGAAAAACAAATCTCTAAGCCATGAACAAGACACGGCATCCTCCCCCTGGCCTTGTAGGAGGGAAACAAGGTCTGCTCAAGCAGACAAACAACTGGTTGGGTAGCCAGGAAAGCACTGGGGAGGGGAAGGGGAGTTAGAAAAGCCAGGAGACACAGATGCAGAGTCTGGCCCAGAGGTAACCTGTGTCAGCACTCCAGTATCTCTGCCTCAGTTCTGCACACAGGGCAGTTCAACGAGTTTTAACTACTGAGCAAACCCAAAAGGCCTCATTATACCTGCTTCAAGAATCTGAAATTATTTGAAATAGTGAGTTATGATGGCAATGTTCAAGCAATACACGTCTGGAAAGACACAACTTAAGGAACTTGTATTTTAAAACAATAGTATATCATGGGGTTTTAACACCGAGAAATTCTGGTGCTGGGATGTCTTAGAATACATAACTTCTAGAACAAAGCATGCTTTTAAAACTTCCTCAAACCACATGCTAAAGTGTTAACAAGTCTGCATGTTTCTCTGTTACTCCCACTTCTGCAATATTAAAAATATAGAACACTTACAATTAGAAGTACTATAATTGAATACAATAATGCACATCTGAATTGACCAAAACTCAAAGTTTCATGATCTCTTTGCCCACATCCATCCTTTCTACTTATTTGTTACCATTTAATGAACCACATTAGTATGGAAAATTCAAAACTACATTTTCTGTATTACAAGGCACCTGATAAACTTCTATACAATGCCTTAAACAGACCAGAAATCTCCACTGGATTATTTTCCCTTTCTGTAGTCCTGGAGGTCTTGTTTATTCTGGTGGGTGATCATTATTAGTTGTTCTGCTTTCATCAGGACTGATGAGCATCAGGGTTAGGGAAAAACAAAACAAAAATTTAAAAAACCGAAAACCTACCAACCAAACACAAACCCATAAAAAAAAAAAACCACAAAAAAAAACAACACACAACACTTTCTTCTGAAAGAAGTCACTAGTTTACCCATCCAGGAGCAATTTTTTTTTTTTTTTTTTTTTTTTTTTTTTTTTTTTTTTTTTTCCAGCCCCACTTGGCAGGGGGGAACACCATACAGGCAAAGATACAAAGAATTTAAATTGCTTACTGAGAAAGAAAACTAAAGGATTATCCCCTAATCTCACTGTTTCCTTTTTTACACAGCTAGGGAAGGAAATATCTGTTTAAATCTTTCCTTTTTCTAAGTAGTTTCTGATAAAGCTATTAACCCTAACAGATACCAACTGGGTTAATAAATGTTTGTACCCAGCAGAGACAGCACCATATTTTACTATATATGCACATAACCATGACATCCATATATAGGACGTACATGCAGCAAAAAATCAAAATAAGTAGACCCTTGGATCAGTGAAGAAACAAAGCTTTAGCTATTAAGTTCACAAACAACATGGACCTTAAGAAGATGCCCATCTGCACAGCCCACTAGCAACAGCAAGTCATCAATCTTTACCCCTTGGATTTGCCATTACCCAGAGTGATTGTATCTTGTACAGTTCTAATATTTTAAGACAGAAAGCACTGTATATGCAAGCGTAGCAGTCACCCACTTTGGACAGTGCTTTCTTTGAGAAGCCCAAGGCAGCCCACAAAACATTAACACAAATAACTGCATCTTCTGTGGACTACTATCGATAGCTTATTTTACCGGCCAAAGAACTGAACAGAAGGTAGAGTAGAAAAGCAAGAAACAGGATTTGATCTCAATCTTTGCTTTTCAAATAAATTGCTCAGCAACACAGAAAGTACTGTTTGAGCAGGCCTAGCAATATTACACTGAGCAAAAGTGTTCTTGGATTCTTAAGTGATGCAGCTTTTTGGTCTTGTGCTTTAGACACTTACGTTCCACCTGAATGCCGTCTGCATGGGATTTGCTTTTTGGTTCCTGGCTCCCAACTTTTGCATCATCATCATCCATCAGATTAACATAGTCTGTTTTATCTACTGTTTCTCCAACCACATCATCAAATTTCTCTGCTTCCAGAGTGGCAATGAAGTCCCTTTTCACTTCTTCCTCAATCTCGGGAGGTGGCTCTGTGAGAGCATCTGCAAGACTGAGGTTGTGATCCAAGTCAGCCATGCTTTAGCACCTTTGCAACCTGAAAAGTGACGTGGGGAAGAAGAAAAAGAAAATAACAATTTAATAAGAGGCCTTTTAAATTTACTCAGAGTCTGATGTTGAAAACTGCATGCCTCCTGTGCCATAACACAGTCAGAAACATTTGCTTTAGCCCTCGATAATTCCCAGACATTTACAAAACCCCCACAGCAGTACCGAAGCAAACAGCTAGATCATCTAAATCAGGTTTTACTGCAGAAACATTACACTGCATGTGATGTTTTATCAGAACCTTAAAGAAAAAAAAAAAACAAAACCACACCAATACCTGGCCAGCATAAACACAATCTTATACTGATTTCTGCCTTGCCCCAGATCTGCAAGTTAATTACATATCTGCAGGAGCAGAAAGACAAATGATGCGAGTGAATTTAGTTCTGGGGTTGGACTCCACCCAGGCTCCCCTATGGAGATTAGGGTTTTACATAATCTCTGATGTATGTTTCAGTGATGCTTTTGATCCCTTTGATAGGGTCCTGTAACATGGTTATGTCCTCAGCAAACCTTGCTAATACCAACAAACCCACTCTAGCCCTGGGATTTGTGGTGGAAGGTGAAGTTTTAATAATGCTTACATGAAAAAAATATAGTAACATACACATTATATATAAAGCTATAAATTGGAAACAAAGTAGAAAGAATCACCATGTATCTTTTCCTCCCTGATTTGTATCTCAGCATTCAATTTAACCTCCTGGCCCTAAACAGAAAATGTACCTGTACTCATTCATCTGGTTTGCAGCTAAAGCTTTCAGGCTGGCATAACAAATACACCCATAAACTATTCACCCCCCCACCCCCACCCCCCATTTAATCCTTTTGAAGTTGTTATTATTAGGAACAACAGCCAACCAATACTGACAAATTTATAGAAAGCTGTCTGAGGGAGCAAAACCCACCACTTCTGATTGGCAAAAGGTGCATTTCTGAGACTTTCTTTCAGAACAGTGTTAGTCAGTGTTCCATGTGCCCAACGCTATGAAAACAGCAAAGATATCAAAAGCTCCAGTCATACGTTTTAGCCATCTGCAGAAATTGTCTGGTACAAACTGTAAAAACCAAAAACCCATAAAGAGCCATTAGTATCTAAATTGGCACACTTATAACTCCTACAGCAGCTCAGATTCCTTTAATTTTGGTCTACATTTGGAAGCACAAAGCAATTTGATGCTGATGTCTATTACACTTGCTATTAGATGCACAATCTGTGTGGAGACTCTCCCTCTTAATGAAAGATTTACTCTTAGGAGCCCAGCAAGCCAGTGCAGCAGTGCCTGGTTGAGAATTAGTAGAGAACAAGGTCACGGAAGCAACAATTTCAGAGTTCCAACAACAACTTCATCCAAATAAAAGGATACAAAAGAGCTTAGGTAAAGCGAGTCAACATTTTTCAGCCAACCCTCACTGTATTAGACAAGAACTACCGAGCTACATTAGGAGAAAATGAGAAATGGAGCTGAAGACACAGAACTGCGTACGTAGAGAGGCACAGACACTCTGAAAAAAACACAATGGGCATTTGTACATGTTGGTTAATGAAGGGCTGACCCGAGTGGCCACTGCGCAGCAGTCCAGGGTCACTGACTTACACGGCAATGGCAGAACACAGATCCTCTTGTTCCAAAAAACAAAGGCTCCTACTCCTTGAACTACAGGAAATTCTTCGTCAGCAGTATACGGCTACAGACACATACCTACAGGCTCAAGCCTCTATAAGGCAATATTTCACATTCTTTACAAACAATGGTACCACACTGTTATTGTTGTTTATGTAGCTGCATGCAAGTATATTATGGAAACTAATGCAGTTAAATCTATTCTTTTTCTCTTTAACAATAAAAGGTCAGACTTCAAGAAGCAATGGCAGTTTTTGTCAGTTGAGATAAAGGCCCTGAAGAATTATCCCTTAATGGAAATCTCAAGGTGAAAGGTTTGGAGCTCTTAACCCTCTGTGCAGGGTCACAGCTGAATGAATTAAAAAAGCCATCTTTATACTTAAGTGAAAGAGTCTTGTTAAAAAAAAGCTTCTTTCAGAGTTCTTGACTATTTTCAAGACACGCGATGCATTGCACAAATCTCAACAGAACACATTACCCTTCACTGAGTCTCATCGAGGGAAGTAAGTAACTTCTAGAGGTTTTATCTTTGTGTTGGCCTGTCTCTTCGAAGGAAGAAATAGGGCTTTTAAATAGCCATCTCTCCAACAACGCCCTCCCTTGCTTTCAGCTTGAAAGTGAGATGATGGCTTTTAGGTCAGTCAATCCCCAAAACAAAAATTTGGAGCCATGAACGTTTCATCCTCATCTTCTGAAAATTTCATTTAGCGTAAGAAAGAAAGATTGTATTTAAAATTTTCAACAAACTGCTTCATGATGCTACTAGGAAATGCAAGAATCAAAACTATAGTCACAAAAATAGCTACAGAGCATCCAATAACTTGGGGAACAAGCAAGCAAAGGCTGGAGTGAACACACCAGACACAAAAAAAAAAAAAAATCTGACTTCTCTTCACAGCAGGCGTTCCAGGTTGGACTGACTCAGACTTTGCAGATGTCTCAAGTCCTTCATGTTCCCAGTATCCTCTTTGGTTCTGCACCAACACCAGCACAACAGGGTTCACCTATCACAAACCTGAAGCTTTATGTAAATAGCATTTAGGAAAACCTCCCTTTTTAACCTCACTCCAGATGCTTATAAGCAGTAGATTACAGTCCATAAACTGAACTATCACCTCACAATTTTTACATGTTCACTTCAAATTGAACATTCTGGCTATTTTAGTTTCAGGAACAAGAGTGGCCTTTTAGGAACATTTCCTCTTGCCAGCTTAATTTAGGGTCTGTCCAAATAGCAAGTCATTGCTATCCTCCCGTTCTGAAAAAAACTATGACCTGACTACTTCACAGAGAGGCCCTATAACATTTCACATCCCCTCCTCTGCATGACCCAAACCCAGTAACCATCTGCAGCCAACACCAGACCGCACTGAAACATCTATGGCCATAATCACTGTAGTGAGAGCAAGTTTATAAGCAGCATTTAGATGGCCCAGAAATCATTTAGACCTTGTCCCACTGAGATACTCAGTCCTCCAGCCTTAAACAACTGCGCTTCAATTAATGGAGCAAACGCCTCCGGAGTGCTGGTGGCAGCAGGAGCTGCCATGAGAGCAGAGTTAGGGAGGCAGTCAGGAATTCTTAAACTCAAATCAAGGTTAATCCCACCCCGATCATCCACCAAAATATGAATATTCCATCACAAGCAACTGATGGATTCACGTCATGCTTTTTTTGGTCCATGTTAATGTGGTAGCACTTTATTAAACAGTTGCCATAAAATAGCATTGACAATGTCTCTAATTCAGACCTACATAGGAACTAGGACACTAAAGCAATCTAGTTTCTGGGGAAAAAAATAATAATGAGGTTGTGCAGACCTATCAGCAGGACATTTCCTTGTTTATATTTAACTTCACAGGGAATGCAGAAAGTATGTTTAAAAAAAATAAATCAACATAACTAATAAAAGCCCTTTTGCATTTTTGTAGCAAACAGAACTGGTATCTCAGACACGTAAAAGTGCCTGGCAAATAACCTCCTGTCTTGGCTATGGGGAGCCTTCAACAGCCCAGGCAGGGGCAAAGCACAGCCAGAACACCACTACAACTGGACTAGAAGCAATTGCTCCACTTTCCAGCTCTGATGTTAGAGCAGCCTAGCTACACTAATCCCCAGACTTCCAGTTTGAACTAGTGCTTATGGAGTTAACGAAGCCAAAAGGAAAAATAAGTATATGGCACAGATTCTGCCCAAGGGCAAAAGGCAAATCCTAAAGCATATTCATGTGTTGACCAGCTTAGCGAGACAGATGCTTCCTATACAATTTTCATTCATATGGAACAAAGTTATCTATGTACAGGAAGCACTCAAGAATCTTCATCAAGACATACCTGAATACAGCAGGCATTACATAGCCATGCAAATCACGCAGTGACACAGCACGGGGAATATCAATTCTGACATTAACTTTTAAGATGAAAGGGCAAAACTGAGGAACAACTAAAGTTTCAGAAGGCAGCTGATTAAAAAAGTATTAAATAATTCTTCAGCTGCAAGACAGCTGCCAAGGTCCTCGTTTGTTAATCAGCAGAGGGAATAACAGCAGCAATGGTGTAACACCAACCTACATGACTCAAGATTTCTATCTCTGGAAGAGCCTCAGAGGACAGTCAAAGCCTCCCTGAAGAATGCCAAGTTAAATAAGTATTTTGCTCCGAGGAAAGGTGTGGAAAGGAGCAGACCACAGCATTATCAGTCCTCCAGTGACAGCTGGACTACAGACAAGAAAAAGAGTTTTCCTGTAGGTAGATATTCCTCGATCCATTCCAGATCTTCAAAATTATTCCACAGCAAATAAAGCCTATTTCCTTAATTCGCACTTCTTTTAAAAAAAAAAAAAAAGTTTAGACCTTTTCATGTTCCAGCAACAGCTGATCTGTTATACCAAGTATTTGCCCCATCTGTTCCTTTTTATGCTCAGAATCTTTGTGTACCCAGTGAGTAACCTGTTCATTTGGGTAAATAAAAATCCATCTTCCTGTTAGCTAATCTGAAAGATATGGAAGAGTTATTTTAATCTCTTACCCATATCACAGACCCCCTTATCCTGGCATCTTATTACAAAGAGCTCCTACTATTTACCCGATTCAATTAGTCTCTCCCTTTCAAAACGAGCTCCTTTCTGGGTGTTCCCACCACCTTATTTGATGTTTGACCACATCCACAAGGTTTAAGTTTGCTAATGCACACAGAGCCGATGCTCTGCAAACCACTTTCCAGAGTCACAGGCTCACAACATCCTAGAGATCCCGAAGAAGTTAAGACTGGCACTTCCTCGCAGAAGTTTTATTTTTAAGTGACCTAGTGGAATAATTTTCAAGAAACATCATCTCATCCAGCCACTCCCTGAAAGTAGAAGCAATACAAACAACAAAAGTCACTGCCTCCAGCTTCCCATCTAGGGAAGAGTGGAATTTATTTCCTGAACTTTGTATTTCCATTTTGTAGCCTCCTTAACTGCACTGTTGCGTAGATGCCTCTGGGCATGCACAGTCTTTGAATTTCAAGTTATGATGAGTCTGACCCAGATTTTGTGCTTCTCGTCAGAAGATGGAGAAAGGGGAAAGCAGACAAGTAGAAGCAGGGGATGCTGCCCCACAAAACAACCCCAAACATGAAACCCTGTAAACTGTTTAAACAGAATCATACTTGGCACAAGATGCTGCCTTACTTCCCTCAGATTTTTGGCAGAGGGGAGTAGGTGATTTTTCCCAGATTTTTTTTACCACCCTCCACCAGTGAGGCAATGCAGAGCACTCACTGCCCGCCAGCCCACAGTGACACAGCACTTGGACTGCTCCAGGGAGTCCCACACAGCTGCTGGTCTCTTGAGGTGTCCTCTCCCAGGTGAGCTCTACTTGGCCTCTGTCCTTCCACCTAATTTTGATAGTGGCTGCATCTCTACTAGTATTAACTATATATCAAGCAACCTTTATGCCAAAGAAGTACGAGAAATCTATTCACAAACATCTAAAAGAATACAAAGCAGTACTTCCTCACTTTGTTTGTTTAAAGGAGACACTCTGATATCCATGCTTCTCATAAATGGGTGCATTATTGCATCAGATCCACTTGCTCTTTTAAAATTAGCTCCTAACTACACACAGAACAAAATCCCTGACTGGAAGAAACAGGGACAGCTCAGTCATAATTCCAATTTCTCCTGTCTAAGTCAGCTTGCTTTTCTTAGGTGAGGCTCTCATGAGCACTTAGCAGCGGCTGTTGAGGCATAAGAAAACAACATAGCAGGGAGCAGATATATGCTAAGTCATCTTCCTTCACTGCACCCTGAAGCGAGTCTTCCATGAAAAGGATGTTTGCATCTATCTTTCAAAAGGAAAAGACACATCGATGAAATGCAGTTGCTGGCATTTCTTACATTCCATGGCTGAGCACAACAAATCTAAGACCTAATTTAAGTTTTTATAACTTTTTTTTTTTTTTCCAGTCTGAACCAGTGAGATTTTTTTTAAGTTAAACATAGTAAGATCTCTGCTTTATTTTTGTGGTTGTTCTGAGTTGCAAGAAATCACTCAAATTACTATAAGCATCTTCTCAGACATAGCAAGATGCAGGTCAAGGGATCATTAATAAAATCTTCCCAACACTTACAAATTCACACCCAACTCACTTGCTAGGAAAAAAAAAAAAACCAAACAAAAAAACCACCAACCAATGCAACACCTCAAAATGGGTATCCTGAATTATAGACTATACTGAAGAATTAGTTCCCAAAAAATGCAGTGATGTAGTTACAATCTTGATAGTAGAGGGAAGGTCATCCAGTCCAAATACTCAAGACCTGCTAGACAAGTGTAAGTACCTGATACTACAAACATCATCACACCACTAGTTCAGTAGAAGACTATAGATATTTCTATAGCAAAAAAATCAGACACCAATTTTAAACTTTGAGCAGTTGTTTAACCCAGAGTACAGTCAGCAGCTTTCTCATAACTCCTACAAGCTGAAGCAAACAGCAGAGAGCAGTTTCCAGCTCCAGGCTGCCACACCACTTGTGCTGCCAACCTCTGCGTCACACTAAGGTTCAGCTTACATAAAGGTATAACATAAAGTGTCTTATTACTAATTTCAAATACATGTTTGGACTTTAAGCAATATCAGGATTTCAGTAAGAGTCCTGTCATACAAAAGCACATTCTCCTTCAGACAATACATTAATATAGCAAGAGTTTCCAACTATTACTTATACAGCTCAAGTCATGTTTGTTTATTTATACGGTATAAGTAATGTCCTCCTTTATGAAGGACAAAAGGAGTGTCCAGAACAGAGAAGGTAGATTTGGGGTATTTGTTGGTTTTGCACCTGGATTGCTACAACAAAAAACTCAGAGTTGTTTCCTTCTCAGCACAAATTCTCTAACAGACTTCTGGCTAATTTTAAGAATACAGAATACATTAAATAAGTCCCAGAACCTCCAAGTTCCTATAGATAACAAGTCAAAAAGTGCACAACTAAAGGAAAGGGGGAAAAGTTCCTATTATTCCCTCCATGGAGAAACACAAGGACAACATAGGCACTTCCACTTCCACTTAGTAGGATGATCAAGCTGCAGTACATGCTCCATCATGCAGGCAGAGCTTGGGAACTGGTGATGGATGTGAGGGTACTGCAGAGGACTGGAGACGGGGCAAGGTGTCCCTAAAAACTCTGGGCTTTTATACAGACCTCAGTGTCACTCAATGACATACTAATAACCATAAAATAGCTCCAAAGGCTTCGTGCCAAACTCAGATCACTTCCACAATCAGTTTATGGCCACACACAAGATAATAAATGTGGTGGTTTAACTTCTCACTTTAGATACATTTAACGAAGTTGTGATTCATCTTGTCAACAGAATTTCAAAGCCAAAGCAGAGCTTCAGCCACTATTGCTTCCTCATAATGCAGTTTGCTCAGAGTCATTTCCCCTTCTATGTCTGATATCTCACTTCTTCCACTTGTCAGGTCACTAATAACCTTTCCCTCAGCTGTTGAATCAGGCCACAAGTCTCACTTGAGCTTCTTTTCCTACAGCAAAAGGCCTACACAACAAAGCATGTTAAATGAGCTCCAAGTGACACTACCACAAAGAAACAATCCCAGAGATTTTTCAAGCCATCTGTAGCCTGTTCAGTCGTGGGTAACTAAACTCACACATTAGGCACACAAAGGAGCCAAGACAGATCCAAGCACAACGAGTGCTCCAAGCACTGCTGGTCTTTCACCTGGGAGAGGAGAGTTGGAGTAAATCAGTGAGCTGGCAAGAATATGAGCAAACATGCTGGATTCACATACAGTCTTGGGTAGAATACACGCATATATATACTTTGGATCGGGAAAAAAAGCCTAAGTCAATAAATGAAACAAGCCTAAGAAAGCAGAAGGGGACAGACAAAAGAGGAAAGTGAACACAAGAGCCACAAGATGACTGAGCAGAAGCTTGACCGTGGTACACTTGTCACTCAACTTCCACCTTGCAATACAGCTCTAAGATTGAAAGCTGCATATTGATCTACATGTGGACACAAGGGAAACCAACCCAGTTATCTTTCAGGTGGGCCTATAAATTTTTCCAGGCAGTGGCCACAAAGACAAACTAGGATGCAGTTAGTCTAAGCTGGGACCTGTAGTAGAGACTGAGGAAAATGTGAGGCAATTGAAGTGACTCCGCAGAAGATGCTCAGGACGACCGCAGGCAGGGGGCTGTGACCATGGCCTGCATGCCAACTGTGCTTCCTTAATGCTATTAGTCATTCACTTTCACGGGCATGTTAATATTTTGAATAAAAGAGCAACTGTCAGAGCACAATGGAAACTGCCACAGCAAGGCCAACAGACTACAACAGGGTAGGTCGTTTGAACAAAAACAAGCTCTAGCTGGCAAAGGCTTTTTTTTTTTTTTTTTTTTTTTTGCTGATGGCTTTAAAAAGTGCAATTATTTCAATTTCACAATGCCTTGTAAGTGTCTACATAATTCTGGGGTTTATTCAGTATTTCCAAAGAGTATCCATCAATTTGCAGGGTTTCATTACTTACGAAACAACCCATTTCTCCACTGGTTTTAAAATTAATTTTTTGCTGTTAATTGGTACTGCAAATATACCTACTTTCTAGAGCCAGACTGTGTACAAGTCTTTAACGAACATTTCGGCTCCATAAGTTTGAAACACTTTCATCAACTAGACTTCCCTTAAGTAATAATAAAGCTAGAGAGGCATGTTTTCACCATATTCAATTATTCAGATGGTGTGTGAATTAGTATGGCAGCAGACAGTCTCCCAGTATTTGTGCCTCTTCAGTAACATTTAAAAGATTCTCAGTTTTCTGAAGATTTAAGACAACTTCTATTTTTTTCCTGCCTTTTCCTTCCTGACATTCATAGCTTGCAAAGCCTATACTTCATCAAATGATAAAGTCTAGAGATAACTGGGTAGAAATCCTGCACTAGCCAGAGGAAAGCTGTAAAATAACCTTGTCTCTCCACATGTAAATCTCGTAATTGCTGTCAAAAGTCATAATTAAAGTCAGCCTCCAAGCTGACAGTCCAAAATTTTGCACGTTTACTAAAGCTACATTTCAGTTGATAGTCACTCATTTTAGATGTAAACATTCACTTACTTAAAATTATCTGTACATGATTTAATAAAAAGGAAACCATTTTTCTTTAAAGTAAAGGGACTTCACAAGAAGCTGCAAGGATCAAGAGAAGGTCTTCCTGGGGAGGTGATGGCAACAAGGACAGTTCAAATCAATCCACTTGAGCTCTCAAGTATAGACAGATAAATTGTAACTTGAGGAAAACCAGCATGATATGTCTTTCTGAAGAGGATGGTGCCCAGTCTGAGAAACAGAGTGACCAGAGATCAGCTTTGCATCTCCATTGTGGCAGTTATATCTCCAAGGTCAGGCAAATCTGCAGGGTGCATTTGAGGTTTAAGTGACACAACCTGCACAACACCAGGTAATGAAAAGCTCCCAAATGCAAGTGAAAATTTCACTGGAGCTGGCTAGAAGGAAGACTATTGTAACAGCTACTAAACACTGAAAGTCCTATACATATTTACAGCTGTAACAAACATGAGATTCCATGGTTGGCCCACCCTCTCCAGGGCAGAAGCCTTGTGATCCAAGATGGCATTTTTCAGTGTCTTATGCCAGCAAGGATAGATCAATGCATCACTCAGCCTTTCCATCTTTGCACCTGCATCTACAATAGACTCTTCAAAAAGGAATTCAATGCTCTGTTCTTCTCATTTAAAATACAAGCTTTGCACCAGCCAAGAGACATTGCTTTTATAGTGAAGAAGTTGGTCACTCTGACAGTTAACTTGGCTGTAATTTAGTATGGGAATTGATCTCAGCATATATTTCAACAACATAGAGGTCTCTGGTGATCCAGTTCATGAAAACACAGGCCAAAGCCTCTCAGCAGCCAATGGCTCTGCTGTATTACTAAGTATCATTTGCTGCTTCCCACCTTGGTGTTTAATGCATCCCACTTAGCATTTGCTTCCAAACACAAAGAGCTGAGCCACCCACAAGCCGGGCTCCTGGCGAGAGATCAGCTGCAAGGGTAGGAACTCTCCTGTGCACTCTGTTGTGTTCAACTTCACCTTCACCTCTCCACAGAAGAAAGGCAATTCTGCCCGAGCAGAGCTGCCTGGAGAGAACTGACTGTGTTACTCGTAGTTGTTATGGAAGCCCTCTACACAAATTGATCCCTGTAGCCAGATCTGTTATTAGTGGAGGGAAGGAAAAAAAGAAATAAATACCAGCACTTCAAGACTTCGATGAGTCTCTATATTCTAGTGGCAGGTAGCGTTAATATTATATGCCCCTTATTATCATTATTCTCAATTAAGTGAAAGCAGTTTAAAATAAAGCCCACGTTCTGCACTTACGCAAAAGAAAAATAATTAGCTAGAGCTAGATCTCCGTCAAAGATCAAGGCAGAAGGAAACCCCAAATGAAAGAGCATCAGTAAGAAGCCTTATTCACACGTGTCTGAACATATAAAACACACACATACAGGTGCCTGTATATTCAGCATTCTTCTATGACAGAATTGGGAGACTAAGGAGGCATCAATAAGAACACGACATGACTGACTTTAGCTGTCTTCATCTCTGATTTTAATAAAGAGGAGATCATTTCTCACTAGGCAAGAATCTGTCAGGAACCTCCTGGGTCACCTCTTACGAAGGTGGTGTGAGAATAAAAGAAAGTCAGAGAGAAATCAAGCAATCACCCTCCATGTAACCAACACTATTGGTACAGTTACTTGGGACTAAGGTTTCAAGAGCTGCAGGCCGCTCAGAGAGGTTGTGGATTCTCCACTCTTGGAGATGTTCAAAACCAAACAGTACACGGTTCTGGGCAACTGCTCCAGGTGACCCTGCTTTAAGGAGAGGGCAGCTGGACTAAATGATCTCCAGGGGTCCCTGTCAACCTCAGTCATTCTGCAATTCCGATATTCTTAAGACCACTGTTCATATTTTTGAAAGGAATGATCAAACGCCTATGAACAAAACTAGACATGTCCTAAAGCATTTCCATTCTGCATCCTGAAGGCAAGCCTTCAAACCAACCCAACCCTCCCAACCTCCTTGGCCACACAGACAGTTCTGGAAAGGATCCACTTCTGTTCCAGACTGAGAGGATTGTGAAGAGCACACAGCAGTGCAGTTCTGCAGTAGATACAGAATTTCATTCATGCAGTGGCTTTTGCTAAGAACAGAAACAAGTCAAGCCTATGTAAAAATACCTGAGGAATAATTCCAGAATTTGGATCTCTGATACACAATGGCCAATCTTGTTCATTCAAGTTTTCATGTAGCTCTCTTGCTCTTAATTTAACAGCTAAAATTACTTTGGGTGCTACAAAGCTAGCTCTAGGAGTCCTAACTAGTCCTGCAACGGAGAGGCAGCCACTGATTCTACTTACTAATATACAAAGGTCTTCCTCCTGCTGCTTCAAAAGACCCACAAGTTATTACTTGTCTACAATTCCTTCAGTTTGCCTACAGTGCGAGGCCAAAAGTCAGTCGTAGGAAAATCCTGACTTTCAAAACCACGAAGACAACCAGAATTAATCTGGAAAGTCATCTCCAAAAGCCAGAATATTTCATGTATATACACAAGAAAGATGTTAAGTTTCTCACTACTCCTCGCCACCTTCCTGCATGGAAAGGTATATGAAAATGCAGCTTTAAGATAAAAGCAAATATTATCTAAAAAAGCTTCCACACGTTCACTGCTTGTAAGATTATCCAGGCTTTCATTAGCACACTGCCACCAGAGTCACCATGACCAAGTGATGGGGCTGAAACAACAGCAGATACATGGCTGCAAGCTGCTGACCCCAGCCAAGAGCTCCCTGCCCAGAGCACCCCACTTCCAACCCCGCAAAAGGGCAGCCTCACAGAACAGGAGGAGGGAGACGGCCATAGGCTTTTTACTGGTCAATTTTGGTCGTGGTGGTTTATTTTTGTTGTTTTGTTTTGGTTTTTTTTTTAAATCTCTGGGCTGATATTTTTCTCCCTGTATTTATTTCCTAGTAAAGGATTAGGGTGTTGGGGGGAAAGAATGGAAGTGCACACCACCTCTCCATCAGGTGAGAGAGGCTGACATTACTACTTGCACGGGGCAAGCGTATTGCCATACTGCACCTTCCCATAAGCACCACAACAGGCAGACAGAGTATCAACTGCAGCTACAAACACATACTAATCAGAACTCTGAGCACTCTAGATAAATAAATATGTGTATTAACCAACTCTAGTCTGGACTACTAGACTTCCTCCCATAAGGATAAAACCCTCTCCTTTTGTGGGTGACAGGATCATCTACGCTAACTTGTAACGTTGATTTTTATGATAGTAAGGAAAGATGGCTGCATCACATCTTATTTATGCATTAGTGTATTCCTCTTTTGAGAACTTGTTTGCAAATTATTGCTTTAGGGAAGAAATGAGAGGTCATGAAATAGGCCTGGTTATTGCTCTGAAAGTGTTCAGAGTTGCTGATGAACTTGAAACAGCTGGACTTACCCGTTGCTCTTCCAGCTCCCTAAGACAACATCATGGGACTCGAGGATAATCATGGTCAGAAGCATCACCTCTCTAGAACACAGCATTTACCTGGCACAGACTGGCCCTTGCTTCTGCCAAAGATCTCAGGATGAAGTCCAGTGTGTATGGACAGTTAAACTGCACAGTGAGACTGGTTGTTAACTCAGATTTCAGAGTCTCAGTTGTAGTTTTCCATCAGTTACTCTCTTCTGACCTTAATTCAGGTTCTCCTCAGGGTGAGGAGTTATGTTTTGCAGAACTTGTCTTTTCTACACAAGGAAGCAGCAATATGCAGTGGCTCCAGAAGGAGATGGAAGCTCTAGGCATGAAGCCTACAACATTCTTTATCAGTACACTTAACAGCTGAGCCAAGCCAAGACACCGACTTCTTCTGCTATCCGGCTTTGAAGAGCCAAATTCTCATCATGGAACTTGTAGAGACCAAAAACTCAGGACACCCAAGAGAGTAACTATCACATCCCTGGGGATTATACTTAAATAGATTTGAATTTGTCTAAAAGCCTGAAGAGAATTTTGCAGTTTCCCCACAGTACGTACCAGTGGAGAGGCAGCGCAGCTCCTGCTGACAGCAAGGGCCCCAAGCTGCCTAATAAACCCCTCTGACAGAAGATTTAGCACAGAGCTGCCCAGTGCCACCCGAACTGAGAGTGAACAGTCACGAACTGCAGGTAAAGTTGTTCAGTCTTCCCTCCCATCTAAATCACAGGTGAACCCTAGAGAAGGACAACAAATGGAAGGAAGCCCACCTGAACCAGTCCTGAGTGCTTGGAGATGCTTACTTGGAACCAAAAGTCTTTGAGCAAGTAAGGAAAAGGGCCTCACATCAGTCCAACCATAACTGGACAAAAAGCAGAGCCGGGAGGCTGTAGAGTGTCAGGCTGAGAAGAGGAAGAGCGATACAACTGCAAAGAATCACCCCAGCAGACCACTTCCAGCCCTGACTTCACTTCACTTGCACTCATTCCCAAAATAATACGTGGCATGTATTCATGCCTGCAAAGAGCATTTTACTATTGTTAATTATACTTAAGTGCACTGAGATAAGAGAACACCAGTCTCCTGAATGATTCCTCCCCATGGGCAAGTTCACTACCATGAACCACTCAGCAAGATGGAGTAAGACTGTCCAAGTTAGATCACTACATTAGAAGTTGTACCATTTCCAAGCTGATAAAAAGTCACATTAATAAGCTTGCCTTAAGTTACAGCAGAATAGATACTCTGCCAGAGCAGCTTCACAGGGAGTACAAGAATAACTTTTCTATAAACCCCAGCAGGGATTAGGGACTCTAGAAGGTGGGGATTAATGGTCTTGGCTGGCCTTCAAAAAAGCCACATGGAAGATGAGTTCATAGATAATAACTGTGAGGGACTTTCAAGTGTCTAGCTCCACACAGGCCTACAAGGATTGAAATAAGAGACCTAGAAAAGCCTCATATGTCATCTTCAAAACCCAGAAACACTTATCTCAGGAAAATAAAGGAGTCTGCCCACCTTCTGCACAGACCTGTAAGTTTTAGCTCTAAAATGACCTATTCCTTAACTACTTTAAACAAAGAAACTCCCCAGAGTCCTGCTTGTTTGCTGGTTTTCAAGCTGTCTCGCAGAAGACAGGATTTTCTGTGCTGCTCAGGAGAGGCAGCACCAAATAAGGAGAGTTTCATTAATCATGGGGGGGAAAAGAGTCTCCTGTTTTCACTTGGCAGAGGACAGAGGGAAATACAGGCAAGGCGGGGGTAGGGTATGAAAACTCTGGCTGTTTGCAGAGCACTTTCTTTCTATGTTGCATATTAACTGCTAAGCCACAAACCAAACAGGCAAGGCAAGCAGCTGTTCTGTCAGCTGCTTTCCTTTAATAGCACATGCATCAGAAAGGAAAGCAGCCTCTACCTCCCCAAGAGCAAAACCCAGAAAATAATGGCTTTCTGGCGTTTGCTAGAGTCCTTTCTCTCGGGAGGAAGAGAAGGATGGCACATTTCTGATATGTTAGATCAACAACTCTCATTTTGATTAGGTATTTTGTACCTCCTCATTCTTCCTCCTGCAAGATCATCTCACCACCACAGCCTAGAAAACTACTAAGTGCACGGAAAGGGAGAAGTTTCACTACAAAAGTTCACCTCAGTCACTTAGTCCTCATGTCAACTGCTCTCAATTCACCCTACTCCACATTTGTCTTTCATATGCTGCTCCCAGAATAATGGGTCTGGAGCCTACGTGAGAATTTCAGCTTTCATTTCTAAGGTGGTTTTCTTTTTTTTTTTTCTTGCTTGTGAAGAAAACTCTACAATGTGAACTACAAACCAGGAGATAAGAAAGACCTCAAGTCATGCTGTAAGAAAAGTGATTTTTCAGAGATCCGGTTCAGCTTAATTATGGTTGTAATACTGCTGTGCAGGCCCTCCATACCTTCATGAACTCACAGCATTTTGCCTTATGCATATATACACATCTGAGAGTGTAGGAGGGAAAGTAAGACCATAGAGGGTAGATTCTGAAATGAAGTTAATCAAAAAAAGCTCTAACTGAAGAGGAAAATAAGCTGACATAAAATAGCTGTGAATGTATTACATCCATATCATATCTCATACATATGTCAAGAAGTTTATTATCACAAGCCTTGAAAATTCTGAATTAAAACTTTCTGTAGAACAGCCCAAGCAGTTCAAGAGTGTGGAAACGGCCTGGCAGAAAGACTTACACTCAGCAGCTCTGCTCCCTTATTTCACAGGATTTCCACAAAGGATAAACCAAGTCATAAACAGCACTGGGAAGACCTTCACAAGCAGAGCTCCTGGAGGCCAGCTTTGTGGCTTCTCCTACTCAGATACACAATGTGGTGCCCACAAGAAAGGCTGGACACCATGCACTGCAAGCAAACTGACTCTCTGGAGAAGTGCCTAAAGATCAACAGGTTAGCCAGTGTTACTCAAAAAGCAAGATAAAATTCAAGCAGGGAGCGTAAAACATCACAGGTTACAGAGAGCAGCAGATACAACCATGAAAACAGAAGCAGCTTGTTTGGCAACCAGGTATGCAGAGTCACTGCTTCCAGGAACTCAGTTTACATACAAGCTTTACTCCTTTACCTACACGGAATGATTCTGGTTATGTTAGTGACTATATTAGAGTAGCTACTTTAATTAAAATAAGCACCTCTCTTGACAACATAATTATACAGCATGAGAACCTGTCGATCAGGACACAGACGTGGTAGCTTCAAAATGAGAAAGTTGACTTAAGTAAACTATTTTCATCAGGAACAACTCATCACCAGCCTGATGTTTCAGAGCCAGACGAGTGGAAGAGCAAACCTGTCGATGTTTTTTCGAGTGGATTTGCAAAGTGCAAACAATGCTTTAAACCTTTCCACTATTGGAATGTCAAAAAAACAAAAAAACAAAAAAACAGAAGAATGAAACAAACCACTCTGCTACGCTAAGAAACAAGTTCTAGCTACTTGCAAATTCTGCAAAATTTTAGCTACAGCAATAGTTTATGGACTCAGCAGTTGCTGAGAATCATGCCCTGCCCTCAGGGTTTTGAGAGCTGACAGATGTGCCCCAAGAGGAACCTGGAAGTAGAACAGACACACTTGAACTAGCGGAGAGGTAGGGATCGGCCATTTGAAAACCACAACAAAACGTTATGGAAGCAAATATTTTAAAAGCAGAAGCAAATGCTCTGTTAGTGTCCAGCCAAGGTTTCAGAGCATCAGCCAGAGAACTCTGCGACCATGTAGGCAAACTGGTTTAGAGCAAGCATTCACCAAGCACTAGCAGGTTTTCATTTGCCTCACATGTGTTAGATTTTCAGGCCAGGGACAAAATTTAGTCCTTGTATTTCCATGCAGACCACTCAGGTGCTCAGAAATTCATGGAGAAATGAAGTCCCTAGACACGTTTAGGGTGGGAGCAGAGTATACCTAGAGGATTCAGAGCTGTGGAGCCTGCTCATTTGTACTCTGTTAACAGCAAATTTGGGATATTCAAGTCTGTCTTTACACAGTGGTGTGTTACTAGTACATGCTTAGGAAGGGCCTGGTTCTTTGCACCACCTTTTGCAATTCAATGCATGGATTTTGTTCATCTTGAAGCAACTCCACAATAGATATAATGAAGATTAAACATATTCCATGTTACTAGGAATTACTTCTAAGTAGGGATATGTGTGCCTACACACAAGTGAGAAAAACAAAAGCCAGAAGTCATTTTAAAACAAGGTAGAAGCAACATTTAAAAATGCTGACCACCCTTGGGCACCTCCTGCAAGCAGCACTGAAGTCTTTGGCAACAATAGTTCATCAAAGGATTTGCTAGAAGCCTGGGAAGTAAATATAGCCTGCCTGCGATCCAAGAGAAAGAGGCACTCCTATTTGGTCATGTAACAGCTTCAAAACAGAGAAAGGTAGAACAATAATTTTAGCTTCAGAATTGTATGTGAAGCAAGCAGAAGTCCGGTGAGTCACCAAAGAACTCTCAGAGGAGAGAACACGCATTTTCCTGAGGGACCGCAGAATACAAGGCGCATTCAGGCGCTCCATTACCAGCGTTAACGCACCGCAGGCCAGCAGCGCTGAGACCTTCTCCCTCAGCAAGGGAATTACTTGCAAGATAACATTATCTCAGCATCCATTACTGCTTGTGCCCGAACATAAGCCACATGCAGGCCCATCTGAGGCAACATTATGAGACTCCTACACCAGTCCCAGTACCTCTCATGCTACCAAGGGGGATAAAATTAAAAATACAGGTAGAGAACTGCTCAGAAATGTGCTCAATAGCACATTAATAGGCATTTAAGCTGTAGGCCAAGGCCCACTATGAAACACTGCTAGGCTAGAAGTTAAGCATCTATGTTAACATCTCTTTCATAAGGGTATTTATCAGATTCTGGAATTATAAAAACAGTACATTCTGAAAGCACCATGTCATCCTGGACTGACAAATTCAACAGCAAGGAAAGCTAAAGGTTACATGCTAGAACCTTCTGCTTCCTCTGGACTTTGAGCTTACCCCTTTTACTCAGAGGGATGCCAGCCTAGCCCTTAAGCTGCTGCTGTTACTCCTTACCAGCACGCCATTTTAATTCTCTCTAAGCAGGGAAACACTCCTGCTCTCACGTGATGTTTATTCTTAGACAGGATCCCAGGGATTTTTATTTAGCTAAGTTCAGTCATGCAGTTGGCCAAGTGCCATAAGAGCATCACAGAACTCCTCAGTTCTGAAAAGGAAGCAACATTAGTACAGTGTAGACATACTAATAGCACTAAAAGTGTCAGGTTATGCAAGAAAGACCTGGGTAATTGAAGATAAATTACTCTCCCCAGAAAGTTGTCACTGTGATGCAAAGTTCATGAATGACTTTGTAAGAAAAGCACATGACAGCCATAGTCTGAGACCAATTTAACTGCTTACACCCGTCAAACAGCTGAACCCAATTCCTCCTGAGCTAGTCAAAAGAACAAATTTGACCATTTGAGCCTTTCCATTTTCTTGAGCTGGTTTTAATGACAAAATGCCTGCCTGCCTAAGAAAGCAACCAACATGAGCTACTAGTGTCCCAACTAGAACAGGTAGAACCATATTTAGGAAACAACTCTCAAAAGTAACTGCAAACTTCAGTCTGGGAGACATACACTGAAGTCACTGCTCCAGTTTTTTTGTTTTTCTTCTAAGAAACATGCTCAAACTTTGCAAGCAGATGAATGCAGGCTTAGTTCAACTAGAATGGTGCCCATGTGGCTCATCTGGTTTAGGTAAAGTGGAGAAAAACAAGATGACCTGTGAGCCAATGCACAGGAAAATGCTGAAAGGAGCTACAGGAAGAGGAACGTATGTGAGAGTCATAGTTTCTCTACGCTCATACCCTTTGGTTTTTGAAACCCAACGGGGTGGCAACAGGGGGAAGAACACTCATTTCTGAAATGAATTAATGCAGAAGAATAGTTTCCACCATCCAAAATGTATGCAGGAAGCCAGCAGAGAAGGAAGGGAGTAGCTACTGCAGTTCAACCACTATTGTATTTATATTTCCGTACTCTTGATAACAAATACATTCAACGACGGCTGAAAAACAAGGCATTGGCAAAAGCTAAGCTTTCATGAAAGAAAGAGCAATTAAAAAAAAAATGTCAGGTCTCCCCACAGTGTTATCAGGTAGGGTCTATTAGTTTCTTTAGAGAATTATTCTCTTCCTTATTGTAGGTATGACTGCAGTATCCAGTATCACAGTATTGTGCCCTTTGACACAGGCAGTTTACCTTCTAAAAAGGGAAAGATAAGGGACCAAATACATAATTGTTCAGTGTAGTACTGAAAAAAATTTAAAAAAAAAAAATAAAGGGTTTGCCCACACCATCTTAAGGAAGTAAAACTGTATGTGGTAAAGTGACATAGAATCCTAGAATGGTTTGGGTTGGAAAGGACCTTAAAGGTCATCCAGTTCCTGCTCAAGCAGGTCCATATCCTTCTGATGTCGGAGGCCCCAGACCTGGACACAGCACTCCAGGTGCGGACAGGCTAGCACTGCCTTCTTCCCAAGGGTTCTCTCTTACTTTGAGAGCCAAATCTTCTCGCTTCTGCTCTTGTCATTCTCAGCCTAGAAGGTGAGCATACACTTCCTCAAGCCCCTTTTAAAGCTGTGAGTGATAATGCATCAGCCCCTCCCTCCAACAAACAGCAGAATCCTCTGAGGACAAGCAATCACATGTGACTTGCTAAAGCACAGAGTCAAAGGAAGTTTGTTCTTATCTGCTTGCCTTACCTGAGGAGAATTCTCTGGAGACAAAGCTGGGCTGCAGGAGGGGAGCAGGGAGTAGCAGCCACTTGTTCCTATCACAATTATGTCAGCAGCAGCAGCCCCAATCTAGTTCACTTTTCAACGATAAAATTGATCCTAAAGATGTGGGTTTGTGCATGTTTCTTCCCAGTTAGAGCAGTTATACAAAAAAAAAAAATCTATCAGGTAATGTATTTAGAAGTACTTACTCTCCACTTATACACACATAACCAATGCAATAACCAAATGAAGTTCTAGGTGCCACAAGTCACAGTCAGTATTTGAGGTTTAAGAAAGCAAGATCCCCAAACATGTAACCATACTTGGTTAAAAGAACTCACAGCAGAATAAGCAGAAAAAAACCATTTATTTCTGAGACACAGTCTGGAGATGAACTGGCTATTGTTTTGTAAAGAATCCAAGATACTCCTCAATCGGGTCATCCAACAAGAAGCAGCCAGCTAGTGCCAGACTCACAAACCCTTCCTCCTTCCTGCCTGCTCTCCTGGGCTTCTCCAAAGGATGTTGGGGAGGAAGCTGCCTTTATTCATCTAGGCCATCAATGAGCATGGATTAAATGCTCCCGGATAAATTACTTCAGGAAGCATTTTTAGTTGCTGAATACAGTCTGTGGGAAACACCTGTTTGGTTTCCATGTCCTGAAACTACAGAACAACAGATGTTGAGAGGTACAGCCACATGAATCCCTGGGACTCTTGGGGGCAGCTTACATTGTAACGCTCTTTTTTGTACAATGGGGAAAAGAGAAGAGGAAAATTGTAACACAGCAAACTCATCCCCTTAGACAACTTTGGAGTTAACAAGAGGACCAAGTAGAGAGAAGTCTGAAATCCATCCCAGACATCCAAGCAGTCTGGAAGCCACTAAGACCACATTGGTCAAAGCTAAATGAGGTGGAAAGGGAGGAAAAAAAGTTCAAGACCAGAATGTGTCGGAAAGGTGCTTACACTCCTATGTCATCTTCTCTGTTCAGCTGCACACAGTGCTCACTCCCTGCAGGAGGGGGTGACAGTCCACCTCCCACAATCTCTTCAGCTCCATTGAGGCCACAGTGAGAAACACACACGGCATCTGAGCACCTCCCCTCCCTCCATCCCACCCAGGCGGAGATAAGCCATCACTCGGCTTTTATTCCAACAGCTTTTAGAAAATGACTTAAGATGGCTTGGCAGGCAGCCAAAGTACAAACAAGTGGTGGTGGTGGTGCTGGCCCTAACTGATCCTGGTTCCAGTCACATTGTCACTGGATACACAAGAGCATCAGCCCAACAGAAAAGACAGGACTTTAGCTCTGTGCCTGCCATTTGAGGAGACTAAATAAGGCATTTTAGGAACAATTTTATCCCATCCCCATAACAAAGTCCTAGGAGACATGCAAGGCTAGTGTCACTACAAGACAGTTTTAGTAAATCATAGTCCATACAGTTGGCAATGTTAAAACAAGCTGTAATTGAACGGCATCCATTTGACTCTTCTGCGTTCTTCACAGCCAAGTATCACAGGATGGTACAGGCAGACTGACATCATGAACAGCTTCGTCATTTTTGTACAAGCCCTTGCCCTGTGTTTCACTGGTTTACATTCTAGACTACCTTAAGGTTAAGGCAGAAGAAAGTATTAATTAGTGGAATAAACAGGCTGATAACTGCTCCCAGGACTTGAAGAAACAGTCAGCATTCAGAACAATCACTGTCATGCTAACTAAACTGCAATGCAGAAGACACCTGGGTCCATACAATTATAATGAGGAAATGGCAATTCCTTCACTAAAGCATGTTACGTGAGCACCGGCACATCAAATATCCTCAGACTGCAGACCTGAGGATAGATTCCAGTGAAAATGTACCTTTAGGGTGCCTTCCACAAAGACAGGCTAGGAAAAGAAACCTGGATGATCCACTGCTCCAAATTCCTAACAAATCAGATTTGTTTTTTCTTAGCCTAATTTGCCCATTTTAGCCTTCTGTCATCCTCTTACTCTGATAAAGATTTGAGTGAACAAGTTAAACAAGATGTCTGCCCTTTGCAGCAGAAAAAACAAGAAAAGACCACCCAACTAGCCAGCAAAGACATCCCTCACGTCACACGCCAGTCATGCTGTCTTGAAGGGAAGCAGGGGAGTGTTAGAAGCTTTAATAAATACCCCAGAGGAAGGATGCAAAAAGAGCAGTAAATGGAGCATTTAACAGAAAGGAATGGAAAGGTAAGTGCATTTCAGATATGTTTATTCTGCAGAAGTTCCAGCTGCAGATCTCTCCGTATAATGCCTTTTAAAGACAAACAGACTCTCCCAGAGCCCATTTAACACTCTACTTGTCATAGCCAGGGGTGCCTGCTCTGCCAAGCTTTGTTACTGAACTTCTGTGGGAGATTTTGACGTTTCGGAACTCTAGATAATAGCCGTATTTCTCAGAACAAATCAAATTTTAGTGTGTGCACACAGCTGTATGAAACTTTGCTTTTAAGTCAAGATTTGGTGGTGTGTCATTAGAGAAGTAGTTCATACCTCAAAAGCAGGTGTTCCCTTTAGCAGGTCCTTCAGCCCTCAGAAACTGCTTATCTGCAAAACACAATGCACATACAATTGAGACTTACAGAGTACTTGGATGTAAGCTTATTAGGGATGGCTAGGAGATGATTTACACTACTCAAAATGAAAGAAATCTTGAGAAATTTTCCTACCATCCCATCACAGTCATCCAGGCAGCTTTCCTTAGTATTCCTCTTGAAGAGGGAACATAATCTAGCTATTGCTATTTCACATCAACACTTGAGCAAGCTAGTAAGGATCTACCAGGAAAATTGTAAGCAACTTCTTCATCATGCATCTTAATAGTTTTTTACAAACACACTGCTGAAGCTGAAATAATCCGGGGTGATTAGGACACCCCTCAATTAAGCTGTATTTCAGGTGTTCATTAATGGCTTAAAAGCTCCCCAAGCCACTGTCAGGCATACACCTGCACAGCCACCATGACCACCCAGGCTGGATTCACAAGCTGGTTTTCACCTGGCTGGAGGTGAACAAAGCCAAAGAGGCACCAAAACATCTGGGGCCTGATTTATCAGTTATGACTCTGCATGGCCACTGTGCAAGGCACTCACATGGCAGAACTGTCCCATTTTAGCCCAAGACAACTGAGAAAGCAAAGTCAAAGCTCTTTTCATTCAATAAAGCCACACCATGTCATTTTTTTATACTTCCAGACTTCAGAACAGACTCCCTTGCAAAGTATTTAATACATTCACAAGGCAGAACCTACAGGTATTACTAGACATGCTACTCAGCTAGAAAAGCATATCTTGTATTCTTTTAAGGATTACATTAATGATACCTGGATTCATATTTTAAGGGGAATCAGAATTTTTTTAAGAAAAAGGAAGAAATCAGGAGCTGTTTTTCAGTTGCACACAGCAGGCTATTTTCCATGTGTTTTCCATTATTTCAGTGAAACTATAACAGTGAATCATCTCCTCATCTACCAGGTGTTGTGTACCAAATTCTTTTATACTATATTTTGCACTTTATTCATTAATATTTCTTTATTGTAGAACAAGCATATCTACAGATAAAAAATTCTAAATACTCCTCCTTACACTCTCTCTGCAGTGCTCCACAGAGTCAATTAAGTATTTCAATCCACATGGAGAAACATCCAACTTGTTCTTCACCTCAGTGAGTAATCAAGCCAGTCTCACAACAAATATCATCTCAGTACCTGCTTATTAATGCAAAATCCTATAGAAACACTAATGCTTGTTCCTCTCCCTATAGATGCCCATTTCACATCACATGGAAGTAAAATGCCAGAGCTTTCAGTTAAATGAGAAGCCAGCCCAGTGAAAAGAGTATCATTTCAGCTTGACTAAGTGGTAAAGCACTCAGGAGTGAGAAAAACCTTCTGAAAGTCTTGTTCCCTTCAGAACTGGTGAAAAGGAGAGTTACTGAGTTAATTAAGGAATGGAGAAATATCTTGTGCATGATTCAGATACATGAGTATTAAGGATGAGCTCTTGTTTGTGTGCCAACACTAATGCTCCCCTCTCTAACAAAAGGAAACTGCTAATACACATCACAAACCCACATTTGCTGTTTCCACATCATTATTCGCAGTTTAGCCACCTTGTGATAAACTGGGGCATTAGGGTAACTTCTCCCCAGCTACTTCCAACTGCTGGAACACCCAGACCACATCCAAAGGCATCAAGACCTAAAGGCACAGCCCGATGGTCAACTCCATTGAAGTTCATCCCTCACAAGGTTATTACACTCTCACACAAGATATTCCAATCTCTCTGCATTGAAAACACTAACCTTCATCTTATTTGTTAAGGAAAAAAGAAGCAAAAATCCCCACAGCGCTATCTTATGGCAGAACATTAAAGAAAATGAGAAGTACTAGCTCCTTTTTTAGTGCTGGGCACTGCTACTCCATCTCAAACTGGGTAGCACTGTGTCAATCACAGTTCTGGTAATGGTGAAGTAAAAATCTACCACAGCTGCTCAGTCTGGGCAAAAACACTTCTTCCCTTCAGTAAACCTGCATCTCTAGTTGCTCTTTAAATAAACCCTGAAGGAGAGACTTCCCATACTACCAAGGTGGCCTTAACTACCTACAGTTTAAAAGATTGCTTTTTTCCCTTAAGTATGAGATGTTCTTGACTGACAATCAGAAATGTTAAGTGATCTGTCTTTCTTATCCCAGATTGACCAATCTGCTAAAATTGCAGGTGTGGCTGCAAAGATTTTTATTTTTTTTTATGTGCTAGATCTTACAGTGGTCTAAGACAGACTTCACTTTGCCCCCTCATACAATAAATTGAGTAAGACTGTGACCACTTATAGAAGTGGTGGTGAACAACAGGAAAAAAGTCATCTATCACCTGGCCAGCAAATACTGACTCATGTGTTCCATTATTAGCCATAATTGTTTTCCAGTTCAGAGAAATATTCCTGAGAAATATTTTAATGTTAAGAGATATCTGTCTATCCACTGCAACTCTGATTCCAAGTTTGCAACTTTATTTCTCCCCAACACAATTTTTATGCAAGTGACACTGAAAAGCAACACAGAGGAAAAGCAGTCTATTATTTCATTTACATCCCACACTACACCCACTCTTCAATTTTTATCTTGCCTACACTATCAGAAAACAGGTAATGTCTGGTATGCATACTGTCCCATCATGTCTGCTATCCCTATAATATCCAGTTTCACATCCTGCACCAGTCGTTCTTGTTCCTCAGCTCTTCTGGTTCCCAAGCTCCTTGCACTTTTACTACTAAACATTTCAACAACTTCTCCAACTTCATCCAGTTTTCTACGCCGTTTCCCCCCCCCCCCCC